>NC_090402.1:13829552-14132677 GCF_036365525.1 Heterodontus francisci
CAACGAGCTATAATAACAGATTAAGACTATATGTTCAAGTTATTTAGAAAGCTCTTAAAGCATTTAATCATTCTTCAAACATTAACTTTTCTATTTCATTTTATTTCTCAACTATCACGATTTGCCTAGAACTGCTTTCAGATAATTCCATTAAGAAAAAAATGGATGTGACATGGTTACCTCGTATTTATGGCACAGAAACAGGCCATTCGGCCCTCCAGCTCCATGCCAGTCAGATGAGCCTCCTCCCACTCTTCTTCATCTTAATGTAACCCTTAAATGCATCAATGCTATTCACCTCAACGACTCCTTGCAGTAGTGAGTTTTACATTCTAACCACTCTCTATATAAGGAGGTTTCTCTTGAATTCCCTGTTGTAATTATTAGTGATTATCTTATATTTATGGTCCCTGTTTGTGGTCTCCCCTGCAAGTGGAAATATCTTCTCTATGCCTATCCTATCAAACACTTTCATAGACTTCCCCTTTCAGGCTTTGCTTTTCTAGAGAGAAGAGCCTCAGCCTGTTCAACCTTTCCTGATCGGTATAACCTTTTGGTTCTGGTATCATTCTAGTGAATCGTTTTTGCACCTTCCCAGTGCCTCTATGTGTTCAGGTTTAATCCCTGGTCCTGTTGGTTGACTTCACCCTGGATATCCATAGGGATGTTACAGCCTCAGGATCATCAGGCTAGAAAGCCGAGTCCTGGGGTGACACCCGATGAGACCTGTTAGAAAACATACGTGCAGATGTCTGGATGGGGCTCAGCTGTGGTGCCGTCCCTTTCCATGAATCAGTAGCCCATTAACACTTACAGTCTAGGAAACTGCACCAAGAATGATCACTTGGCATTGGTATAACCAGTTCCCAGGCTCAGCACAAGTCACTGCCTTCAGGTGAGGAGAGGTGCATACTAATTTTCCCTAAATTTTCCCAAACCCTTCCTCAGTATTCCCTGTATCATATACCAAAGCCTCACCAAATCATCTTGGCCATTGACAAGTTGTTCAGTAAGTAGTCACTAGGAGGGCACCATAACACCCTTCCTGGCTTTCACTTCACACAATGGCTAGAACCAGGAATGCAATCTCCAGAAGGATTGAACTGGCATATCACTACGCAGTAAGGTGTTTTCATACCATGTTATCACCCTACCTCTCCCCAGCTCTATTAAAAACTGGCCCATTTTAAGAACACTGACTGCCCACATATACCTTCTGCTCATTTTTGTACCAACTGATGGTTGGTGTCGGGGTGCCGCTGGCTTCACACTCCAACATCAATGGCTGGTGAACCAATGCTGTGATGTTCTGCATTCGGTCATTATGCCGAATCTCAGGGGGAGCTGGAACAAAAGAAATGGACAGAAGAAGGGAGGAAGATCAAACATTCAAATCAATAGAAACAATGCAGTAACTTGGGTGTTGCTGCCACACCAAAAACTTCCCTACAGCACAAAAAGGACTGAACAAAGCAGTTGGTGCAGGAAGGTACTGGAGTGAGAGTCCTCCTGGTTTCACTTAATTTTCATTTCACTTCAGTGAAATTCAACATATCTGCTCTCAAACTTTATTGTTTAAAACTGTTGGACAATAGGTTGCCTTTTAACTTCTACTCATTGACTCAGATAATCTCAGCAGTATTTCAGATCCAGCAGAAATTGCTTGCAATGGGAGCTGGTAATCTCCACCAAGAGGCTTTAAATTCCAGAGCTGGCTGAGAATCGAAAGGCCATGTGCACAATAATGTTGTTGATGGTAATAGTGGACTTGGATCTGTTATTTTTTATTAACCCGTTTTTTGGAATGATATTAATACTTTCCTCTCTCACTTTTCAAGGGAGTCCCCTGGCTGTCGTGGTAGACAGGATGGGAAAAATAACCTGTTCCAAGAACTTTACTGAAAACTGCACCACCAATGAATGGTTCAGATTGGGAACTTTGAGTAAGATTGTGGAGGTGAATTTGCACTGTACAGTGTGTGCTGGCACTCCAGTAAACTCCTCCACTGCTCACCCTGTAAAGGCATTCTTTTAGCTACCACATCATAGAAAGCTTTAAACAGTGCATCACAAAATTCTGACGTTCAATCAGCCATAAAAATGTACAGTGAGAACAATACCCTTAATAAGCTCGAGTCCAGTAATGCCGGAAACAGTCTGGGCTGCAGCATGTGCCAGCTTTCAATATAACTTACAGACAAGCTAATTCAAAGTATAGTCCAAGCAAAGTTCAGCCAGGTAATATAATTAGCCTCACTCCTGCCAGCCAGAAAGAACACCACAAACTCCAGCTCTACCATGTGGCCAAAATCGAATGCAACTCCCCAAACTTAGCCAAGTGACTTGGAGTGGCAGACTAATCTCGGGGCTCCAAACTCACAACCTTCTAGTTGGATGTCAGTGTTTAGATGTTTCCAAGCTACTGGGACACCATACGTTACAGCTATTATCTTCCAGAAATACTTTTTTTGATGCCATGAGACAGCACAGGCCATTTGTGCCATTAGAAATGCCATGTGCCAAACATTTGGACACTTGGCGAGGGAACTGAGTTCAGATCCCAGTCTCTCTATTTCTTCAACAGTCTCTTTCAGCTTATCCAGCACGATAATGGTTCATTAAGACAGCTTAACTATTTACCTCGGACTTTCAATCGATATTTTCTTTTGGAAGAACCAGCCTCATTCGTTGCAATACACAAATAATCCCCACTGTCGTAGGGTGAAGCTGAATCAATCAGAAGTGAGCCATCCTCCAGTATTGAAATTCCTGGTTCATTACCCTGCAGGTCTAACCCATTCTGTAGCCAGTGTATAGCTGGTGGAGGAGTTCCTGGGGATATATAAACAGAAAAGCTCAAGAAAATTACAGGTATCATGAGGGTACATTAATAAAGGGATTCAATTGGTATACGGAAAATGTTTGATCAGCTTATACATACATGACACTAAATTAGGAGTCACAGTAAGTGTGTAGATGGGAACAGCAAGTTACAAAGGGCCTGATGAGAAAAGGTCACAGACATGAAACATTAACTCTGTTTCTCTCTCTACATAATAAAAACAGAAAGTGCTGGAAATACTCAGCAGGTGCGGCAGCATATATATATATTTTTATTTTAAATAAATAAAATATAAAATATATGCTGCCAGACCTGCTGAGTATTTCCAGCACTTTCTGTTTTTATTACAAAGGACCATAGACATACTAAGTGTGTGGGAAAAATGTGCCAGATGGATTTCATTGTGGAGAAGTACGAGATCATCCAATTGGACCCAAGAAAGACAAATCGGATTATTTTCTTAATAGCGAGAGAGTAGGAAATGTGCAGTAGCCTAAGGGATTTGGGTGTCCAGGATACAAAAACTAATCAAAAAGACAAATGGAATATTGGTCTTTATCGCAAGAGCACTGGGATATAAAAGAGGAGGAAGTTACGGGTAAAATCTGGGCCAGGTTTAAAGGAGGGAGAGCAGTGGAGAGCTTTAGGGAGGGAATTCCAGAGTTTTGGGCCTGAAATTGGAAACAGTTCCATTCCCCAGCGTTAATATCCATTATCTTGAAAAGCACAAAATTTATGAGAGGTTTAGACAAGCAGGCTTGTCATGCTTGGTAAATCACTAGTCTAGAGGCTGATACAAGGGGCAGAATTTTCACCCTGATATGGGGGTGAGAACGGAGATGGGCGGGCATGTAATTTGGTGCCACCGGCCGGCATGCCGGTTTGCTGACACCATTCCTATCCCGAGCCATTTTGCTGAAGACTGGTTTGGGGGCAGAACGGTTACTCGCCCACAAGTGGTGGGGAGCTTCTTGAGATAAGGTTAACGAAGACCAATGATCAGAGGCCAACTGGAATGTTCCAGTGGGCCTGCAAGCCCCCCGTGGCATCGGAGCATGGCAGTTGCCTGGAGGCAGCCTCCTGGTGGCAGACCAGGGGGCCAGCCCTCCAGGAGATCTTTGAGGTCCCCTCCCTTGTTTACTTGGCTACAGGTACGGCCACACGCTAAAGGCCTGCTCGGGTCTGTAAAAGAAAACCTGGCTCGAGCCCGACAGAACCACATACGACCCCTTGCCCGACCCGGCCCGAGTCCTTCCACTTTTTCCCGCACCCGACCTGACCCGACCCGACCATCAGTTAACAAACCTTCCATTTTTCACTTTCTTGCTGATCTGCACAAGCTTAAAATAACTGTAACAACGCCACCTTTCTAGTCGAAAAATTAAACTAACATTGGAGCCACTTACCTGTGATAGAGCATGTCCGACCCGGCCTGACCCAACCCGAGCACTGGACCCGGAAATGTGACCTGACCTGACCCAAACTCGACACATGTCATCAGGTCCCGTCGGGTTCAGGTCAGATAGCCAGCCTTTACCACAGGCTGCCCTGTGGAGGTTTTCCCTCCACAATGGTGATCCAGCAGCTGTGGCTATTTTCTATTTCAGGTTTGTTAAAGTTGCTGAGGGGGCACCTCAAGATGGAGGCACCCGCTCTCTCCCTTACCTGACACGGCAGGCTCCTCCCATGCTGGACGGCTTCCTATTCGCCCTCCAGCTTTGAGAGCCCGCCCACCCACCATTCTTAATTGGTCAGTGAGTGCGCCCTCTGGCTACTAATTGGTCAAGTCAGGCAAAATGGTGACAGCTTCTGACACAGCATGGGGTCGGAGGATCCTGACCTAACACGCAAAACCCAGCCCAAGGAGTTAGTTTTTATCAGACAGTTTTTTTACACAAGCTCCTCATTAACTTAAAACATGTTTTGAGATGGGACGGGTACACTGGCCATTTATGTATCTTTAAATGACAATCGGGCTAGTTTAGTGAAACCCTTTTAGGCCTCAGGCTATAGTCAGAAATAAGAAACCATCTATCCTTTTTCCTTAGTCATGTCTCAGGTTCAAATGTATTTTTATTCAGGATGGGATTTGAACCAATTAAAAAGTATAGACTTCCTTTTAAATCTCATGAAATGAAGGAGCTTGAAGCCAGAATTAAAGAAATGAATTTTGACGACATGTTAGCGCATTGTATATATTTTTTCCAAATATATGAACAGTTTTAAATGTACGTTTAGATTATGATTACACAATGCATTGAGGAGACCTGTGTTTTGAATGCATCTCGTTTACATTTACATGGATCTGGAGCTTTGACAGCAAGAGTCCGGCAAACAGTTAGCACAAATATGATGGGCCAAAAGGTCTCCTTCTGTGTTTGAATTGGTTCAGTCTTACAAATTCACAATTGTGATGATGGCCCTGAAATTAAGTTGTACGAATGTTTAATGTGCTCACCTGAAATTCCTCTCTGCTAGTTGAACAGGGGTTGTGGTGGGGAAGTTTAACCCTCTGGTTAATACAACTCGATGATAATAGTGAGAGGAATTCCAGACAAATAATAACTTGCATTTATATAGTGCCTTTAATGTAGTAAAACATTCCCAAGACGCTTTACAGGAGCGATTATCAAACGAAATTTGGCACCGAACCATAAAAGGAGATATTAGGACAGGTAACCAGAGTTCGGTCAAAGTGATGGGTTTTAGAGGAGGAAAGAGGTAGAGATGGAAAGGTATAGGGAGGGAATTCCAGAGCTTAGGGCCCAGGCAACTGAAGGCACAGCTGCCAATGATGGAGTGATTAAAATCGGGATGTGTAAGAGGCCAGAATTGGAGGAGCACTGAAATCTTGTTGAGTGTTTGTTCACTAGTTTACCACAGTGTAAATTCAGATCCTGACAGTCTGCAAAAACTGACTTGGCCATCGCTTTAAACAATAAAGCTGCTCCTGCCTACAAACAGACAGTGGGAACCAAGAGGCAAAAGAACAAAGGGAAGGAAAAGATTTTAAACATTAAAATGCAAGAAGCAAGCAATTAATTACATGGAAATAGAAGTCACAAAGTGCAGTGGGAGAAAAATAAGGAGCTAAAGTCAAGCACAATCAAAATATTAACATTGATGAAAAATTGTTTAGTAGTTTAGGGTTTATTTTGGTCGTGACCTCAACGCATCCCTAAAGAGATCAAACACCACCGTCAACAAGTGGGAGTCCCTGGCTCGTGACGGTCCTAGCTGGAGAAAGCTCATTCGGGAAGGCATAGTACACCTCGAAGGACTTGGTCGGGAACACGCAGAGGCGAAGTCAAGGCGTCGGAAGGAGCACACAAACCTCCAAACTACTCATCTACTGGAGCCTTAAAGCACCACCTGCCCCTCATGTGGCAGAGTTTGCACATCACACACTAGACTTGTCAGCCATCTCAGAACCCATCAAACCAGAGCGAAAGCAAGTCATGAAAGGTCACTGACCTGAAACGTTAACTCTGCTTCTCTCTCCACAGATGCTGCCAGACCTGCTGAGGATTTCCAGCATTTCTTGTTTTTATTTCAGATTTCCAGCATCTGCAGTATTTTGCTTTTATTATGAAAGCAAGTCATCCTCGATACCGAGGGACTGCCTAAGAAAACTTTAAGGTATAACGGTGATTCCCGTTATTTGAGTAAGTTTATTGCTGTGATCATAGAATCTTCCAGCATGTTTGGTATCTCGTGCCTGTATTTTGAAAGAGCTTTCCAATGAGTCCCACTCTCTTCCTAATTTCCCATAGCTCTGTAAACAAGGATTTATCCAATTCCCTTTTGGAGTTGCTGCTTGCACCCTACTTTCAGGCAGTGCCTTTCAGATCACAACAACTCTCTACGTTAAAAAAAATTCTCCTTATCTCCCCCCTGGTTTCAGACAGTTATCTTGGCTTGTGTGGAGCATAAACACCAGTATGGACATGTTGGGATGAATGGCCTGTTTCTGTGCTATAAATACCTTGTAAATTTAAATTCTGTGCCCTCTAGGACTGACCCTCCTGTCGGTGAACACAGTTTCTCCCTAAAGTATCAAAATCTCTCACACCTCTATTAAATCTCCACTTCACCTTCTCTGCCATAAGGAGAACAATTGCAGCTGATCTAGTCTCTTCACATAACCAAAGTAATATTAGCATTTATTTCAATGCCGCAGGAGGAGAAGGAGTTGCTTTTGAACAAGGAATCTTTCAGCCCCTCCTGCCTGGGCTCCTTCATAATGCACTTCCTGGCTGCCAGTGACACCTCGCGAGGGTCCCTGGCAACAGCCTGTTGCCGCTCGCAACCTGCCGGCCTCCATTTTATTCTCACCAGGTTTGGGGGCAGCCACTCCGTTGCTATGGTAACGAGGCCTTGGCCAGTTAGCATAAGCCTGCCGCTAACTCCCCTTTCCCCGACCATTGGCCCCACTCTTGTCTCTCGGCCCAGATTAAAATCGGAGCTACTGTTCCTAATAATTTGGACAGAAAACGGACTCTCACCATTGGCTGGGCAGGGAAGCGTGACTTTTTCTCTGGCCAATCGCTCCTGTTCGGCATCGAATGGGGCAGCACCTTCATCAAAAAACGGCGGTTCTAATGAAACATGAAAGACTATTGAAAAAAAACAACTTGCTTTTATATCGCATCTCGCATGACTGTAGGACATTCCAAAGCGCTTTACAGCCAATTAAGTACTTTTGAAGTGTAGTTACTGTTGTAATGTGGGAAACGCAGCAGCCAATTTGCACACAGCAAGATCCCACAAGCAGCAATGTGATAATGACCAGATCATCTGTTTTTGTGATGTTGATTGAGGGATAAATATTGGCCAGGACACCGGCTCTTCTTCAAAATAGCACCATGACACCTTTTATGTCCACATATGAGGATCAACAGGGCCTCAGTTTAATACTTCACCCAAAGGGTAACACCTCCAGCATTCACTCAGCGGGTACTGTATGTCTGCACCTCACGTCTTGGAGTGGGACTTGAACCGACAACCGTCCAGCTCAGAAGCCAGAGTGCCAGCCGCGAAGCCACTACCGATACCTGGCACAGCACTGCGGCCTAACAAGCTTTTGCCTTCACCAAAACAATCTGCAGTAAATGGCTGGAAAATGGCTCAAAGTGGTGCAAGAGGCAGGCTCTATGCTGACCAAGCATCAATTCAAGCTTATCGTAGTATAAATATAGAAGATTTAAATTTTTTTTGGAGGATGGAATCTATTTTGTTTTAAATTATGTTGTCTCACTTGTGTCTTCCTGCATCTTGCACTTGTCCTGGCCACGCGGGTAAAATGAAAGCAGTTTGCAGCACCTTTGCAAATGGTGATCGGTAGCTAGTTGCTGCGGAGAGTGTGAGTGCCTCAGGAAGACACTGGGGGCGATTTTGAATTCTGGAAGAAAAGAGGCCGCAGCCATTTCCATTTTGACTCTCATTTCAATGGAATCAATGGACTGAGGCCTCCAAGTGGGCGTCTCAATGCAGGCCAGCAGCAAGGTGAGTCGGTGGGCGGTAATGGGAAGCCTGGGATGGCAATGGCCCACAGGAACAATCCTGCTCTTCCTGGCCCAAAAATATCATTTCCAACTTAACATTCTGGGTCCTCTTCGCCACTGTAACTGGTCAGAGGCAGCACGATGCACACTCCAAATGAAAATGGCCATAGGACCCCAATTTGACCTACCGCCTGAAATGGGAGGTGCTTTGACCACCCAACAGTAGGCCCCTGGGAAAGAGTCAGCGAGCCAATCATTGCAGTTAATGGTCAGTAGGTCTATCAACTCCATTTAGAGACTATTATCACCCTGTTGACATTAATCTTGGCAAGTTAAAATCCACCCCACTGATTCCACTCCTCTGGTTGATCATTTTGATTTTGGTCATTCTTCACTATTCAGTCCGAGGCCAAAAAAAAAGTCAGGGGCAACATCCAGAACCTAAACTAGTCCCAGCCTTAGTGCAGCTCTTAGTATGGCTACCACGAGGGAACCTAACTGCGGACGTAGTCCAGCCCCTACATTTTTGCTGTCCAAAATGGAACACATCTTGTAGTTGTGATATAAATGGTTCCAATGCACACTTACCCAACACCACCAATGTCATTTCGGTCACATCGTGCCCCGCGCTATTGGTCGCAACACAACGGTACATCCCAGCATCAGAAAGCTCCACGTCTGCAATGCTGATTGAGCCATCAGGTCCATCCAGAGAATCTCTGGCACCTTGCAGCAGGGCTTCGTCGCCTTTGTACCACCTTATTTTAGGAGTTGGGTCGCCATGTGCCAGGCAGGGCAGGTCAACGGACTGACCTGCAATCGCCTTCAGGAGATCATGTGAAAGATGGATTTTGGGAGGAACTAGAAAGAGGAAAACGACGAGAGAGAATGGAATAAGAAAATGTCATTTGGTTCATTAATACCATGGGCTCTACCCAGCCTATTCATAGAATCAGAGAATGGTTACAGAACAGAAGGAGGCCATTCGGCCCATTATGTCCATGCCAGCTCTCTGTAAGAGCTGCTAAATTAGTCCGACTCCCCCCGCCTTTTCCCCATAGCTCTGCAAATTTTTTCTCTTCAGGTAATTATCCAATTCCTTTTGAAAGCCATGATTGAATCTGCCTCCACCACACTCTCAGGCAGTGCATTCCTGATCCCAAAGTGTTTCCTCATGCCGCCTTTGCTTCTGTTGCCATCCGCCTTAAATCGGTGTCCTCTGGGTCTCGACCCTTCCCCCAATGGGAACAGTTTCTCCCCATCTTCTCCGTCCAGCCCCCTCATGATTGTGTCTCCTGAGAAAGGTTTCTGCAAAGATTCTCCCTACATCCAATCTGTCCAATAACTCCTATATTCTACACCATGAGATACCTTCTTACTGATGACAAATCCAAGGAACCATCATGGTCTGAAGACACCAGCACTAACCTTGATGTTAATGACAGAGGACAACCTCAGCCTGAAAGCCTGCACATCTATTTGCTGGCCCTACATCCACCCGCTCTGCCACTAGCAATGTGCCCCATCCAGGTTTGGTACAATGAAAGAGAGTGTTCAAAAAAGCAAAGGTAGCGTACAAAGCTTTAAACCATACATCTCAGAAGGTGCGTCGTTCCTACCCGAGGCTTGTGTCATTCTCATTCAGCCCCACAAAATTGGTACAAAAGTGAAGAGCACACGCTCCATTGTCTTCCACGTTTGCCACAGATACAGAGGACTGAGGTGACTGTACTGACTCGGCCAGCAACTTCCTCCTTGCAGCCTGCAGCTGTGTTTTTACTGGAGGCTGGCTTTCAGCCACACGCAAAGTGAACCTGCTCTGGTGCCCCTCCTGCAGCAGGACGTCCGACCCTCCATCACCAAAGGGAGCAGTGCTGCTCGCCTGTCTCCAGTGTAATAGAAAGAATTACATTTTATATAGTGCCTTTCATGATCTCTGGATATCCCAAAGCATTTTACAGCCAATGAAGTACTTTTCAAAGAGCAATTACTGTTGCAATGTAGGAAATGCAGCAGCCAATTTGTGCACAGCAAGCTCCCAAAAACGGCAAAGTGATAATGACCAGATCATCTGATTTTATTGATGTTGGTTGAGATAAATATTGGGCGGGACAGCGGAGATAACTTCTTCCCTTAGGGGTCAATAACCAGGGGGCATAGATTTAAGGTAAGGGGCAGGAGGTTCAGAGGGGATTTGAGGAAAAATATTTTCACTCAGAGGGTGGTTGGAATCTGGAACGCACTGCCTGAAGGGGTGGTGGAGGCAGGAACCCTCACAACATTTAAGAAGTATTTAGATGAGCACTTAAAACGCCATAGCATACAAGGCTATGGGCCAAGTGCAGGAATATGGGATTGGAATAGTTGGGTACTGTATGGCCGACACAAACACGATGGGCCGAAGGGCCTGGTTCTGTGCTGTATAACTCTCTATGACTCTATGATAACCACCCCACTCCACACCTGCTCTCCTTCGAAATAGTACCATAGGATCTTTTACAGTGTACCTGAGAGGGCAAACAGGACCTCAGTTTAACGTCTCAACCTGAAAGATTGCGAACAATTAGTCCACTTTACCTTAACAAGGACTTTCCCTTTAATGTGAGCTGCGGCCTTTTAAGAATTTTACACTCCTCAACTGCAGTCCAAGCTCTCCAGACTAACCTTTCATATCTTGGTAGTCTATTCAGATTAAGGCGAGGGACTGCCCATGCAAAATTCAGCATGGCCACTACAGCTACAACTGAGCCCGGGCCTTAAGG
Source organism: Heterodontus francisci (assembly GCF_036365525.1). Lineage (NCBI taxonomy): Eukaryota > Metazoa > Chordata > Chondrichthyes > Heterodontiformes > Heterodontidae > Heterodontus > Heterodontus francisci. Next base: position 13,840,661 of record NC_090402.1, read on the forward strand.
CAACACCATCCATTTTTTGCCAACTTGTCAAAATCTGGGATCAAATGTCTCGACTAGTACAAGAGCAATAACTTGGACGAGGTACCAGAGATCAGCCAGCAGCTGTGGAAGCAAACCCCAAATATGAGTCAAGAAGGCAGGAAAGCAAAAGGAGAAAATGAAACAGGGATAAATAATTCTCACCATGAACAATGAGTTGCAATGTCAACGAGGCGTTTCCTGCTCTGTTTATAGCAGAACATCTGTAGAGGCCGCTGTCAGATGCTCTTGAATCTAAGATCCTCAGTGACCCCGATGGAAAGACTGTGTACCTAACAGTAAACAAACAGGCAGTTCAGGAAGAGGAAAAACATCGCACTTCACATGAACAAAATTCCTTCTGAATTATAATGGGGTGAGTAGGCGATTGGCTGATGGATTAGGATGCCACAAATATTCATCTCCCGGGCCAGAGTTTGAATCCACCCCAGACCGAAGCAATGGAGGTTTCCATTTCTGCCAGCTATAAACATTTTAAATCAAATGAGCTAAGAGCAAGTTCAACCTAACTCGATGGTTATGGACACACAGCAGAAAACTGCTCCAAAGCTGGCACTAGCTTGTTAATATCACTCCAAGAGGTCACAAGGATGCAAGCATTGGAGATATCCACTAATACAGTAGGCGTCTCTTCTGAGTTTGGGTTTGAGGTACCCTGTTGAGGTGTAGCATAAGCTTGTTGCTCTGTAACTAACCTGTGCTGTCAATGAGCTGGGAATGTCTGACGCTGATATGGGTCATGTGAAATAGGAAACTGGTCCATTCCACAGCACTGACCTCCCCCCACTTTAAGTTAGCGCATGAGGATTGCAACCCGAGATTGCCACCACTTTACAGCGGGACTACTTACAGCTGCATCTGGTGACTTGTAGACCTTGCACCATCTCCCTTCTCTCCCCCTGGCCCCGCAGCACCCCACTCCTCAGATTCACATGCACCACATAAATACTGTGGCTACAAGAGCAGGTCAGAGGGTGGGAATTCTGTGGTGAGTAACTCACCTTCTGTCTCCCCAGTGCCTGTCCACCATCTACAAAGCACAGTGGCGCAGTGGTTAGCACCGCAGCCTCACAGCTCCAGCGACCCGGGTTCAATTCTGGGTACTGCCTGTGTGGAGTTTGCAAGTTCTCCCTGTGTCTGCGTGGGTTTCCTCCGGGTGCTCCGGTTTCCTCCCACATGCCAAAGACTTGCAGGTTGATAGGTAAATTGGCCATGAGCAATTGCCCCTAGTATAGGTAGGTGGTAGGGAAATATAGGGACAGGTGGGGATGTGGTAGGAATATGGAATTAGTGTAGGATTAGTATAAATGGGTGATTGATGATCGACACAGACTCGGTGGGCCGAAGGGCCTGTTTCAGTGCTGTATCTCTAAACTAAACTAAACTAAACTCTCCACTTGCCTGGACAGGTGCAGCTCCAACAACACTCAAGAAGCTCAACGCCATCCAGGATAAAGCAGCCCGCTTGACTGGCACCCCATCCGCCACCTTCAACATTCACTTCCTCCACCACCGACACACAGTGGCACATACAAGATGTACTGCAGCAACTCACCAAGGTTCCTTCAGCAGCACCTTCCAAACCCATAACCTCTACCACCTAGAAGGACAAGGGCAGCAGATGCATGGGAACACCACCACCTGCAAACTCCCCTCTGAGTCACATACCATCTTAACTTGGAACTATATCGCCGTTCCTTCACTGTTGCTAGGTCAAAATCCTGAAACTCCCTTCCTAACTGCACTGTGGGTGTACCTACCCCACATGGACTGCAGCAGTTCAAGAAGGCAACTCACCACCACCTTCTCAAGGACAATTAGGGATGGGCAATAAATGCTGTCCTAGACAGTTCATATCGCAGAAATGAACAAAAAATGCATGTGAATAAAAAAACAATTGGATGAAAGGGTGAGTTATAAACACACTTGTTTCAGAACTGAACCACAAAGGGAGCAAGGATCAGTTTGACTTTGCCGATGAACTGCAAAGATTCAACAAGGAACAAAGGTGTAAGTAAATAAATGCATCAGAACCTGGAATACTTCTGAATCAGTGTGTATTATTTTGGTTAACATTTCAATTTAATTTCTACTGAAATCACATGAGAGAAGCATTTCCCCCCAAAAAATTGCTTTTTAAAAGAATATTTTTGGACCCAGATTCTTTTAAAATTATAATCAAGGAAAGTGACATCACTGTTGGACCCAGAATATTTGGAACCTTTTTTCCAGCCGACCTCAGATTCAATTGTTAGCAGAACAATTACTGCAGTAAGATTTAAAGTGAGAGTCCCTCTTTTCTGTCCCAACAATCTACCTTAATCCCTGCCTCAGAGGAACATCTGTGCAGCAAATCCTATTTCAATTCTTATGGCCCCTTGGAGTAGGATTGCTAGTTTTTGTGCCTAAGGTGTATGATAAATAGCGCCAGGCCAGTTAGGAATGAAATCAGGCAGCATTAGTTCAACCAAAGGGGAGGAGATATCTGGAACTCTCCCCCGACAGGCTGCGTCTGATGAGTCAGTTAAAATCATCATGCCTGAGATTGATAGATTTTGTTTGGTAAGTGTATCAATGGATGTGGAGAAAAGGGAAGGTACTGATCATCCAGGAATGGCCAGCTCCTGTTCATATGTTGGCAGGTTTGTTCTATAGACCTGATCCACGTAAGAACTAATTAGAGACTATTCTAAATGAGTTTCACATTAACCCCTTACATCTCCTTTTTCTGTTTGACGGCCTCATTGAACAGTTTCAGCTTTTCATTCAGTCTTACCTGTTGCTGCTGGATTAATGCTACTGCTGATGGAGGCCTGGCCAGGCCTTATGCTAACCTATACATAATGCACGCAACCTGTGCACTATTCCATGTGTAATGCACGCTAGCTTGTTACCTCACACATAATGCAATCAATCTGCTTGCAACATGCTACAAGCATTTGATAGCCACATATGATGCACACCAGACATGCATTTTTCCATATGTGACACACCAACTGGTGTGTTAACCTGAAAAGTGATGTTCTCCAGCTATTTTCTTGTATGTGACACACACCAGGCTGCGTGTTGCCCTGCGTGTGACACACACCAGGCTGCGTGTTGCCCTGTGTGTGACACACACCAGGCTGCATGTTGCCCTGTGTGTGACACACACCAGGCTGCATGTTGTCCTTGTGTGACACACACCAGGCTGCATGTTGTCCTGTGTGTAACACACACCAGGCTGCGTGTTGCCTTGTGTGTGACACACACCAGGCTGGGTGTTGCCCTGTGTGTGACACACACCAGGCTGGGTGTTGTCCTGTGTGTGACACACACCAGGCTGGGTGTTGATCTGTGTGTGACACACACCAGGCTGGGTGTTGTCCTGTGTGTGACACACACCAGGCTGCATGTTGTCCTGCGTGTGACACACATCAGGCTGCGTGTTGTCCTGTGTGTGACACACACCAGGCTGGGTGTTGTCCTGTGTGTGACACACACCAGGCTGGGTGTTGTCCTGTGTGTGACACACACCAGGCTGGGTGTTGTCCTGCGTGTGACACACACCAGGCTGCGTGTTGTCCTGTGTGTGACACACACCAGGCTGGGTGTTGTCCTGTGTGTGACACACACCAGGCTGGGTGTTGTCCTGCGTGTGACACACACCAGGCTGCATGTTGTCCTGCATGTGACACACACCAGGCTGCGTGTTGTCCTGTGCCTTATCAGTGTTTAAATAAAGAGGAGAGTATGAGTCAGATAAAAATGTACACAAAGTTCTTGTACTGTCCTTTATGTAAATAAACAAAAAAAATCAAAGTGATTTTATTGAAAAACAGTGGAAACTGTCATAACTTTGAAGAAAGAGAATAACAAACATATTAAAAATGCCAAGAGTAATTAAGAGGTGTGTCTGATCTGATTTAAACACTCAACTCTGCCGCATTCTCACTGCCTGACTCGGGCAGATGGGACCAGCTGCGATATTATCAAATAACCACAAAACACCGGCTTCCAACCAAATCTGACTTGAAGAAAGATTGCAACCTCATTTGAAGTTGCTGGGAATTTGGAGAGGGCTGGTACACTGCATGAGAACAGGCACCGCTGGCAGCCCCCCAGCTGAAGTAGGACTCACCTGGCGTTCCGAGTCTGGCATGCAGCCTGGATTCCTGCTGCCAGGCAAAAAATGAGAGGAAGGATGAGGCTTTAGTTCTGAGGAAAGACGAGAGATGCTGGGGCTCTCTCCATTAAAAGAAAGAGAAGATGTGATAAAGTTGTTCAAAATTAAGAGGGATTAGCATGAGGTAAGTCAGAGGGAAACTATTTCCGCTGGTCAGTGTGTTAGTAAATAGAGGGCACAAATTTAAGATTATCAGTAAAAGGGCAGAGAGAAGTGTCAGGAATTTTTTATCTGGATGACATGGAATTCATTACCATAAATGGTGGAGGAAGCAAAATTAATAATAGCTTTGGAAAGGGAAATAGATAAATATTTATGAATATTTATATTTATTTATTTATAAATAAAAATGAAAAATATACAGAAAGGGCAGGGGACAGGATGATGGGGTAAATGGTCTTCTGTGCTGTGATGTCCTGTAATACTAGTGACAAAACCAATAACCGACTCTTCACACTTAGGTGCACCAAAACAATCACCTTCTTGTTCACCAACATGAACATACGAATTAGGAGCAGGAGTAGGCCACTTGGCCCCTCGAGCCTGCTCCGCCATTCAACAAGTTCATGGCTGAGCTGATTACTCCACATTTCCACCTACCCCCGATTACCTTCCGCCCCCTTGCTCATCAAGAATCTAACTACCTCTGCCTTAAAAATATTCAAAGACTTTGCTTCCACCGCCTTTTGAGGAAGAGAATTCCGAAGACTCACGATTCTTTTGCCCCTGAACTCTGAGCCATTTGTAAAATTCGGGAAATCAGTAAAACAGCTTTTAAGCGTCTAAGTTTGGAAACACCAATGTCCTTTAATTCAACCAGAACAGGATTTTATTTTTCCTTTGCAATGCTACACATTGAAAGCCAAACTCTAAACCCAACTGGCAACAGACAAGAAGAAAAATTAGAGTGATCATTTTTAATGGTTAGATTACAGACAGCTGAGATCACAACAGAAATTGTCTCATTCACAATGATCTAATCAACCAGAAGGTGGACAACAAGCATTTCTGCATCTGTTTGTTGCCGAAAAGAAACTCAATGCAGCCAGTGAGAACATCACTCCCCTTCCTCCCCCAGGGCAGCCTACCAGGAATATGTTAAAAATCCCAGGACTTCACTAAAAACCTTTTGTCTAGTCAACTCCAGCTACAGACACATTGCTATGTGTCTTTCTGATGTCTGGTCGAACAAGATAGGTTCAGCATCCTTAAATAAGTTCAGGCTGTAAAGTTCTCTGAAAGAGCAATTAAATGGAGTGTCAAACACATTACCATCTATACTCACTGGTAAAGATATCAGCACTGACAGTTCTTATTTGCGTGCCGGTGATGTCCAAACCAATCAAGGCTCACACATTGTGGCTTCAAAGACGCACATCAAAGTGGGTCACAAGGAGAGACAAACACAACCTGAATAATCTTTAATGCAAACTGCATCTCTTTGTAATCATAAATCTCATTCCCAACAGTTTCCGCAAGGTTGACAGCTCTGAGTACAGCAGGAAATCTTCAAAAATCTTGACATGTACAAGTTCATAGCTTTTTCTCCAAGTTCTTTGTGCCAAAGTTCAAGTAGTAAGCAAAATATTGGAAAAAAATAGGGCAGCATAAGCCTGGACAGAAGAGGATTTTCAAATCTAACATTGCTCTTCTTATATTTTGCCCTTTGTTTACTGCACTCAGAACTCTTACTGACCTTAACTTTAGATTGTGCTTTCAAGGCAACTGTTTGGACACCTCATTGGCCTTCCTGGGATGTGTGGATGTGCTCAGGGTTGCAAACACCAAGACACATTTACAATAGGACTTCCAATATTGAAGGGTGTCTGGAATGGGCACTCAACCCACAACAGGGCATCATTTCATAGAGGCATACAGCACTGAAACAGGCCCTTCGGCCCACTGAGTCTGTGCCAACCATCAACTGCCCATTTATACTAATCCTACATTAATCCCATATTCCAACCACATCCCCACCTTCCCTCAATTCTCCTACCACCTACCTACACAAGGGGCAATTTATAATGGCCAATTTACCTATCAATCGGCAAGTCTTTGGCTGTGGGAGAAAACCAGAGCACCTGGCAGAAACCCACACAGTCACAGGGAGAACTTGCAAACTCCACAGGCAATACCCAGAACTGAACCCGGGTCGCTGGAGCTGTGAGGCTGCAGTGCTAACCACTGCACCACTGTGCCACCCTCTGCTTGCTGTGTGTAACCAAACCGTAAACCAATTCTTTGCAATGCTTAAAGATTTAATTATATAAATTGCATACAAAGGAAATCTTGCCCCACAAAGACAACCGAAAAGGCATTGTGTATCTAAATGTGTCTCAAGATAATGTTAAACTGCTTTACATTTAGGAGTCAAATCACTATTTGTGGACAACGCGGAACAGAATTATTTACAGATAGCTGCCATTTGTCTCTTTGAGCTAAATAATAAGGCTAGTTGTTGAATTAGCCATCTTTCGGAGATGTTAATCTAAGGTCCCATTTGCCCTCTCAGGTAGATGTAAAGGATCCCATGGCCACTATTTCAAAGAGGAACAGGGAGCTATCCCTGGTATTCTGGCCAATGTTTATCCCATGACTAGCATGACTAAAGCAGATTTGTCTCGTCATTGTTGTATTGCTATTTGTGGAAGCTTGCTGTGCACAAATTGGCTGCCGCATGTCCTACATTACAACAGTGACTACACTTCAAAGCACTTCAATGGCTGTGAAGTGGGACATCCTGAGGTTATGAAAGGCGCTATACAAAGGCAAGTTTTTCTTTCTTAAATAGTTCAGCCAATTTTCACAAAGACAAGTCCCACATCAATCATGAGGTAAATAACCAGATAATTGGTTTTCAGTGACATTTGTTGAGGAATAAATGTTAGCCAGGGTACTGGGAGAACTCCCCTGCGCTTCTTTGAAATGCCATGGGATCTTTTAGATCCACTTGAGAGGCCATCTCATACGAAAAACAGCATCCCGACAGCGTAGCTCTCCCTCACTATTTCACTACTGTGGCAGCCTAAATTATGTGCTCAATCTCTTGTACCTGTGACTCTGAGGCAGGACTGCTAACACAGAGCCATGGCTGTCACAAGTATGCTGGCTTAATGCACCTGAAATACTTCTCCACTATTTCTGCAGGGGTGTTAAATAATAAATCAGTTATCACATCTGCAAAAACAACTCAGGATTTTCAGTGTGTGCCAAAGATCCCACAAGGTGATTTCAGGGCCTTAGTTTCTTCAACAAGCTTCATAAAGAACCTAACCGCTTACAGTGGGTTTGTGAGAAATACTGAGGACAAGTAACCTGTTAAAGTTTCTGCTGCACATTTCCAGCACAGTACAGTTTTAATCATTACAGCACCAACCCACCACCCTCAGCAGCTTGGGTGATCATTAGAGAACTGTACACACCTTTCAATGTGCTCGGCCATTGTGGACTATATAAGTAATGGTGCGTATTTACAGTAAATGAGGTGGCTTTTTGTTTTGATCAGTTTAGTGTGATTTTAGACAGTGCATTAAGGAATGGCAGATTGAATTTATTCCAAGTCTTGCACTTTTACCTAGTGAATTATAGTGTGTGTTGTGTATCAGTGACCTTGATCTTGTGATTTATGTGGTGTTAAACATTCATGGTGAGAGTGCTCATGGAGTGTTTCTAGACTGTTTAAGGTTCAGCTCGTGATTGATTATATCATACCTCTGGTTGCCTCATTCCCCCTATGCCTTAGTATTGCAATGATAGTCACAGCTGCCTGGGATTCTAAAGGCCAGCAATTTGTCGGAGTGCTCTGTGTAGCTCAGTACCTCAGTACACTTGTGTGATTACTGCAATGAGCTCTAAAATTTAAAGTGATTACATCCAATCTCATCAAATTCATTTATACTCGTTCTCAAAGAATTGTTGACCTAACCTGCATGGAGCAGTATGTGTGTGTTTCTGTATGGAGAATCTAGTATTGGCATCAAGTACGTCCAGGGCATATGTAACAAGGGTTAGATGGAGATGAACTTGTCCTCCTGGAAATAAGTAAAGGCAATAATGGTGTTATTATTCAGTGGACAACATTCCTGTAATTCCAGGCAGGGCTTTGGAACTGTGTAGTCCATAAAGCTTTATTGGAACCATCGAAGTGAGGACAGAGTTGAATAGGCACTGAGCATAAATTCCAAGTTAATCCAATCCTACAGTTCCCTTTGTTGGCATGGGAGAATTTTCAGGGTTTTCTATTTTTGGAGGCTTTTCCTGAGCTGATTAAACTCCCTCATAAGCTGGGTTTTTGAGGGTCTATGACAGTGTAAGATGTAGTTGATGTGAGAAGTGATCTCCCACAACAATGCATTCCATGCCAAACCTCAAGAGAGAGACTTATTCCACCAATGGGATTTTAAAGATTCCCACATCGACCAGCGATCCTAAGTGAGAAAATAAATTCAGCCTCCTAAGAACATATTTCACAAAACTGATTTCAATGCTAAAACCAGGGAATGAGACAGATTTTCACCTGCCAGTCTTATTGACAATTTTTTACTGCAGCTCTAAGAGATAACATAAGGCTAGAAGGCAGATTTTAACCCAGCATGGGCCCAGCGACTTGTCCCCTCCGATGCCACTGCCTTCCTGCAGGTTCCAATCTAGCCTGCTCTTTTGAGCAATAGAGCAGGACACTAGGCAGAAGGTAGCGAGGGTCCCTCTTTAAATATGCAGATCAGGCTCTGATGATGTAATTGAGGCCCTCTCTGCAATTTTAACCCTAAGCCTGCGCAGGGAACCTGGTGCCAGGAGGAACTGGGGCCAGAAGAAGTCCCGAGAGGTAAGTAAGTTTTAAAATGTCTTGGATTCCTTACGGACCAGCAGAGTTAGGAGTCCTCCTCTGGACCCCACATAGAAACCTCAGACTCCCCTGCCCCTGACTTCCCTTCCCCTCCCCAGTCCATGCCCTGACTGTCAAGGACCTTTCCTTCAAGGCCCTGGACCTAAACATCTAAATAAGGGGTACTCTTCGAAATTGGGATCAAAATAGTCATTTAGACATTGTAGTGGAAGCTTTACCCTGTATCTTAGTCACAATATACCCAAACTAGGAAAAATAAATGCTGACAGTAAGTGTCAAAAGTGCATAGGTTTTCCATTCTGCTTAACTAACATCCTGAGGAGCACAAAAGTTTGCGAAATGAGCTATATAGAAATTAGAATAAGATTATATCTTCAGTGACTCAGTGGGTAGCTTTCTCATCTCTAGATCTGTGGGTTCAAGTCCCACTCCAGGATTTAACCACAAAATCTAGACTGACTCCCCAGTGCAGTACTGAGGGAGTGCTGTGCTGTCTTTCTGATCAGTTGTTAAAGCAAGGTACTGTCTGCACACTCTGGCAGACATTACGACATTATTTCGAAGAAGAGCAGGGGAGTTATCCCTGGTGACCTGGCTAATATTTATCTCTCAACCAACATCACAAAAACAGATGATCAGGTCATTATCGCATTGATATTTGTGGGAGCTTGCTGTGCACAAATTGGCTGCCACATTTCCTACAATTGTGACCACACTTAAGAATGATTTCATTGGCTCTAAATCAGCTTTGGGATGTCATGGAAGACGCGATAAAAATGCAAGTTTTTTTTTGGTCAGAATCACTGTACCCTCTTTCTCCTGCACACAGTGGCAGACAGAGTGAAGAAAGATTAAAATCAGTGACTAGGAGGAGTCATGGGGCTGGATTTTATTATCCCACTGACAAATGCTTAAAATGGCGGCGGTCCTGCCTGTAAGGTTAGCGGCCACGCTGTCGCGATAACAAGGCGGGTGGCCATTTAGCATAATGACGGCAGCCGTTGCCCCCCCCCCCCCCCCCCCCCCAGTCACGTGGTGAGAGCAGCATTGGCAAAGCTATTAATGATGTCTCCTGATGTGGATTGTGGAGGTTCCTCCCTTCCCCCCACAACAATATCCACTTGCAGGGGTCCTCCCTTCCCCCCCAACAATATCCACTTGCAGGGGTCCTCCCTTCCCCCCCAACAATATCCACTTGCAGGGGTCCTCTCTTCCCCCCACAACAATATCCACTTGCAGGGGTCCTCCCTTCCCCCCACAACAATATCCACTTGCAGGGGCCCTCCCTTCCCCCCACAACAATATCCACTTGCAGGAGTTCCCCCTTCCCCCCCAAAAATATCCACTTGCAGGGGTTCCCCCTTCCCCCCCAACAATATCCACTTGCAGGGGTCCTCCCTTCCCCCTACAACAATATCCACTTGCAGGGGTCCTCCCTTCCCCCCCCAACAATATCCACTTGCAGGGGTTCCCCCTTTCCCCACAACAATATCCACTTGCAGGGGTCCTCTCTTCCCCCCACAACAATATCTACTTGCAGGGGTCCTCCCTTCCCCCCACAACAATATCCACTTGCAGGGGTCCTCCCTTCCCCCTCAACAATATCCACTTGCAGGGGTCCTCCCTTCCCCCCACAACAATATCCACTTGCAGGGGTCCTCCCTTACCCCCCCAACAATATCCACTTGCAGGGGTCCTCCCTTCCCCCTCAACAATATCCACTTGCAGGGGTCCTCCCTTCCCCCCTCAACAATATCCACTTGCAGGGGTCCTCCCTTCCCCCCTCAACAATATCCACTTGCAGGGGTCCTCCCTTCCCCCCACAACAATATCCACTTGCAGGGGTCCTCCCTTACCCCCCCAATATCCACTTGCAGGGGTCCTCCCTTCCCCCTCAACAATATCCACTTGCAGGGGTCCTCCCTTCCCCCCCCAACAACTTTCACTTGCAGGCGTCCCCTCTTCCCTCCAACAATATCCACTTGCAGGGGTCCTCGCTTCCCCCCACAACAATATCCACTTGCAGGGGTCCCCCCTTCCCCCCCAACAATATCCACTTGCAGGGGTCCCCCCTTCCCCCCCCAACAATATCCACTTGCAGGGGTCCTCCCTTCCCCCTCAACAATATCCACTTGCAGGGGTCCTCCCTTCCCCCCCCCCCCCAACAATATCCACTTGCAGGGGTCCTCCCTTCCCCCCTCAACAATATCCACTTGCAGGGGTCCTCCCTTCCCCCCTCAACAATATCCACTTGCAGGGGTCCTCCCTTCCCCCCACAACAATATCCACTTGCAGGGGTCCTCCCTTCCCCCCTCAACAATATCCACTTGCAGGGGTCCTCCCTTCCCCCCTCAACAATATCCACTTGCAGGGGTCCTCCCTTCCCCCCTCAACAATATCCACTTGCAGGGGTCCTCCCTTCCCCCCTCAACAATATCCACTTGCAGGGGTCCCCCCTACCCCCTCCAACAATATCCACTTGCAGGGGTCCCCCCTACCCCCTCCAACAATATCCACTTGCAGGGGTCCCCCCTACCCCCCCCCCCCAACAATATCCACTTGCAGGGGTCCCCCCTACCCCCCCAACAATATCCACTTGCAGGGGTCCCCCCTACCCCCCCCCCCCCCCCCCAACAATACCCACTTGCAGAATTCCCTCCTTCCTTCACATCTGCAGATTGAGCTCAGTGGCAATGTCCTTAACTTACCTAACCTTCGCAGTCTCCGATGACTCTCGCCTGAGTGGCGTCAGCTTTTCAAAGACGTGAAAATGAAGGTACTTGAGTGCCACACGTCATGCATCAGATTGCAAACGCCTGGTGGGATCGCGGCAAATTAGATACAACTTCATGCAAAACAGTATATAACCGATATAAACTACAATCCTGTCGCGTTACGGTGGAGGTGTCACCATGGAACTTCGCCGCCTCTGAGAAAATTGGAAACCGGCATTACGGCATCGGGTTCTGTGGCGGACGTCTCTGCGCCGATTCTCAGGCCGTCCCCGCCAAAAAAAACACCTTCTAACGGAGCATAAAATCCAGCCCAGGGTCTTGACTGAAAAACTAGCTGCAGTGCTTGTGTTTCAGCAGTCTCGCACACTGAGAACACAATGTGTTTGTAGAGAGCAGGACAGGAATGTGACCTGTTACAATGGGAGGTGATGTTTCTGTAATTTCTTTGCCTTTTCATAGAGCTGCAACTTGTTAATAAGGCTGACGCTGATTGGAAAACTCTGTTTATGGTGTATTAGAATGCCATGTAATAATCCATAGTACTGTACACCAAGACCATGGATATAACATATTGTATGTGGCTTGCTTTCTCATAATGATAAGGAAAGCAGGTAAGAGGGGGCTTTGCTGGAGTAGGAGCCTCTTAGGCTGGGAATTTCCTCATCCCTACCCGATAGAAGAGTCAGGGGTGAGGGTTTACTCCGAGAACAGATATACCAGCTCGTACATCCAACTGAATTACATAGCATATACAGCACAGAAACAGGCCATTCGGCCCAACTGGTCTGTGCTGGTGTTTAGACTCCACACAAGTCTCCTTCCATTCCATCTACCTCATCTTAGCCTTTCAGCATTTCTTTCTATTCTCTTTTCTCTCATGTACTCATCTAGTTTCCTTCAGAAAGTATCTAAGCTATTTGCCACAACACTTCCTGTGATAGCAAGTTCCACATTCTACTCACTCTCTGAGTAAAGAAATTTCTCCTTATCTCCCTATTGGATTTATTAATAACGATCTTGTATTCATGGCCCCTAGTTTTGGATTCTCCCCTAAGTGGAAATATTCTCCATCCTGCCCAACTCATTCTATCTAAGTCTTTTCTTTTCTAAAGAAAAATGTCTCAACCTGTTCAACCTTTCCCGAAAGTGATAATCTCTCAGTTTTGGTACCATCCTTCTAAAACATTTTCTGCTCTTTCCCCAGTGTGTCTGTGTCCTTTTTATACTATGGAGAGCAGAACTGTGCACAGTACGCTTAAGTGCAACCTGAATAGGGTCCTCCACAAGTTTCACTTAGGTTCACCACTTTTGAATTCTATACCCCTAGAAATAAATCCCTGTGCTTTGTTAGCACTTTGGATTGCTTTGCTGACCTGCAAAGCTGCTTTTAATAATTTGTTCACCTTTACCCTAGATTCCTTTGCTCTTCTAGCCCGTTCGGTTTATTATTTTCTAAGATAAAGGTGATGTTTCTATTTTTCCTACCAAAGTGCATCACCTCACATTTTTCTATATTAAAGTTCACTCACCACTTCACCACCCAGTCTGTAAGATTTCTAATATTTTCATGTATTATGTTGCTTTCTTCCTTAATGTTATCTGTGCCCCCCAGTTTGGCATCAGCTGCAAATTTTGATATTGAGTTACCTGTTCCTAAATCCAAATAATTATTGTAAATTATGGATAACAGTGGTCCCAGCACTGATCCTTATGGGACACTGCTTCTTTCAATCTAACTACCCTTTACCCCTCTTGTTTAGTTTTGCTAGTTTGTCAATTATTTTCTCCCTTTCTATCCCAAATCTTTGTAAGCTCTGGCTTACTTAGGGGTCTGTGCCCAGGCTGTGGTCTGAATCTCAGTTGATTTAAAACAAAAAATGAGCATCTTTTTCAGATAGGCACACTGGCAGCTTCAGTCTGTGAAGGGCCCTGCTACCCCCATCTCCTCCCTTGCCTTGACCCAGCAACCAAAGCCACAGCTTCCAGTCTCCTCTGGCAGCTGAGTGCCCCCAGGTGCATTCCTCCAGGTGCAGGCGCCCACTGGCATTAGTTCAATTAGGTGAACTCCCTCGGGCAGGGAGCTTGGGTGGGGTCAGAAGTGGAGGGATGACTGCAGCACTTATGCCAGGATCAACAATCCACGGAATTGAAGCCTCAGTGTCCGGGCTCCCACTTGAAGAATGAACACTGGGCAAGGTACTGGAGGAATGCTTGCACTAGCATGGATCAATACCTGAAAGGAAGTAGTGGAGGAAAGCACAAAAAATGGAAAATCAATTTAAAAACCACACATGTCCCATTCCACCCTATCATATGACACAATAATGCACCATGACTATGCACTATGAAGGATTCTTTACAAGGCTCCTCTGGTAAAGAAATTGTACAAATATATTCAGCTGGGGGATACCAAAACTCAGGCCATAAACATAAGATAGTCCCCAATAAACTGAATAGGGAATTCAGGAGAAACTTCTTTACCCATAGAATGGTTCGAATGTGAAAGAATGTCAATTATTTAAGGCAAAATAGCATAAATGCATTTAAGTGGAAGCTAGATAAACACACAAGGGAGAAAGGTTATTCTGAGACGGATGAAGAGGGGTAGGAAGAGGCTCATGTGGCACATAAACACTGGGATTGACCAGGTGAACGGAATAGCTTGTTTCTGTGTTGTATGTTCAATGCATAACACTCCTTCATTATAATATGCTACTTATTTATTTATTTAGAGATACAGCACTGAAACAGGCCCTTCGGCCCACCGAGTCTGTGCCAACCAGCAACCACCCATTTATACTAATCCTACATTAATCCTATATTCCCTACCACATCCCCACCATTCTCCTACCACCTACCTACACTAGGGGCAATTTACAATGGCCAATTTACCTATCAACCTGCAAGTCTTTGGCGGTGGGAGGAAACCGGAGCACCCGGCGGAAACCCACGCGGTCACAGGGAGAACTTGCAAACTCCGCACAGGCAGGACCCAGAACTGAACCCGGGTCGCTGGAGCTGTGAGGCTGCGGTGCTAAGCACTGCACCACAAATGCCTCTTGGTGCTATTGCTGGATCCATTTTGGTTCTCAACACACAGGCTCCCTAGTGCGTTGCCCACTTCTGCTTATGTATTATCAGATGTTTGCCTGGGCTTAAGTAACGCTTGTTGTAATGTTTTCCATTGTTCTGCTGAATTGATTGGCAATTTCCATCTGCTTCCACTGCACTTCTTACTAAAAATGTTCAACAGATGCAGAAATTGGCTGATTACAAAAGCAATCTCAACACAAAGCCAGCAGCCCAAGAACCTAATGATTAAGGGGAATGATTTGGGGGTGTAAGCCAAGACTGATGCCGAACAATAACACTATACAGTACTAACAAATGAGAACAGCCATGGCCAAGTCTAAAATTCTGGAAGCATTAGTCTGCCTCTAATTTTACTGTCAAAACTATGTAGCAGCTGTTGTGACAATTTGCGTCATAAGTTGCATTTCAGACATAACCTCTCACATTGTCCATTGAGTGATTGTCATCACCCGGTGCAGTATTTCAATCAACAGTGAGAGGAACAGCACATTATCAGAAATTAAGGTTCACAACTCATCAACTCAAGGACTTCTTGAGCTTATGGAGTTTGTATTCTGTTAATAGTCAACCACGTCATCTTTCTAGGGTTTTTTAAAAATTCATTTTTGGATTGTGGGCTTCACTGGTTAGGCCAGCATTTATTGCCCATCCCTAATTGCCTTGAGAAGGTGGTGGTGAGCCACCTTCTTGAATTTCTGCAGTGCATGTGGGGTAGGTACACCCTCAGTGCTGTTGGGGTGTGGCAGGGGGGGCAGTTCTAGGAATTTGATCCAGCAACAGTGAAGGAACAGCAATATAGTTCCAAGTCAGAATGGTGTCCGGCTTGGAGGGGAACTTGCAGGTGGTGGTGTTCCCATGCAACTGCTGCCCTTGTCTTTCTAGGTGGTAGAGGTCGTGGGTTGGTGAGGTGCTGTTGAAGATTGCAGTGCATCTTTCAAATGGTACACACTGCAGCGAAGGCATGCCACTGATGGAGGGGCTGAATGTTTAATGTGGTGGATGGGGTTGCTTTGTCTTGGATGGTGTTCAGGTCCTTGAGTGTTGTTGGAACTGCACTCATCCAGACAAGTGGAGAGTATTCCATCACATTCCTGACTTGTGCTTTCTAGATGGTGGAAAGGCATTGGGGAGTCAGGAGGTGAGTTACTCACTGCAGAATACCCAGCCTCTGACCTGATCTTGTAGCCATAGTATTTATGTGGCTGGTCCAGAGAAGTTTCTGGTCTAACATACCCAAAGACACAGGGTGAAGCTGCCACTAAAATGTGCTTTTCCCTTTTATCCTGTCCCCAGTCATTTTGCACATCCCCCCTCCCCATCCTCTCACCCTCTCCCTGTCCCTTGTCCTCTTCCCCCTCTCCCCTTCCCCAGCCTCTCTGCGCATTCTCTTCTCACTTTTTCCCTCACAGCTGCTTTCCTGCAACTCCCCTCATATCTCCTTTGGCATTTTCTTGCCCACTTTCCCCTGTGGCTTAATCGCCTTTCTATCCCCAATTTTTCTCCTCCGCATTTTCTCTTGCTCTGCCCAAGTCTCTTACCTCCCCTCAATCTCCCACTTCCCAACACCCTACACCCCTCCACACTCTCCCATCTCCTCCACTTCCCCGTCACTGCTCCCCTCCCCTCCTCAAAGTACTTATGTCACTAGTTCCAGCAGTGCAACCTTGAGACTGCAACTTTGCTCTTACATTCCCTGGTTAATTTTAGTTCACTTTCCTTTCACCTTTCTCAAACCATGTTCTAACTTCATTTTTCCCACCCCATCTGTTTCTATCTTGTGCGCCCAATACGATATTCCCCTTCATGCTCCACCCCATCGCACCTTCCCTTCTGTCTTATTCTCATCCCCTGTCTCTGCGGTGGTACCTCACCTCATGTCTTATTATTTTCTACCCTCTAACCCTCCATGACTTGAAGCTTTGTCTTGACTCCCTGTGTATCATGGGAGTTTGACTGATTAGTCCAACATAGTTCAAGACACCCTCTTGCATTCCTCAGATGACATTCCAGTTGTAAGAATAGTGTTTGATCATCTGGAACTATACTTTGTCCTTTATAATTCCCACTCATGAATAGGAGTTTCTCCAGCTCCTTTTTAAAGTTGTTAGTTGATTAGATTTGATGAAATTCCATTGGCCCAGGAGGAAAATGAGACAGTGTCCTTAAAGATTGTACTGGGTTTGGTTGATGCAATGTAGGAAGAAAGACGGAAATGTGAATGGAAGGATTGAGCTACAGGAAGAACATAGTGCGGGGCATCAGCAAAGAGTGACAGAGATGAGGTAATTAAAGCAGTGCTTAGGTGAAACAAGTTTGTTTAGCAGAAGGAAAGGCTGTGGAAGATCACGTTTTGAGGTTCTGCAAAAGAATGAGAGAGGAGATTGCAAAAATAAGTCAGGATTCCAACATGTTAATGTAGAACCCTCTAATACTCATGTTGAAGTTAGTGTCATCTTGTTCCATGTTAGAGCATCCTGAAAGGGTATTCTTACTAGAGATCCTGAATTAAATTTGAATCAGAAACCCGCATAACATTTAAGAAGCACTTTGGTATGCACTTGAAGTGTCTTAATCTACAAGGTTACGGACCAAGAGCTGGAAGTTGGGATTAGGCAAGATGGCTACTTGTCAGCTGGCATGGGCATGATGGGTTGAAGGGCCTCATTCCGTACTGTGAATTTCTATAATTCTATGATTACAATCAAGGCAGCTAAGGGGTATGCATGTGTATGGCAGCACTAGAAAAGAGAACAAGGAAAACCAGCAGTCTCGACCAGTTCCTAATGGGTGAAACCCACATTACAAAACTGTTACCTAATTTGTCATTAAATTCGCAATCTCACTCATTGATGCTGGGTATTTAAAACAGGACAATGCTTCATTTCCCAGCACTAAAATCCTGCACCTTAATGAGCATAAAATTCATTGTAATAATAATTAAAGAATAGTTGTTAACCATTAAAGTAAAATCCAGCCCACAGAAGCAACGCATTATCATTGCGCCCTCCAATCACATAAAGCAACACACAAGGCTTAAGTTGTATATCTGCTCCAGGTTGGATATTCCCTACCCAAACATCTGTTCCTTTTTAGCTATGCCAAGAATTTTTTTCCATTATTATACATTAGAGTGCATTTTTCGGGATCCATGCAGGCTTGACAAACTACTGTAGGCAATATAGATCACTACCACATCACTCTGCCAACACAGGAAACCTCTCCCCACTTTTAACAAAACCACAGATCGTTTTCTAATTACAGTCAGACACTGTTTGTGCAGGTCATTTTGCTTCATGACAAAATGGACAATAGCAAGATATTTTAAATCAGCAGATGTTATTTCATCTTCATTTATTTTTCCTCCCTTCTGTTTTTAGTTCTGTTTTACTCCCCCCTTTTGATACCTCAAACAGAACTTGCTCATGTCACCTCTGACAACACTCTTCATGAAATGGTGTCTAAGAACAGACTCAGTCGTGACCCTTTCCTCCTACTGTCTCTGGTGAAAATACCTAGTGTCTACTTGCCACTTAAGTCATCAGAAAAAAACCTGTGATATCTTATAACAATCACAACTTTAATTTATATAGTGCCTTTAACATTGTAAAATATCATACAGGAGCATTATCAGACAAACATTTACACCAAGCCACGTAAGGAAATATTAGGACAAGTGATCAAAAGTTTTGTCAAAGATAACTTTCAAGGAGTGTCTTAAAGGAGGAGAGATGTAGAAAGGCGAAGAGGTTTAGGAATGGAATTTCAGAGCTGAGGGTCTTGGCAGCTGAAGGCAGGGTGAGTACTTAATATGATGGCCAATCTTCATTGGGAGCACCCGATTGGGGAAATCAACTCTTGTACCTTTGAAGCGTAATGACAGTCATTAAATTTCAGTTCTTCAATGGTTATAACCCTTTAGTCTTCAGTCATCTGTACTGTAACCTTCACCAGTCATTGCTGATACTGTCTGCATCACTCTGCAAGGAGTCCCAAGAGTGCATGAAATTCCTAAAATAGAGTGTTCCTGAAAGGTTCTGCTAAGAAATGCCGAATTTCTCCACATAACTGAATAGTATCAATTGCAATTTTCTTTCTGTCAACACATATTACTATTTCACAATAGACCATATAAGATTTTGCTGAGAAAGGCAGTTGATTCAATTTCTTCCCTTTGACCAACTTCCCCCATTTCTGTCGGTATTTTTCATTGTGAGGCATTGGCAGATCCCACTTGTCTTTAAATTCAAGTTCACTTCAGGCTAGGGCATGATATTACTCAGAATTCCTTTTGCTTTGTGAAATCTGAGCTTGAGTTAAGGGATGTTCACGCAAGGAAATGAAACGCATTCTCATGTCAGGCAACCAGTATGTTTTGGTATTGAGCCCTCCCGGGTCAATTGATTGCTTTCACCTTAGTCATTCAACTGTTGATATTCTTGGTCTCAATGTCTCCACTGATTTGGGTTGCCAACTCAACTTGGGCATGTTTCTTGAGATTTTGTCACATAACTCACCCCCACCTCCAACCATCCAAACAGCATTTTTTTGTTTCCCCCCACTGCTCCAATATTTTTATAACGATTAAAGAAAAGCGTTCAAAGATTTTTTTTTAAATCACATTTTTTTTTTGACAATACACCTGATTTTGTTTCTCCTGGGCTGCCTGCAGTAGTGTCCAGGAAATTAATCTTGGATTCCTGGAAACTTCAGGGCAATCCTGGAGAGTTGGCAACCCTACTTCTGGCCGCAGCTGGACATTCCCCACTTTGACTGCTGGAGATACCCCTGGAGAAACTCAATTTCACCCTTTGTACCATAAATATTACTCTTGCTGCAGCAACTCTTAACTGTCTCCAAAGCCAAGGTCCAGCTAATATTTGAAAACTCCTGCCATACCTGAGTAGGTCCTTCTAACACCTCTCCTGCAAGGTAAACCCTCTCTTTCTTCCAGCTTCCAAACTCTCAACTCACCCTACAACCATGCTCAATGCTCCAACAAGACTGACTTGCATTTATATAGCACCTTCAATGTGAAAATATGTCTCAAGGTACTTTATAGAAAGGATTTAAAAGTAGATAACAGAATGCTGAGCCATGGGAACAGAGATTAGAAGGGGGGATGGAAAACTTGGTTAAAAAGAAAGGTTTTTTAAAAGTTGGAGGGAGGCAGAAAGAGTTGGGGAGGTAATCCCAGAAAGTGAAGCTGAGGAGGTTTAAAGCGTCCATCACAGGAGGAAGGAAATTTGCACAAGAGGTCAGATGCCGGCAATCAAAGGGTGTGGGAGGAGACGTTAGGCTGCGAGAGGAGTGATGCCTCACAAGGATTAGGGTAAGATTCAAAAGTCTTGCTTTGCATTAATATTTGCGTGTCATTTCTGCGGTCAAATCTGAAACCGTCAGTTTTATAGCTCAATTAGATTACAGAATGGTTTCCTGAGGAAAGTCAAATGAAGAATGAACAAAAATACTCTTAAGGCAGATTTATATAGATAGGTGAAAGGTCAGAGAACTGTGGGGAATTGATTGAGACTGTTAGCCAGGAGAGAGAACTGCATGCAGGAAGGCGGGTGCTGATAACATGGCTCTTTGCTGGCAACATAACAAATGTTTCCTGTACATACAAATGTGAGACACTACGGGGGCAATTTTAACTCCCTCCCACATAATGGGTGTGATAGGGTCAGGGATCGGGTGGGTTTGGGTTTGGCGGGGAGTTATACTGTTACAAATGTGACACCCAACCCAACTACAACCCACCGTGAACGTGTTTACTCTGGTTTAAACATGATGGCTTGGGGACATCCAAATAACCCACTCTGGAGGGGTCAGTGCATCGTTACAATATTTAAATGAGGCGGCGTTCCTCAAATTTTGGGAGCCATTTAAATAAAACACTGGCCAGCCGTGTTTCACAGGCACAGGGAAACCGGCAGCTAAAGGGAGGTGAGAACTGCCTGATCCATAGAGTTCTGCAGCACAGAAACAGGCCCTTCGGCCCACCGTGTCTGCACCGGTCATCAAGCCTACCTATTCTAATCCCATTTTCCAGCACTTGGCCTGTAGCCTTGTATGCTATGGCGTTTCAAATGTTCATCCAAATACTTATTAAATGTTGTGAGGGTTCCTGCCTCTACCACCCCTTCAGGCAGTACGTTCCAGATTCCAACCACCTTCTGGGTGAAAAATTTTTTCTCAAATCCCCTCTAAACCTCCAGCCCCTTACCTTAAATCTATGCCCCCTGGTTATTGATACCTCCGCTAAGGGAAAAAGTTTCTTCCTCTCTAACCTATCTCTGCCCTTCATAATTTTGTATACCTCAATAAGGTCCCCCCTTAGCCTTCTCCGCCCTAAGGAAAACAACCCTAGCCTATCCAGTCTCTCTTCCTAGCTGAAATGCTCCAGCCAAGGCAACATCCTGGTGAATCTCCTCTGCACCCAGCAGGTAACTGATTTTCCAGCACAGCTTGTGGGCCAGGAGGAGAAGGAATGTGTCCCCCCCCCACCCAAACAAATCCTCTGCTGCAATCTCTATCCCCACTCCCCCTCCCCACCGCAGTGACCTCCCCCCGTTCCCCACATTGTCCCAGTGATCTCTAATCCCCAGCTTCCTTCCTCACTGCCCCCCCACCCCTCCACCATGCCCCATTCTTCTCAATTGCTGGGGACTGACAGCAGTGGCCATGGCTGTAGCCGCCTACTGCAAGCTTTCCCGCCTGACAGTCCCGTTAAATTCTTGCAGGACCTCCACGCTCTTGGTATTTCTGGATTTCCAACCCCCCCCAACTGCTAACTCATACCCCCACTCACACCCTTTAAATATTAGGGACGATATGTGATTGTGCAAGTTTGTGGAGTAAGAGATGACTAGTCACTGTGGGAGACAGTATGTAGATGAGTGAGTAAGTGATGAGTGTGTGTGCATGCACTCTCAGTAAAAGGAGAAAGTATACCAGGCTAGTAGTCATATTCTTTCCATATAATCCTAATTTCATAGCACAGCCTTCTCCAGCTCCAGAACCTGCCTCAGTTATCCCGAAGTAAAGTTTTTAATCATAGATTTCATGGTTCTCCCACACACATCCATTGAAGAAGTTAACTTCTGTATCACATTTTAATGGAACACAGTGAAACATGATCACTGCGCATATTTTAACTTTACAGTGGAATGCATTCAATCTTTCAATACTGAGTGAGCTACTGCAGACGCAGAGTAAAGATAATTAGGAGAGGGCTGGAGAAAATTGGGGGAGGGAAGGAAGGATGCATTTCACACCCTCAGGAAGTTGCAAAGTGTTCACCACCAATGGATTACTTTGGAAGTGCAATCGCTGTTGTTATGTTGGCAAGAACTGCAGCCATTTGTGCATAGCAAGATCCCACAGACAGCAAATGAATGAATCAGCAAATAGTCTGATTTGATAATAACGGTTAGGGGAGGAATGTTGACCAAGGCACCAGGAGAACTCCCTGCTCTTTGAATACTATCAGGAGGCCTTTTTTATGGCCACCTAGCAGGCAGATGGGACCTCAGTTTAAAGGTTCGTGCCTAAAGGCTGCACCTCCAGCAATGTAACACACCCTTGATACCACATTGAAGTGTCAACCAAGATTATATGCTCAGATCCCTTTTGGGACTTGACTCTCTGATATTTTGACTCATATTCAAGAGTGTTACCCACAGAGCCAAGGTAAACCTTTAAATGGAAGCAGCCACCAGAATGCTAATAACTTTGCTGGAGTTTGGCTCTGAGTTGCGTACCTTTCTGCTACATGAGCCAGAAGTCTTCATGGACTGTGGAGATACATTACCTGGCTGACATCAGCGGCACCAGACGGGAGTCTTTCTTCCACCTGATGATGGGGGGAGGGGATCCCTGAACCTCACAGGGTAGTGTCACCTCTGTCCCAGCCATGGCAGTGATTTCAATTGGCTCGTCCAAATTGTCAGGGTTCATTCCATCAATCTTTGGTTTCGCTGCAGAGAGAAAAAAAGTTCTAAGTCAAGACATATATTTAATAGCAGAGTCGCAATTATATTAAATCCTTCTGGTGTTTGCAGTTCTTTTCATCCCACTCATTTTGATCTGTGAATTTTGTACTCAATGTTGAGGAACTAAACTGAGCAGCCGGGAAGCCCAGAAACACGGGTAACACCGAGCTCCTGTCAAACTTAATGACGGGACCTCATTTGAATGTTCTTTCTCCATTTCCCGACTGGGACCCAACCAGATTGAGAGGTTAGCTGGCTGGTTGGTGGATGAAAAGGATTGTGCTGGGAGGTCGAAGCCTGGGAGCAAAGGGAGGGAGACGAGGGAGATTGCAGGGATGGGGTGGGGGGTTTGAAGCCATGGTGGGTCAGGATTGGGGGG
This sequence comes from Heterodontus francisci, assembly GCF_036365525.1. Classification (NCBI taxonomy): domain Eukaryota; kingdom Metazoa; phylum Chordata; class Chondrichthyes; order Heterodontiformes; family Heterodontidae; genus Heterodontus; species Heterodontus francisci. Next base: position 13,863,909 of record NC_090402.1, read on the forward strand.
GGGGGGGGGCGTCAGATCACAGGGAGGGAGGCCGATCATGGCAGGTTTGCTGGGTGGGCACCAGAGGGAAGCACTCCTCTTGGCCCACGAGCAGTGCTGGAAAGGCACTTACTTGCTGGATCCAGCCATTCTCACCTCCCTTTAGCTGTCATGTTTCCCAAGCCCTGGGAAAACCATTAAATGTAAAATCAAAATTATAAAATTTGAGGCACTCAGCCTTATTAGCATATTTAAATAACTGACCTGCTTCTGGAGAGCAGGTCAATCGCCCATTCCCCCAATGCACCTCTGTTAAAAGCCAGAGTGGATGAGTTGGAGGCAGGTTGGGGTTGGGTTTCTGATTTTGGAAATTTTAACGTACTCACCAGCACGCCGCCAGTTCCTTGTAGGAGTTAAGATCGCCCCTCTAGTATACGCTTTAACCCTTTGTAGGGTAAATGTAGTATGTGACATTATGTGATTTGACAGGTCTCACCGTATATAGGTCTAACTATAACATTGCTAATCTATACTGTATGAGAAAAGAGTGCTGATTGGTTGGCAAGTGAACTCTGATTGGTAGCGACGTTGCCATGGAGAATGCCCCAGTCTTTGAAAACTGACAGTTAACTGCCAGGCTTCGTTTGAAATTTAAACCAGGCAGCTTGACTCTGATTGGTCAAAGCATTGCCCTGAGGAATTAATCAGCGAATGGCTGTCACTTATTTTGTTTAATTGAAACAAGCACAATGTGTGTACATGTTCTTTCTGTCTGCAGTGTGGCGCATTTGCATGTACTGGAAGCTACAATTATTAATACACAGATATAAAGAACATGTACACACATTGCGCCTTTTTCAGCTAAACAAAATCAATGACAACCATTCGCTGGCTCATTCCTCAGGGCAATGCCTTGACCTATCAGATTCAAGCTGCCTGGTTTAAATTTCAAACGAAGCTTGGCAGTTAACTGTCAGTTTCCATAAACTGGTGTATTCTCCATGGCAATGCCTCTACCAATCAGAGTTCACTTGCAAACCAATCAGCACTCTCTTCTCATACAGTATAAATTTGTTGCTTTCCCTTACATTGGTATTCTTGCGTGTTGTCCTGATGAGTGCAAGACGAAAAGCTTTGACATGATGGGCTGAATTTTATTCGGGCGCTGCTCTCCGCGGCAGCACCCAATGAACTCGGCGGGTTGCCCGTATTCAGCAGCTGCCGAGGAGCCCCTGCGATATTTTGCGCGGATGCTCACTTAAATAGTGGGGGCGGAACGGCTGCCCCCGATGATGTGTAGGGACGGCCTCCGCATCCCCGGCAACGGCGTCCGGCACCGCCAGCGCCATTTTTAAAGGGCTTTCAGCCCTTAGAATTAATTTAAATTTTTAAACCGGCAGCAGCATCAAATTTTTATTAAACAATACGAAATATGTGGATCGCCCCTCCCCAATGCCCGAAATGACCGACGCATCCTTTTTCCTTACCCGAACTTTACCCCTTAAACTTATAACATTTGGCCTATAACCCCATCCCACCATCCCCACATCCAATAGAAATTGATTTCCCCGGTCCTCCACCCCTCCTGCCCTGAAATTTCTATTACTCCCCCCTCCCCACCAGGTTCACCCCTCAGAACTCCATGCAGAGGTAAGTTCATTTGAATGTAATTAATGTCAATTTAACTATGCAGATGAAGGGCCCACTGCCAGGCACTGTGTGGAGGGTGGGGGGGGTGGACACCGAGATCCCCCCGCCCCGCCAGTGATATGCGGTGGGCCCTTCTCGATGTCGCAGGTAGAGTCAGGCCTCTCCCCGCAACATTTTACCAGCCCCCACGTCGCGACTGGTGGCATCGAGGGGGCCAGTAAAATTCAGCCCAATGTCTCTGTTTTCAGCAATACTCAAGTTCTGTACCACCAAACAACTCTTACTATGAATAGTCTCCTTACTGTGGACAAGCAGCTGCATTTCCTTGCTGGTAAACCCTGCTACATTGGTAGCAGTGCAGACGTAGACTCCAGAATCTTCGGACGATGGAGATGGGATCAGGAGGCTCCCACTTGCATCAACGTAACGCTGTGGTTCGTGTCGAGGCAAGAGTTCTTTTCCCTGGAGAGTACATTAAAAAACAATGAATGCGTAATCGTTCAAATTTTCAGAAGAAAAATGTTTCTAACAGCAATCCCTGTGACCTCCCTTCCCCACCTGCTGGTCTCTTTACCCCGTGCATCACTTCTGGGTCTGAGCTGCAGCAAAGCCTCTGTTAATGCATTAGCACATTTACTTCAATGCTTTCTCATTCTCGACGCAGGATGTGGCCTGTCATGTTCTACTCTCCTGGTTTTAATTTGTTATCAGGTAGGTCCGTCAGATTCCAATGGAGGCCCAATTTCACACCTGATTATCAGATCACAGACAGCTTCTGCAGATTAAGCTTTCTGTAGCAGGAGCCTTTAGTCCAATAACTGATGTGTTGCGTCCACGGTGGCATCAGTTTCTCGATGGTTGGATCATCTATACCCAAGAGGTGAACTGCCTGTCTGCTGTTGGCTGCAGTTCACTGGAATCAGACCATCTTAGAACTAGCTACTGGAAAGAGAGAGAAACCCTGTGGGCTGGGTTGCAGAGTGAGTAGGAGGACTATTCCTCTGGTCTGCCCTCTCTCCCCTCGGGGGGAAGGACTTGACTGCTACTTAATGCCTCCCACAATATTATATTGAGTTTTCGTACTGATCAGGGTGTCAGTATTGTGAGTATGGAACACTCCACTACATTTACCACCCAGGGAGGGATTTTATGATCTCACTGCCAATTGCGGCAGCAAGCTGAAAGATGGCGGTCCGCCCACGTGAGCCACAGACCAAAGAGCTGCCACGATCTTAAGCGCAGTGGCTCATTTAAATAGACGGGGTGGCCCACCCCCCCCCACAGTCGTGTGGAAAGGGCGGGTAATGAGGTAGGCTGCCTGCGTGCAGACGCTTGCGATTTTTAAAGAGCAGCCAGCCCTGCTGGCAAATTTAAATATTTAAAGAAATATACACCAAAATTAAATAAATACATTTCTTTTGCCTCTTTCCCACCCCCCCAATAACAATTATGATAACTATTTGCCCTCCCCCCCACCAAAACACATCTGACCTTCTCCCAAAGTACAACCCTTCCCATCATCCCCTACACCCATGATGTTTATTTGACCCCATTCCACTGACCCCCTCCCCCCCCCCTCCCCACACTGACAAACTTACCTCCTCCCCCACTCCCTACCAATGTCACACCTTGTTTCCCCGGACGGGGATCTGAAGGCGCGGGAGCGCCGGCAGCCGCGCCGAAGTTCGGGGCGAGCCCTCAAGCTCATGGGTGAATATATTTAAGTTCATTAATTTTACTGATTTGAATATTGAAATTGTGATCCCCTCACCCAGTGGCAGGGGGACCACCACAGAGACTCGTCACCGTCAGGAGGATCAGGCCAGGCCCTGCCGGCGCCGAGGTCCGTGGTGGGCCTCATCTGGAGCCATCTTCAGAACCTTGCCCTCCACCTGCCATGTATCACGACATTAAGGACCTCTTAAAATCCAGCCCCCAATCTCACTACACCCAGACCAGGGAAACCATACATTTGATATTAACATTCTCAACCCGAGTGAAAGAAGCCCCAATTTCTCAAGCCTCTCTTCAAAATAGTAACTTTCGATCCATGTAACATCCTTGTGAAGTTACACTGCACCTTTTCAATTGCTTTTACCTCCTTTCTATAATGGGACGGCAAAGTCTACAGCACAGCTTGTAGGTTCAGACTCTTTCAATTGCCTTTATACACATGTTAACCTGTGTAAGGAATCAGCGATATGACTATTTTTTTAGACAATGTCCTATGGTTAGGCCGTACCTTGGACCAGACGATTGTTGGTTTTGGAACACCGCTGGATTCACACAGCAGAGTGACTGCTACTCCCTCATCAGTGATAAAAAAAGTGCGCCCAGGTTTAATTGACGGAAGTACTATAAAAAATACACAGGCAAATTGATATTATTAATAATTTACAGTTATAAATAATGTTCTGCACATTCTTTCTCGGGCCATCGGTCAGTATCCCTGTGGCCTTCCTTGTTGACCGACTCCCGAGGAACTTCTCTGGTGCTGAGCCCCAGGAATTTACATGACAACAGTTCTGCACGGACCACCCTCTGAATTTCCCTCCTTCCTTTGAGGATGAAGAGATTCCGCAATTCAGTGCTTCCTTTGACGACCCAGTTGAGGTTGGTAATTAATCATATAGACTAGAAGAAACTGGACATTGTCAGTACGTGTTGCTTCAACCCCCCAGTACTGCCAATCATCCTTTACCATTCCATTTCACATCACCATCTTCCAAATTCTTCAGTCATCACCAGCTACAATGGCTACAGCTGCAGAAACCACCAGAACTCATCCAGTGCTACCACAGTCTGGCTGTGCAAGGGTGCAGCCCCCACCCCACAGTTTCGCTAAAGGAGGACCACTGACCATGCAAGCTAGAGTTCCTCCAGTTCCATCAGGGAGCAGGATACTGCACTCTAGAGGAAGTGTTCAAATGAAAGTCCCATCCATCCCTCCGGGGGATTATTTTCAGCGATCTGCTCCATGTTAAAGAGGGAACCCCACTATCAAGATGCTATGGTATAAACTGATTACAATTTAACCTCCTTTTGTTTATTTTCTGTTCACTTTCGCTAACTCCAGAAATGTGCAGTTTTCTCGGCCACGTAGGGACACTCGAACACTAAGAGGCTACACCAGGAGTTGCAGATTGATGCTCATCACTCCATCTCCTGAAGCAACAACTGCTTCCTCATGTGGAGACAGTGTGAAAAGAGAGGGGCATCTCAAACCACTAGTTGCCAGCAGGGAGAACCATTCTGAGTGGATTCCTGTTTGCACAAATAATAAGTAAGAGGACAACATCCTCACTGATATTGACAGCACCACAATGAAAGTAGAAACCTTTGCAAAAGTAATTGCCACATCCCTCTCCACACTACTCACCATGTACGTACACTGTAATGGTCTTATCAACAAATCCCACTACATTTCGGATGGTGCACATGTATTTCCCAGCATCTCCTTGCTCTGCTCTCTCAATATGGAAACTGCCATCACTTCGGATTGACAGACGCCTGTCCAAACTTAGCTGTAGGGAAGGAAGAAGGGAATACTGCATAAACTCTCTAAGAGATTAAGAACTATATTGCGCTCTGTGTAGTCAGTGGGGCAGGATAGGTTTCTGTGTTTTGTATTCCAGGTCCCCTTATCTTGTTTTTACTTCCTCTCCTGATATGCTGACTCCTCCTGACAGTTACTTCTGGTACCTCATTCAACCTGCAAATCTCTTTTATAATATTGTTGGCCAACCGTTTGATCATAGAGGGTCCCACAGCCACACCTGACTTCCACACGTCAACTTTCCAATGGGTCTCACTGCACAGTAATCAGGAGCAAGAATGTTTACACATTTTCCCTCCCCTGACCACACAATGGAGTCTCATTGTAGCATCTGCTTCCCCAGTTGAGGTAGTTAGAATCTGGGCACAAAAGCACGGGTCTTCCTGATATGTACAGCTCAGGCTGAAACTGGTATTACGTTCGTTCATTGGGCTACCTCCAAAACTGAGCTCTCCCCATGGCCATGTGAATAAAGGCATTGTAAAATCTGGCACCAAGTCATTCAAACCAGAAGCTCCAGATTAGATTGTTGGTCTGTACAGAGATGTCTTATCTCACCAAGGACATCAACTCGGGTACTACAACTGGCCTTAACCCCCAGAGCCAGCGTTGGGTGAATGGAATCGGGTTCAACTATGACGTCCCACTGCATTACAAGCCCTTTAACAGCAGACATGAGGGCCCTCATTTTGCAATCAAGTTATTTGATATATCCCCTCTCCCTCATTCTCTCCCTGAGTTTCCCATGTCATGCACCATTACTGCAGCTGAATAGACAGCAATCCTATTCCTAGGCCATTGGCAATGCATATTCGGTCCTATCACTAGGAAATGCACAAGCCATCTTAAGATGACACTTGTTCCTTCTGGAGAGAAATATCCCGCAGGATTTTCCCTCCGGGGGTGGGAAACGGAGATCGGGACTGCTTCAAGGTCTCAATCCCCCTCCCAGGGGGAACAGTCACAAGCTCCGATTTTCACTGGGGTGTCCCATTAAGGGCGGTGGGCAGGCTCTCAAAGCTGGTGGACCAATCAGAGGCCTTCCAGCTTGAAAGGAACAGCAGGCTGTGATGTCTTCAGCATAGAGACACCCTCTCTCCAACTTCTTAAAATTAAAAATAAAAATGGCTTTTACAACCAGGCTACCACTTTGGTGGTGGGGAGGGTTGGAGTTTCTCACCAATGCGGCCTGTGGCTGCTCCAGCATCCAGGCAGGTAGCAAGGGCCTCCACGCCTGCCTGGAGTGCTCCCCATCACCTCCACACAACCCCCACCCCAGGTCTGCTGCCGGAAGGCCACCTCCAAGCAGTTGAACAGGACCCCACTGCCTGCGGGAAACTGGAAGCTGACTGGGAAATTCCAGTCGGCCTGCATTAACAGGCCTTAATAGGCCTTTAGTTACCTTAACCAGGCACCTGCCATATGCGGGCTGGTAGATCTGCCACCCCATTCCCCACCCACCCCCCCACCCCCGCCATTCCCACCTCCGCAAAAAATGGCCCGGGCACGTCTGGATGGAACTGGGGAACCAGCACGCCGGCCAGCAGCACCCGGCTGCCACCGATCCCGGCCCCAGCTGGGTCTCAAAATCAAGACCGTCATCTTCATTCACCTTTCGCACATCCTCCCTCAACCCAAGGGAGACTGTGGAAAGGGAAGAGTTCAGGAGGAGGAATAAAAAGAGGCATTGAGGAAAAGAAATACAAATAAATAGCTCAGGCTTTGTATTTTGCGATAACTGAAAGCACAAAGAAGGAGGTCTCAAGATGGGAAATGTCTCTCGGAACGTACTCACCAGCTGGTTGTCTTTTAACCAGTAACGTTCAGGGAAGGGATTACCAGCCAGGACAACACATGGTAATGTCAATGACCGACCCTCCAGCACATTGACAACTGTGGCACTTTCTACAACTTCAGGGGCGACTTTAGAGGAAAACAGAAGGACATTGAAGTAATACATCATCTATTCAAAATTTCATGACTGATTAAACCATTATTTTTGATCAATAAATTCCAGCATCACAACCAGAGAGGAAGAACGGTGTTTTTACTACAATCTCCCCTCTGTAGTGCCTCACACGAAACCCTCTCATTCTACACAGTCTCCAGGTGGCTCCTCTTCTCAGTCCAGCCTTGTTGCTATACAGATATCACTTCCTCATTTTTAAAAAATGGCTTATTGACCTAACCTGAACAAAAAGGGAGTTATTGTTTTGTGAAATAATCCACAATTATTTCATTTTAACTTCTAATAAAAATCTAGGTATTTACCCAAGGGAGGAGTTTAGATGCAAAGATGACTGCAGAGCTGACCAACAAAATACAGAGTACCACGGGTATCATGTGAGTCAAACGTCAAACTGAACATTTGGTTTGAGAGAAATGCCTGTGCCCCTCGTGTAAAATACCCCAATGGCATAAAAACGAACAGAAGAATATGTCACCGTCCCCATTCTGCCCAAGCAGTCACTAAAATTTGCTGCCACCCTGCCAGAATTCTGCTGGTATTTAAATAATCACTTTCCATTTACCAGAACTAATGGAAAAGGCAGAATGGGTCGGAACCGATTTACAACAGAAATATATCTCCTCCTTCGCATCCAGTGCAAAATCTGGTTTCTTTTCCCTCTGCATGTGGAATGTATGTACTGATAAGGCGAAGAGTAAGAGTTATAATACTCTGCGTGCAACGAGATAAGGCACGGTCAAACACACTGTGAACCTCTATTTGCATTGCCCTCACTCCACTGCTTAAGACTCCAACCTGTGGCCACTTCTTAGCTCGTCTGTAGTTAGTACATTGTGTAGAGCTTTGGTCACCCAATTATCAGAAGGATATAGCAACAATAGAAATAGCTGCAGTGCTGATTCACTAGGGTGTTACCAGGGATGAGGAGTTTCGATCAGAAAGAGAGACTCGAGATGTTAAGGCTTTTTTCACTAGAGCTGAGAAGGTTACGGGTGCCCCGACAGAGGTCATCAAAATCACGTTGGGTGAATAGTGATAGCTTGTTTTCACCGGTCATTGGGGTGGGAATAAAAGGACATAAATTTAAAGCAATTGCGAAAGTAATGAAAGGTGAAGCTGGAGAAATATTCTTCACACAGAAGTTGGTTAAAATGTGGACTTCTCTGCCACAAATCACTCTTAAAGCAGAGGCCAAAAATTCTGAATGGAATTAGATGTTTGCTTGAAGAAGAGAAACATTAGAAAGGTATGGGAGAGTTGGATTAGGTCGCTCCTATGAGGAAAAGACTGAAGCAGATCTAATGGGCCAACAGACTTGTTTCTACACGATGACATTCTGTGACTCACCAAGACCAGTGATAGTCAGGGCCACCTCTGCACGGATCACTCCAAACTTGTTCTGTGCCTCACAAACATACCTGGCTTCATCATCCAACCACACACCTGCAGAAAGGCAAAGAAAAGGAGTAAATCCAGTACCAGTTAGGGATAGAACCAGGCAGCACAGCTGACTTACGACATGTGAATGCTTTAATCTATGGTTATTAATAAGTGTAATTAAGCAGAAATGGGTCTCTGCGTACCTTCACTATAAACCACCTAGATTTATTTTATGAGATTATTGAGACTGGGTTTTTTGTTCACTTAATCAACATTCCACATTATATGATTTTCTGTTTTTCTCTTTTTTTTTTGTCCAAGTTGTTTTCTGGGGAATGGCACTGTTTGACAAGGTAGGACCTTGTGTATGAAGTTATGGATCCTGGGTTTGAATGCAAGCTGCAGTGGAGGGATACAGCCTCTCCCTGCTGAATGTAAAGATCCTACGTGAAGTGAGTTTGAAACAATCTCAATTTACTTTGCTTGTTTCACTCTGTCTCTTACAGTTGACAAGGGAATATTCGAAGATCCCAATAGCTTGTTCTACTAGCTCCTTCTTAATGGATTTTAAAAGGTCTTTCATTTCAGACTGCCTTCTGCATGAGCTTCATTGTATGGCCCACATAAGATAGAAAACTGGAGTCACTTGTCAGTTTAAAAATTATAGGGGAAAAGCTCAATAGTTCATATAGAATCTCCTGTACTTACTCTCTATGAACAGGCTGCCAGTCTCCAGCTGGCCAACAAGGCTCACCGAATCAGGTTTGGTGAAGATGGACTGTCCGTCAAGTCGTCGCCAGGTGACCTGTGGTGCAGGGTTCCCTACTGCGCTGCACGTCAATGTCACATTCTTACCAATAGTCGCGGAGACATCAGAGGGGATGTCTGAGAACCGAGGGGCAGCTGGGGAAAAGGAGATGGGAATATATCAGGGTCAGCTCACTAACATTGATAACATCTTCAATTAATGATCAGACAAGAGGAGACGGTGGCACAGTGGTCGTGTCACTGAACTAGTAATCCAGAGACCCAGGATAATGGCCTGGGGATATGGGTTCAAACCCCACCACGGCAGCTGGTAGAATTTAAATTCAATTAATTAAAAATCTGGGATTAAAAGTAAGTTTCAGTAATGGTGCCATGAAACTATTATTGATTGTAAAAACCCACCTGGTTCATTAATGTCCTTTAGGGAAGGAAATCTGCCGTCCTTACCTGGTCTGGCCTACATGTGACTCCAGACCCAGAGCAAAGTGGTTGACTCTTAACTGCCCTCTGAAATGGCTTAGCAAGCCACTCAGTTCAAGGGCATTTAGGGATGGGCAACAAATTCTGGCCTGGCCAGCAACACACACATCATGAAAGAAAAAAAACAAGACCGGCGCAGAACCAGTTTGTGACGAGCTATTAAAATGTGCATTTTGTAACTTACAACCAACATCTAACATGACCATGGCAGAGGAAGTGCCAGCCTCATTGGTTGCCACACAGGTGTACTCTCCAGCATCCATCTCCTGAACCTCCTTCATCTTCAGTGTGCCGTGCACTGGATCAACCTCTGCAAACGGGACCAGGTTCAGCTCCAGATCACCTACTCAGAAATACAGTTCAGTGCCATTAGTGCACACAAAGCATTTTTCCCCATTCCCCAAAGAACACTGTTGCAACTATTTAGATGGGCAGTTTGTTCTCAGCCCTCCAGGAACCTGATACCACATCCTGAGAATGATTCTCACTTGATTTTATTTTGTGTCTGATCAGAAAGCATCTTGATTCTGCACAGTAACACAACAAAGATTGAGAACACCAAGGGGTAGGGGGTTGAAACCATGTAGAATCATAGAATAGTTACAGCACAGAAGGTGGCCTTTCGGCCCATCGTATCTGTGCTGGCTCTCTGTCAGAGCTATTCAGCTAGTACCCTGCCTTTTCCCCGTCATCCTGCAAATTTTTTCTCTTTAGATAATTATCAGATTCCATTTTGAAAGCCATGATTGAATCTGCCTCCACCACACTCTCAGGCAAGGAATTCCAGATACTAACCACTCGCTGCATAAAAACACGTTTCCTCATGTCACACCTGCTTCTTTAGCCAACCATCTTAAATAGTATCCATTGTTTCTTGACCCTCCCACCAATAGGAACAGATTCTCCCTATTCAAGAGCCATAGTGCCATACATTGTTGCTCCAAATGCTGTACTCCAGATTGACCCCGAGTAATTCTGTACTCCAGATTGACACCGAGTAATTCTGTACTCCAGATTTACCCCGAGTAATACTGTATTCCAGATTGACTCCGAGTAATACTGTACTCCGGATTGACCCCAAGTAATACTGTACTCCACATTTACCCCGAGTAATACTGTATTCCAGATTGACTCTCAGTAATACTGTACTCCGGATTGACCCCGAGTAATGCTGCACTCCGGATTGACCCTGAGTAATTCTGTACCCCGGATTGACCCCGAGTAATACTGTATTCTGGATTGACCCTGAGTAATACTGTACTCCGGATTGATTCCGAGTAATACTGTATTCTGGATTGACCCTGAGTAATACTGTACTCCGGATTGACCCCGGGTAATACTGTATTCTGGAATGACCCCGAGTAATTGTGTACCCCGGAATGACCCTGAGTAATTCTGTACTCCGGATTGACCCCAAGTAATGCTGTACTCCGGATTGACCCTGAGTAATGCTGTACTCCGGATTGACCCTGAGTAATGCTGTACTCTGGATTGACCCTGAGTAATGCTGTACTCTGGATTGACCCTCAGTAATGCTGTACTCTGGATTGACCCCAAGTGATGCTGTACTCCAGATTGACCCCAAGTAATACTGTCCTCTGGATTGACCCTGAATAATACTGTACTCTGGATTGACCCTGAGTAATACTGTCCTCTGGATTGACCCTGAGTAATACTGTCCTCTGGATTGACCCTGAGTAATGCTGTACTCTGGATTGACCCTGAGTAATACTGTCCTCTGGATTGACCCTGAGTAATACTGTCCTCTGGATTGACCCTGAGTAATACTGTACTCTGGACTGAACCCAAGTAATACTGTCCTCCGGATTGACCCTGAGTAATGCTGTACTCTGGATTGACCCCGAGTAATGCTGTACTCTGGATTGACCCTGAGTAATACTGTCCTCTGGATTGAGCCTGAATGTTACTGTCCTCTGGATTGACCCTGAGTTATACAGTCCTCTGGATTGACCCCCCCCCCCCAGTGATGCTGTACTCCGGATTGACCCTGAGTAAATCTGTACTCTGGATTTACCCTGAGTAATACTGTCCTCTGGATTGACCCCGAGTAATACTGTACTCCAGATTGACCCTGAGTAATGCTGTACTCCGGATTAACCCTGAGTAATACTGTACTCCGGATTGACCCTGAGTAATGCTGTACTCCGGATTAACCCTGAGTAATACTGTCCTTTGGATTGACCCCGAGTAATGCTGTACTCCAGATTTAGCCCGAGTAATGCTGTACTTTGGATTGAGCCCAAGTAATGCTGTACTCCGGATTGACCCTGAGTAATACTCTACTTCGGATTGACCCTGAGTAATACTGTCCTCTGGATTGAGCCTGAGTGTTATTGTCTTCTGGATTGACCCTGAGTAATACAGTCCTCTGGATTGACCCCCCAGTGATGCAGTACTCTGGATTGACCCTGAGTAATACTGTCCTCTGGATTGACCCCGAGTAATACTGTACTCCGGATTGACCCTGAGTAATGCTGTACTCTGGATTGACCCCGAGTAATACTGTCCTCTGGATTGACCCTGAGTAATACTGTACTCCGGATTGACCCTGAGTAATACTGTCCTCTGGATTGACCCTGAGTAATACTGTCCTCTGGATTGAGCCCGAGTAATACTGTACTCTGGATTGACCCCGAGTAATACTGTACTCCGGATTGACCCTGAGTAATACTGTCCTCTGGATTGAGCCCGAGTAATACTATATTTCGGACTGACCCCGAATAATACTGTACTCCGGTTTGACCCTGAGTAATGCTGTCGTGTCCCCATGATCCTCAGTAACCTCAATATTCTGCTGACTGATGTACCCTTAGTACTCCTCATTAATTTAAAAGATTTGCTTGTTCAACATGCCAGGCACAGCACACATGGTGTTGCACATTTGCATTTTAATTGACACAGATGCTGTACTGCTCACTCCACTAACAGCACAAGAACAGCAGGTTGTGCAATTGTGTCCAGTAAATTCCCCACCGATTGCGTTGGCAATACCTTTGTACCATCTGACCTCAGGCTGCGGGACTCCTGCAGTTTGACATTGCAGCGATGCCACCTCCGTGACCACAGCGAGCACGACTGGATTCGGCACAGTGATTGAGGGGATCTCTGCAGATGCACAGAAACAATCTCATTAGAATACACTCTGGATCACAAAGACTGCAAACAACAATGTCCCGCTCTATATCCTGATGTATCTCTTGTCATGAAGGTGCTTCCATTATTAATATTTTTTGAGGACTCTTGTTAAAAGATTGTGAAAATTGGTTCATTTGAAAGGCTGAGGAGATGCCTGGCTTTGTTTTTTTTTAGAAGGTTACTGGAAGGACACTTTGGATTTTTAAAAAATCACTTACTGGAAGAGACAATGAAGTGTTAAATAAACATAAGGATCCTTGCTGGTTATTAGAGTTGTTTACAGAGAAGTCACATGTCTAGGTTTATGGTTGTCGGGAACTTTGGTTTCATGATTTGGTTTGGACTGTTTGAATGTTCAGTTGGTATGTATCCTGCTGACAGAGAAGCCACCCAATCATCTTTTGCCACCTGTTTTGAAAAATCTTCTGAGAATCCAGTGTGATAGCTGAAACCACTGATGCAGTAATTCTCCTGAAAAGCCTGCAAGCCTACACTTCAATGTCTCCTGAACAGAACTGCTCCAGAAAGATCCCAGTGACAGCTGTCTAAGTGTACCCGGACACCAGACCAAAGGCCTTCTGGAACATTCCATTTCTTATCCATTTTGTTCAAGAATTGTTAATAACATGGTCAAAGTATTTTTTTAAAATGTTGATCTCTGCCGAGCCAGGTTTTTCATTTTTCTTTATTTTTCTCTTTAACCGATGTATGTGTGTGTTAGGTTATTTTAGAAGGGTAGATATTTATACTTTCATATTTCAAACGGTGTCTTAATAAGCTTTGTATCTTTATTGAACAAGTCCTGTTTTATAATAAATCAATAATTTTGTTGGTTATTAAAAAAAACCTGGTTGGAGGATTTTTATTCTGAAACTAATATAGAGAAGTATAACTGGCCATATCGGTAACTGGGTAAAACATTTAAATATATGTTTTGACCAGTGGATAATGGAACTAGAGAAAGACAGTGCATTCCTCCAAGCTCGGTCATAACACTCTGAACAATATTGAAATTGTTCTACATTTCACCCCCTCCCAGTTATCAATATAATTACAAATGAAAGAAAAATATATTAACTAGATATTAATATAATGTATCTCTAAAGTGATTTCTTCCTGTCCTGTGTGTAGCAGCCTAAAATCAGAGCAAGTACTTGGAACTCACTCTTTCTCTGACTGAAGGTGGATCTGACAGCAATTATTATTACAGGCACATTCCACATTTGCTCCTCTTACCTGTGTACTTCAACCTCGCTTCCTCTCGGTCTGTTCCAACCGTGTTTGATGCAAGGCAGATGTAAATCCCGGCATCCTCTGGGACAGCGTCTTTTATTATTAAAGTGCCATATTGGTTGACGGTGAGTCTGAGAGAAAAATGGACAGAATCCAAATTAAAACCATCAGGCAGACACAGGGACAGTTCACCATGTCTTTAAGCAGTTGATGACCTTGTGTCTAATACCTCTGGAGAAATGAAATGTAAACACTGGACTTTGTCCAAAGAAGCACAGGAAAATAACTTTTGGGAATATTACTGGACAACATTTTTGTGTGTTTACGTGACACTCCGCTTTAAATGAAGTTTTTAGCTAACTTATTTAAAAAACACAGGCTGGCACCTCTAACAAAGTGTAAGACAGATATATATAACAGGAATGCAATAAGTGTTTCTGTCCTGACATCCCAACAGTAATTTCTAAATCTGAGTTCCTAAGTTGGGAACTTCTAGCAAAAGTGCAACTTTAGACACCGTGTTGAAGTATTCTCCCACAGTCCTGAGTTTGGACTGACAGGCCAACTACACAGAAGCTTCACTTACGGCGCGAGCTTATTTTTCTGAACTAGATTTTCAATATTTGTCTCCACAGAATTGATGTTTGGTAGATCAGTAATCCAAGTCCTGCCATCCCTGTACCTTCCACACTAAACTGCAGAGTGAACAGACAGTAAAGTTTCCTCCACTGTCTTGTGTCTCAGTTATAGACTGGGCTTCATAACATTCAGTGCTGCTTAGTGCACTTACCATTCTCCTTCAGAAGCACCCCAGACAGCAGCAACCAGTAACAGTCAACCGCTGAATTTTCCATTCCAGAGAACTGGTGACAGCGACTAAATCATAGACTCTTACAGAACAGGAGGAGGCCATTCAGCCTGTCATACCTGTGCCAGCCCTTTTGGAAGAGTTCCCCAATTAGTCCCACTCCACAGCTTTTTCCTAACACTGCAAATGAATCCCCTTCAAGGACATGCCCTTTGGAAGTTCCTGTGGGATCTGCGCCATCACACTAATGCCGATGGGTCTAATTCCTGCTGGAGGTTAATGTCCAGGATAGTGCTCTATGGAGTCAGATCTCCAGTCAGCTAAGCAGCGAAGGTATATTGTACTGGAAGGCTACAGAAGGAAATATAGGGGGAAAATGCAAACATTACTCCACCCGAACAACCCAAAAAAATTACATAATCAGAAAAAAATTAAGCCTCTCTCTCCTTCAGGCATCTGTCATGTGATCATTCCCATTCAGTCAGCTCATGGGCGTGTAGTGCTAACAGTACATCCAATTCCACTCAGATACAAGTACTGTCCTCTGCAGGTTTTCAAATGGAAACTTCCACACAATGTTCAAGATCAATTACTCCCAAATTGGCCCATGCTAACAGCAGTTAAACTCCATATGCACTTACAAAACTGACAGGCAGGAAAAGACCTTCTGGCCCATCGATCCTCTCCCACACCGTGATGGCAAGACTGTTACGCTTAAACACTTCTTACCAACCCCTCTGTATCCCATACTTCCCATCCAACAACCCCCGGAGCAATGTGATCTCCTGGGAGAGGGGCAAAAAGGAGACTGGAATAATCCAGGGCCAATAAGGCAAGAAAATACTCTGGAAAAATCTTCAGGTAATCGAAACCAGTCCAGGGGATCACATCATCTCATGGGCGGTCATCACATGGGGGGGGGGGGGGGGTTGTCGAGGGGCAGCTAAGTGCTGTTAACACAGTGTATTCCTCTCTCTTTCTTTAACTCTGCTTCAGGCTGTGGGATCTGTACATGCTTTCTGCTGCTTCCTCTGACTGGAGCACACACACGCAGTGAGGCAACCCCCAAATCTAGGGAGTATCGTTAGACCTGTCAGCAAACAATTTAACTGAGGTCCAATTCCAACTTTCAGTGGACCGACATAGCCAGGTTGGATTAATTAATTTTCAGTTTGGTCTAATAAATTTTTTTTAAATTATGTTCATTGAAGAAAGGAGAGCCAACTACGACAAAAAAAAACACAATTTATTTAAGTGTGAAGTCTTATTAGTGTGCCCTTTTGATGTTAAGGCACCAGTAGCCTGACTCAAAGCCAAGAGTAGTAGCCAGTAATAAATCCTTGAGATTGAACGCATCCATGTTATTAACGCAATCGAAGTAATTATTCCCAGATACTATCCTTGCCAGTAAGTCTGGGCACTGCTGCAACTGTAGAAAGAGCAGCAAATAATTGAGGCGTTTCCTCAGTTTCACAAATAACTTCCTTTCATCTCTGTGATTTCTTTTTATCTTTATTTTAATAATTGGCCATCTTTGTCAATGCTTTGTCAATGGTTGTTTTTACTGGCCAACCTTTCTGTAGACATTGTAATCGTTTATTGTAATTGGCCAACCTTTCTTTATTCAAGTAGTTTTTGTTGGCTATCTGTCCACTGTTGATGTGAATTTTGTAGCCTATTTTAATTGTGGTTTTGGGTTCCTCTGTGTAACTTTAAGTGTGACAAGAGTTTGAAGAAAAGCTAAAAACATTTTTGTGAATGGCTCATTGGCCTCTCTTCATCCATTCACTGACTCCACACACTGTACAAACAGTGCCTTGGCTGCTGCCAAGTGCTGAATACACACTTAAGTGTTGTGTGCATAGGTGATGCTACACTAGGTCTCCTACTCCTACGTTTTACAAAGCCCCACGGCCTATGCTATCGCACAAACTCATTTTAACCAGAGGTTAAGTTAAAACTCACCGACCACTTGATGCTCACCCCTTCAAAGCTACACCCTAGCAGGTACTGGGGAACCAAAAGAATGCAATTGTGATGAGTGGAGAATGTTTATTACTCAACGATTCAAGGAGACCCTATAAACAATTCATTTATATTTACCTTTCATTCTGCATCCGCCACATAGCATGGGAGTGTAAAAAGCATCATAGGATTACAGAATGATATGCACAGAAGGAGGCCATTTGGCCCATCATACCTGTGCCAGCTCTTTGTTAGAGCTATCCAATTGATCCCCACTCCCCTGCCCTTTCCCCACAGCCCTGTATTTTTTTTTTCCTCCACGTATTTATCCCATTCCGTTTTGAAATCTCTATTGCATTTGCTTCCACCCATCCTTCAGGCAGTGGATTCCACATCATAACAACTCCCAGTGTAAAATTGTTTCCTCATGTCACCTCTGGTTCTTTCGTCAAACGTTGTAAATCTGCGTCCTCTGGTTACAGATCCTTCTGCCACTGATTTACTCTCTCAAATCTCCTCTTCTGTAAGGAGAACAACCCCAGTTTCTCTAATCTCTCCACATAACTGAGGTCCCTTATCCCTGCTTACCATTCTAGCAAATTTCTTCTGTATCCTCTCCCAGGCTTTGGCATTCTTCCCAAAAGGTGGTGCCCAGAATTGAACACAACAATGTAGCTGAGGCCAAACTAGTGTTTTATAAAGGTTTAGCGTAACTTCCTTGCTTTTGTACACTATTCCTGTATTTACAAAGCCCAGAATCCCATGTGCTTTTTCAACAGACTTCTCAATTTGTCCTGCCACTTTCAAAGATTTGTGTACATACACCCCCAGACCTCTCTGTTCCTGCAGCCCCTTTATATTGTACCATTTACATAAGAACATAAGAAATAGGGGCCGAGGAGGCCATATCAACATACTGGGGGGTTACCATTGACCAGAAACTGAACTGGACCAGCCACATAAATACTGTGGCTACAACAGCAGGTCATAGGCTAGGAATCCTATAGTGAAATGTCTCTTCATCTCATTCCTAAATGATTGGTCCCTTAGCCTGGGACTATGACCCCTAGTTCTAAACTCTCCAGCTAGGGGGAAACAGCCTCTCAGTATCTGCCCTTTTAAGCCCTCTAAGAATGTTATATGTTTCAATGAGATCACCTCTCATCCTTCTAAACTCCAGAGAATAAAGGCCCATTCTACTCAATCTCTCCTCATAGGACACCACTCTCAACCCAGAAATCAATTTAGTGAACCTTCGTTGCGATCCCTCTAAGGCAATTATATCCTTCCTTAGGTAAGGAGACCAAAACTGTACACAGTTCATATTTAGTTTATAATGCCTTTCCTCATTCTTCCTCCAAACTGTATAACTTCACAACTCTTAACATTAAATCCCATCTGCCATGTGTAGTAAAGATTTAGGAGAACGCGCCTCTGGAACAGAGCCATATCACTAATATTCAGAACCAATCTACTAAAAACATCACCATATGCTGCAGTTAAATTTAGTAATGCTTAGTAAATGTGTGACAATTGCACCAGCCTTGCACATGCTGACAAATGGAAACCGATGGAGAACTGACTAGAAAGTAGCTTTCAACAAGTGAAATGAACTGTAACCTGTTTGGTGAGCAGCATCCCTGCAAGTCACGTGCAGGTGGGTTTTAACTGTGGTGCGGCCAATCCCGGCACAGCGCCCAATCGGTCATCATTACTGACAGCAAATAAGCCACCACAAATTTGAGGCCCAGGTTTCATTTCAATCTGACACGAAACAAGCATTCCGAGGCAGCTCAACAGTTTTAGGCCACAGGAACGTCAGTCTCCTGGGACACTGGCAAGGGTAGGGAGGGTGGGGGGTGGGGGTGGAGGAGATAGGCAAGACCGAGGGCGGGAGGGAGCAAAAGGGACAGGCAAAGCCTCGGGTGGAAGCAGTCCATAGTGTTTTGTGAGGCACATAGGAGCGTTTCAGCTCCTCCTGGGCCCCCAAAGGTAATTTACAGCTCTATCCCTGGTGAAAGTGGTCAGAAAGTATTCGGCACACAATGTGATCAATTCTGTGCTAGAACAACAACCAGGGTCCTTTTTTCTATTCATTCATGGGATGTGGGCATTGCTGGCAAGGCCAGCATTTATTGCTCATCCCTAATTGCCCTTGAGCAGGTGGTGGTGAGCTGCCTTCTTGAACCTCTGCAGTCCATTTGGGGTAGGTACACCCACAGTGCTGTTAGGAAGAGAGTTCTAGGGTTTTTACCCAGCGACAGTGAAGGAACGGCGATATAGTTCCAAGTCAGGATGGTGTGTGACTTGGAGAGGAACTTGCAGGCGGTGATGTTCTCATGCACCTACTGCCTTTGTACTTCTAGGTGGTAGAGGTCACGGGTTTGGAAGGTGCTGTCGAAGGAGCCTTGGTGAGTTGCTGCAGTGCATCTTGTAGATGGTACACACTGCTGCCACTGTGCGTCAGTGGTGGAGGGTGTGTATTTTGAAAGTGGTGGATGGGGTGCCAATCAAGTGGGCTGCTTTGTCCTGGATGGTGTCGAGCCTCTTGAGTGTTGTTGGAGCTGCACCCATCCAGGCAAGTGGAGAGTATTCCATCACATTCCTGACTTGTGCCTTGTAGATGGTGGACAGGAGGTGAGTTACTCGCCACAGAATTCCCAGCTTCTGACCTGTTCTTGTAACCATCTTATTTATGTCGCTGGTGTAGTTAGGTTTCTGGTCAACGGTGATACCCCCCTCTCCCAGGTGGGGGATTCAGCACTGTTAGTTTCATTGAATGTCAAGGGGAAGAGGTGAGAATCTCTCTTGTTAGACATGGTCATTGCCTGTACATCATTGGACCCTGATTTGCCTGTTGAAAGTGGCCTCCCATCAGAAACAGGTCAACACTTCAACCGCCCAAGAGTAAGCCCCTACTAAAGCAGCAGCCAGCTGTTTGGTGGGATTTTTGGACATTAATGGAATGAAGAGATATGGGGATAGGGTAGGAAAGTGGAACTGGGGTGGAAGATCCACCATGATCTTATTGAATGGAAGAGTTGGTTTGAGGGGCTGTATGGCCTACTCCTACTCCTATTTCTTATGTTCTTCTGTAAGTCTATCGATCTCAATTTGAGAGGTCATTAACATCCCATTAACAGTGATTTTGGCAGGTTGAAGCCAACCTGTAGTGTGCAGAAAGCACTCAATTATTCATTTGTCGATGCTGCTTCATTACTGTTTTCTTCCAGCCTTTGCACCATAGGAAATGAATAACTGAAGCTCCTTAAATTACTCTGTATTAGACACATCATAATCTTGACCTCAACAACCATCTATGCAGTATGAGCAATATTCCAGCCTTTACTTGTATTTTTTTGACCCAAGTGGAACTGCAAAGTGGCCTCAGAGTAAAAACACTATCACCCTATCAAAATGTCAAATGGTATCTACAATGAGGGATTGCAGTTTACTAAACACTGCAAGCCAAAACCAACATTGCAACTTTTCACTTAAAGGACCTTGCATTAATGAAGCACTTTATCACATGCCTGGTACATTCCAGAACACTTCACAACCAATGAATTACTTTTTGAAGTACAGACATGACTCTTGATTAGGTAAGGTTTCACAAACAATGAATGACCAGTTAATTAATCTAACTCAAGTTCGAAGAGATTGGAATAGCAAACATGGTTACTTAAGAAAAACTGAATTCATGTCCTAAATGGGGACCAAAGAATGCCTAACTGGACACAATTTCCAAACAGCTTGTTTGAAACAGGTCATCAATAGGTGATCCTATAACAATCCAAGTGCAAGTGAATTATGAAAGACTAGCCATCAATCCCAATTTCTCTGGCTCTGAATGGAATACGAGAACGCAAACTGCATGTTCTCCGGCTATTAACTTCTTTACCCAGAATGTGGTCACAAGGTGGAATTCGCTACCACATGGATTGGTTGAGTCAACTCACATTGATACCTTCAAGGGGAAGCTAGATAAGTACATGAGAGAGAAAGGAATAGAAGGATCTGTTGTTAGGGTGATAAGATTTAAGGTGGGAGGAAGCTCTTGTGCAGTATAAATACTGGTACAGGTCAGTTGGGCTGAATGGCCTGTTCCTGTGCTGTAAATACTAAGTAATATATTCAACTGTGGAGGAGTATTACAGCTGAGTTCAATGCAGTTTTATCCTCTAACATCTGATTAATCTAACCTACTGCTGTAGAGTTTGAAGGCTTTAACCAAAGTGTTTGCAGACACGAGGTCCGATGTGAAGAGCAAGGAGCCTTTAGCTGGAGAAAAACTAAAGGCTGTGATGGTTTAGGTCCTGGGGCTTTATGCGAGATCAGGAGTAGGAAACCATGTGCAGTCTGAAAAGTCATGGCATTTTCATGTGCATATTCAGCATCTGATTATTGCCAAAATCTATTAAGTTAGACTATAGTTAAATAGCATGTGGCGGACACTGGAAGATTAATCTCTCAAGAATCTTTGCAAATCCCCCACGGGTAGAATGACTGGTGAAGAGTTAAATTCCAGACAGTTACAACTGGTCCAGTCCAGGTGAGAACAAATACCCAACATCTTGCCAACCAGCGCAGTTCAGATCAAATAAACTAAGATTGCAAATTAAATGCAAATTAAGTTTTAAAATATTCTATACTTTATGTCTCTTACAGTCAACAATTATTTGGAAATGAATATAAACGTAAACACCAGATCCACAAATGTTCCGACCTCAAATTCAAGATGGTTGCCATCTGATTCAGCTGCACAGCAGTGTTATCAGTAATTAGTGTACGAGGAGAAGCTCACCCACGTGTCCGGCTGCTCACTTGCTTTCTTGGCTAATGTCATGGGGAGATCGCAACTCTTTTTAAACGAATGGTCTAAATTGTTCCAGAATACAAACTGCAAGAGAAATCTAACTAAAAGGTGGCATACAGAAATTCATTCTTCCGAAGTTCCTTGGAATTAATAACACAGCTGCCTTGAGCAGTATGTTTAAAAAAAAATTGCACCAACTTTTCTCTCCAGTAGTTGAAGTGATGGCTTCCTCAACTCGACATGTCCTGATACTGGAGAAGGATACACAGTTATCACCGGTGTAGCTGTTAGCCTGCTGCATAAGGGGCTGGAAACCTTGTGGATGGTTCCAATGTTCAGCCAGTGTATATTGTTGGATTTCCATTGGACAGGGAGAGACCAAAGGTAGGATTACACTTTGGGTTTGATGTTTACTGATGTTTACTCTTTATTGATAAAAAAAAAAATTCTTTGAGAATCTCAGTCATCTTCATTATCAATGTGGCCATGTCCAGGAATAATTGAAACAGACTCTTTTCTTTATACACGTATAAATTTCTCAAAAGCGCACTCAAAAAGCAGACTGTTTAGTCCGAAAACCGAACAGAGAGTAACCCTCCTACAGAGGACAAAAATCTAATCTTGTAGGTATTTTCAAAGCCTCCCCCCACAAACCCCTCTACCCCAACCCACCCCAACCCATAGCATCTAAATGAGGCTGGAAAAATCTGTTAAAACTCATCTCTTACAGGATGTAAAATCTCTTTATTTTACTCCTGTTTCCTGCACCCCATCCCCACCCCTTCTAGGTAATGGCCCATTCTACTCTTCACCTGATCACTGTGTACAAGAGTGGTTCTATTTGGTATTCACTCAGAGAGGCCACAAAGGTCGGAAGTGTGAATGTCCCACTGAGAGATAAGGAGGCTACTCTGCTGGTTTAAGAGGCACTCATTCATATTTTATGTTCATACTTTGAAGTAACTCTCAGAAGTGAAAGGAAAGATAAAAAAGTGACTCAGTTGGTCTCTGCACTCCTTAAAGGCAATGTGGAATTTGATTTGTACCATCTCCTCTTCCCCCAACCCCCCCCCTCCAAATTATTACCCCATACCCCAATCTTAAGGTGCTCGCCCATGTTGGCCTGCAGTTCCACAAGCAGTTAGCACCTTCCAGGAACTTACCCAATTGGCCATTCTTTATGTTCTATCCCAGACAGTTGACCTGACATTCAACTGCAGGGGAGTGTTCCAGTTCTGACTTGATGTCCAAGCACATGCAAATTCCAAAGCACAAGTTTCTGGATGGTGACCCTTCCTGGTCACGTAGCACTGTCACTGCCGGTCAGACTGAGATGAGTGAACTCAGCACAGTCCAGGCAATGAGCACTGGATCTCCCCATTCAGGTCAGGCACAATGGGTGCTGTTACCCACTGAGCCATCGGGAGAAAATGTTCTGCTTAATCTGTAAGTACACGCCTGTGTGAGGCACGTCCAACCTCCCGCACTTCAGTGAAAGACGGCAAAATTCCAAGTCCCTCACCTGTCATTATTAGTCACAAGTGTATCCTCATGAATCCAGACAATTCCAGGATCAGGATAACTGGCAGCAGTGCAGCCTATTCGGACCTCCGCTGCCCTCAGAAAGCTCTGTGAACTGGGACTGACAGAAACGCGTGGGGCCTCTGCAAACAAAGACACGAGAAGGTCCTGAAGGATGGCTACCCCATTTGTTATGTAAAATAAAAGCAGAAAATACTGGAAATATGCAGCAGGTCAGGCAGCATCAGTGGAGAGAGAAACAAAGTTAACGTCTCAAGTCGATGACCTTTTGTTAGAAAATGTTCTCTGTTTCTCTCGGCACAGATGCTACCAGACCTGCTGCGCATTTTCTGTTTTTATCAGATTTCCAGCATCTGCAGCATTTGGCTTTTGTTTTTCATTTGTTATGTCCTTAGTCAATTGTAGCATCCCATTATCACATGGCCAATGAGAAAAACCTCTAGATAAAGCCGCTGAAAAATCTACACCATCACCCACCAGCTTCCAGGATATTTACAAGGAGGGTGAAGTGAATGGTTGGTTAACAATACAATACATTAAGAGGCAAAAGAAAATATTCCCCATTAATAGAAGAACAAAAGAAGGAAAGGCTCACTAGGCCCTGGCAACCTGGTGCATCGACATTTACCAAACAACCTAGCAACCAATAAATCCTGTTTATAGCTTTCCCTGGGACTTATTACACAGGATTATTCCTTTCTTTTAAAACAAACGTTCCACCCAGCATCCCTCCCTACTTCTTATTTCCTTATCTTTAACTCTTGTTATACTACGCAATTTGTTTGAATTACTCTACCAAAGTCCTTAATAATCCTGAAACCGTCAATTGTGTCACCTCAAAGTCTCCTCTTTTCCCAAAGAGAACAAGCCAAATTTCCTTAAATCGTTCTGAGGAAGTTCAAATTCCCAATGTCCTGAATCGCCCGATTTGCTCATCACTCAACTTTCCTCAAGGCCACTGAAACATATCAATTTTACACCCCTGAAGATGGAGACAATCCTAGACCCACTCTTACCAGGGATGAACAGCCACACGGAGGCTCGACTTGATCCGTGCATATTGACTGCCAAACATTCATAGCGCCCGGCGTCCTCCGACTGCACATCCCAAAATGCCAGAGATGAATTGTTCAAAGGAGTAATATGCTTATTGTCAGCCTGAAGCTCAGTCCCATCCCGCATCCAGGTAATGTTATATCGGACACTTCCCAGGACTCTGCATGTCAGGACCACCTGATCCCCTGGGAATGCTGTGACGTTTTGAGGAATCTCCACAATAGGAGGTGGTTCTGGGGAGAAAAAGGTTTTGTGGCAATGAATGAAGATTACAGGTGCCCTGGAATGATGATCATTCTATTCTACACATCTATCTTACATAGCCCTTCAGAGGATTCAGTGAGGGTTTGTCCAGTGAGAGACATGGAGTCAGACACGTTGGGAGTTGGGGGGAGGGGGGTGGTGGGGGGGCAGTCCCCTAAATTCAACCCCTGCTCCGACCTGAGTCAACTGATGTCAGTCTGGATGGGAATGGAAGTATTCCAATTGGTCTATGGCATCCTCGGATAGGGAGGGAAAACAGTAGGACAGGGCGCCCACTGCTGATGACTATCCTGCAACCCCTGCTGGACATGTGGCTGTTAGGGCTGGGTCAGCTTCATCTCCTCTGCCCTCCATGATAATATAACCAGCCCTCTAGCAAGATACCGGAGGATGACCAGTGCCCTTGGAACCATCTCCTATAAGGAGTCAGCACCTTCAGGAGAGGGAGGAACAAAATAATTATGTCTTAAACTCCCACCTGATACATTTTTAAACAATTTTCTTGCCTCCCATATTGACTGCACTGACTCAAGAAGCCATGGGTGGCCAGTTATTCAACCATGTAGGGAACACAGCCAAACTGATCTCAAACTAAATCCGCACACCTGACTCCCCAGCATGATACTGGATTCCAGACCAAAGCCAATCTGCACATTCCCAATTTTAATCGCTCCACCATCGGTGGCCGTGCCTTCAGCTGCCAAGGCCCTAAGCTCTGGAATTCACTCCCTAAATCTTTGCGCCTCTCTTTTATCCTTTAAAACACTCTTTAAAATCTAACTCTTTGACCAAGCTTTTGGTCATCTGTTCTAATATCTCCTTATGTTACTTGGTGTCAGATTTTGTATGATAATCTCTCTCTCTCCCGTGAAGCACCTTGGGACGTTTAACCACCTTAAAGGTGCTACATAAATGCAAGTTGTTGTTGTACGTGCTAAGCATAATGGACACATTCAGTACATTAACTTTCACAGGAGTCCAGGTAGGTTCGGCACTCTGAAACCGGGATTTAAATCCAGCCCAGAATGATGAGAGGGAGCTCCCGTCTCCCTGTAGGCTTCCTGATCCCGATAGACCGAAACTCACCAAGTGACCTGCCCCATCAAATGGAAAATGGTACAGCGGGAAGGCCTTTATCTGAGGTCATGGCCGAGGCACATCATTGGGGGAGACGCCAGAGGGGCCTTTGCTCCGCAACTAAGTTGCGTCACACCTGAGCTGGGAGTGCCTGATGCAGCAGCAAGGATCCCCATCCAGACAAGAGAGCTGCTATCAACTCGCATCTTGCTTATCCACCCATCTGGTGCTGCAACGGCAGGCGTCAGAATGAGCAGCCAGGCAGAGATTGAGAATGTGGGCAATTGCTGCTGCCCTGTCACACAGTAATGCAGACAGACAGCTACATGTGTTACCAAGACTGCAGAGCTGTTCAGTTTGGTGTGTTTTGGACGGAAACTATAAAATCATCTGCTTCGGATTAAGACCAGAATAAAGAAAAAAAAAACAGTTTGTGGGAAGAGGTTAAGATCATGAGTGTAATGAGTTCTTTATGTTGTCTGATGAAAAAAAAATTACCTGCAAATCTACATCTTGTGCTGTTCCTGTGTTCATGTTCGGGACAGACAGATCAGGATATTTGTGCAAAAAGCTGATATACAACATTTTCAGTTGCATCAATGCCCAAATCAGAGCCTCACTAACTACTCACCAGTAACAACCAAGTATGTTCGAGCTATGCCTGTGCCCGAGCTACTGATAGCCACACAGTCATAAAAACCTTCATCGGCTCCAGAAACACTAGGGATTTCCCATGTCGTATTCACTGTGTCCCTGAAAAGGCAAAATTCAGCAGTAAAATGATGTAGGATGAGAAACACAATTGCAAAGCAGATCCACACTGCACCAATTGTCAAATCGTATAGTCAAGGGTAGGTTTTTTGGTCGAATGGAAATACCATTTGTTTGAGACGCTAGTGTGAAGGAAGGGTCTCCCTCGACTGGGGATATACTGCAATACTGAGTTTCTGCCACTAGAGGTTCTCGATGAGCTATTTCAACATTGGCATTCCTTCCACTGCCACAAACAGATATTACTGAGTTTCAGTTTATGTTCCTCTGGGTTTTGTAGTTGTATTTTCTGTAACAGATCCCAAGTAAATGCAAACACAGGCATGCGAGCTATGGAATTTTCTCACCTTACGTTAATATGGCTGTTGAAGAAGCTACTCACAAACAAAAGCTGTGCCCAAGGTATCAGCCATAACACATTCTGGAAAGAAATAAACAGGACTGGCAATGTCAGAGGTAGTGGACTCAGCTAGCGACTGCTCAGCACCATTCAGGCAATCTGTTACCAGTCTTCGGCCAATACAGATCGAGGGCAAACACTGAGAGGAGTTGCACGATCTCTGGCCTCTTGCCTATCCCCGGTTTCCATCGCTCCTGTGATATGTTAAAGGTGCTATATAAATGCAATTTGCCGTTGTTGTTGGTGAGTAATTAATTTTTTTGGCTTCCACTTCCTCTCTGGGATAAATGGCTTTGTCTCCACCCACCACCTCCCTCTGACACACTGACCAAAGTGGAACCAACAAGATGGGAAACCGTTTCAGGCTACATCTACCCACAGTGGGCCACTGTGTACAATAAATACTTCGAACATTTCATCCATCTCTGGGCCTCTGATAAAAACACATGGCCAAAGATTCCAATCACTTCTCCCTTTGGCTCATCTGTTAAATGCGCTGCCCAGTGCAGCAGTGGAACATTCAGAGCAGAAGATCCCAGCTCGGCACTGCGTTAGCAAATCTCAGCCAGGGCAGTGACAGAGCTTCTGCAGGGCCCCAGTGCTCAAAGGAGAGTTTAAATCAGCCAGGGACCCCACCCCTGATCACTGTCCCATGATTTGTGCTGGAAAGAGCATGTTGAGCGAGGACATATTTGACTTGGATACTGCTGCGAGGTCCGCTACAGTCAAGTAACCTCCCAACATTCACCATTTAGACTCAGGTCTGGCAAACAGCAGCTGTGCCAGAGGTTGGTGTAAGGGGGTGGAACTATAGCCCAGTGCAGGGCAGAAGACCAGGGGAAGATAAATAAGATTGTCTCTGACCATCAGCCACTCCACATTGTTTTCACACCTACTCACAGAAACAGACGGTCTAGTTGAATCCTGGTCCCGTTTCTGACGATTCGCAGTGTGAACGGAATCAGACTCTCCACAGAGCAGGGAATTGATGCAGGCTGCATGTAGTAACAGTGGGTTTGACTCAGCATTCTCACTATTGGAGGCCCTAAAGCAGACACACAAACCTTTTTAACAACTATGTTAAGTTTTTTTCAAAGTTTTCCTGATTCTCCCCACTGCTTCCCCACGGTCCCATCAACTAGACAATCTAAACTAGTAATCCAGAGACCCAGACTAATGCCCTGGGAACACGGGTTCAAATCCCACCACGGCAGCTGGTGGAATTTAAACTCAATTAATTAATAAATTCAATCAATTAATTAAAAATCTGGAATTAAAAGCCAGTCTCAGTAACGGTGCTATGAAACGATCATCAATTGTCATAAAAACCCATCTGGTTCGCTAATGTCCTTTAGGGAAGGAAATCTGCTGTCCTTACCTGGTCTGGCCTACATGTGACTCCAGACCCACAGAAATGTGGTTGGCTCTTGCATGCCCGTTGAAATGGCCTAGCAAGCCACTCAGTTCAAGGGCAACTAGGGATGGGCAACAAATTCTGGCCCTACCAGTGATGCCCACATCCCATGAAAGGATAAAAAAAACACACTATTTGGGTTTCTCGCTTCAACTTAAAGTGTTGGCGCTCGTTAAGGGATAGTTCCAAGGTGTTAGACTCCCTGAGCTACCTCACCACTGTGAATACTCTTTGTGTGTGGAGCTAAATAATGGATGTGCATCACAGCCAAACCAACGAGTGCCTGTCAAGGCTCAGTGGTATCATTCTCTTCTCAAAGTCAGGAGGCCGTAGGTTTGAGTCCCCAGGTTCAGTAAACTGAGGCACTCACAGGTGGACGTAATAGAGTCCATGACGCTACTTTGCAGGGAAGGTGTGCTGGTCAATATTTTTCCATCAACTAACATCACTGAAAAAGCAGATTAACTGGACCATTATCTCATTGCTCTTTGTGGGAGCTTGCTATTCACAAATTGGCTGCTGGACTTCCTACATTACAACAGTGCCTATGCTTCGAAAAAGTACTGCATTGACTGTAAAGTGCGTTGGGAAGTCCTGAGGGCACGAAAGAAGCTACATCAATGCAAATCTTTCTTTCTTTTCTCCCTGAAGTAGGACGATACAATGAGTTCTCTCACCAGGGACCAGGTTTGTGTAGGAGACACTGGACAGGCGCTGAAAACGATAACCTTCCCTGTCGTATCCCGTCACCTTCAGGAAGAAGTTCTCATTGGGCGGCATGAATTCTGGAACTTTCCACATGGTGTTTGTGTTGCGGCTGGAATGCGGCCTAATGGGCAGGCTCTTCAGAGACTCCCCAGAGGTACTGAGGAGCTCCAAGCGGTCCAGCAGTCCTGGATGGTGCAGGCCCGAGCAGTTCAACAATATATGGGTCAGGATCCCTGGAATGAAAGAGAACACGGGAATTTTCTGAGAATAGGAGGTTTTTTAAAAAAAAAATCAGTGACGTATAAACAAAAAAGACTAAGCTGCAAATTCAGTCAAATGTATCACTGTGGTGATGATAGTAGAAAATTTGCAACATCATAAAGAGATGTAACTTGCACTAAATACATATTAAAGGAACCTTAACAATCCATAAGCAAGATGAGAGGTCAGAAGGAAATTTGATCACCAGCCCTCCTATCTTCTGATGTGACTCGGGGTCTTAATTTTGCTTGATAATGCTTCTATGAAATGCCTTGGGAGGTTTTACAACATCGAAGTGTAGTAAACACTGAGGACAGTAGTAATAGACTTCAGAAGGACAGAGACAGGCTGGTGGAATGGGCAGACACATGGTAGATGAAACTCAACCCAAAAAAGTGTGAGGTGAAACGCAAGCTGTTGTTGTACGTGGAAGTGTAAAACAGACAGCGGCGAAATGAGGCGATTAACTGCGCCAAACAGGAGCTGCAGGGGTAAATACCTGACTGAGAATGGGACTGGGGTGGGTAACAGGGACAGATACAGGCCGAGATTGATTAAAGACTCCACGAGATGTGATGGTTCTTCTGCAGCTGATGCTGGAGGGATGTTGCCTCTGGATGTAAGGGAGCCTGTTCAAACAATGGAGATGGCAAGATGGATGAATACTTGGGATTCTTTTTTCTTAATTCATCTTCGGGATTACCAAGTATTTGTACAGAACTTTGCCCCAGGATTAAATGGCCGGGGTCCGACTCTTTTTTGAATGTCTTCATTGGAAATAGAAGTGGATTTTCAACCCATGCCCTCTAGCTCTGCGCTTACATTCCCACATTTATTTTAGGTGTCAGGTGCACATGGAAACCCATCACCGCAGTTGAAAGAACTCTGAACCGAACTACCGAGAAGCCCACAGAGGAAGAGTTTCTGTTTGCTTAACATGGCCAGTACATTGTCTTCTCAGATGAACAATTTACTACAGAGTGAGCAGAGCTGAGGAATAGAGTCGCACAAGTGTGCACAGGAGTACTGCAAAGGTTTAACCAACTAAAACCATGCATCAGTACCAAGGACTGGTAAGCTTCCCACTGTTTGTCCAGCCGGCACCACCCTTCTTGTTTGGGCATTGGGTTGAAGGTTATTTGGAGCCAAGGGTCTAGTAACAATCTCTTCCCCAGGTTCGAATTGAGAGCCAAACCAGCTGATCAACACAGCCCGGAGCAGCAGAGACCAGCCCAGCTCAGGTTCAATCATTAGGCATGACACCTTCATCCCAAAGAGACATTCCCTATCTCCCAATCAGGAGGATAGTCACGAGTTGCTCAGACCCCTTCCCTCCCCTGCCATTCTGGCACCCATCTTTTAGCTCAAGAAACAGGTGGGCAGCTGTTGAAAATTGCCCCCCAATAATTCTGTTTTCAGAGTGTTAATTTATGGGGTGTTCGGTTTATCCAATTTATCAGAAGCCTATCACTCACTGGCGTGGTGACCTTTTGGGGTGGGTTTGCTGAGGCTGAAGGAGGATATGCAACTTCCTGCCTTTCTTAACAAAGAGTTCAATGTGAAACGTGAACCCGATTGTTTTCCTTTAGATGCTGCCGGCCGGCTGTGCATTTCCAGCACTTTCCATTTTTGCTTTGTGTTCCCAGCATGAAAATCCAAAGCTTTCCCACTCTCGCCCCCTCACATACTGATAGAGAAATTGTAACTGTTTCCACTGGAGATTAAACCAATGAGGGACGTTGATCCAGGACGAGCGTTTAAAACAATAACATTTGGGCATAACATCATGTATGGTTTGCGAGGGATTCTGGACATTAAAAGGACAGGTAAATAATCACAGGTAACACCTCTCCCTAACGCCTGAGGAAGACCAATGTGCCAATCCCATATTACAATATGTGCCCCGTTCAACAATTGGCTGTCTTCCATAGATAGCAAGATTCCAACAAAAGAGTGTTCCTGAGAAGCTGTTGCACCAAATTTAAACATTAGAGTGTGTGAAAACATACCAGTTTTTAAGGCAGAGATTTCCACAGCTATGCTAGGGCTGCACAGATTGAGCATTTGATAGCTTCACTCTGCACTTGAACATTCGGCAGGATTGTTCTGTGATATTAGTAGTGAATGTAACTGATGAAACTCTTTTGCCTGTTATTTGATCAGTCATCTCCGAATCATACCTTTAGTAACATTTGATTAATATAGAAACATAGAAAGTTTACAGCACTGAAACAGGCCACTCAGCCCATCGTATCTGTGCCGGCCAAAAAAACATTCCACCCATTCTAATCCCACCTTCCAGCATTTGGTCCGTAGCCCTGCAGCTCACGGCACTTGAGGTGTATATCCAGACTCCTTTTGAATGAGTTGAGGGTTTCTACCTCAACTATCCTTTCAGGCAGTGAGTTCCAGACCCCCACCACCCTCTGGGTGAAAAAGCTTTTCCTCATCTCCCCTCTAATTTTTCTACCAATCACTTTAAATCTATGCCCCCTCGTCACTGACCTCTCTGCTAAGGTGAATAGACCCTTCACCTCCACTCTATCCAGGCCCCTCAAAATTTTGTACATTTCAATCAGATCTCCCCTCAGCCTTCTCTGTTCCAAGGAGAACAACCCCAGCCTATCCAATCCTTCATCATAGCTGCATTTATCGAGTCCTGGCAACATCCTCGTAAATCTCCCCTGTACCCTCTCTAATGCAATTACATCCTTTCTGTAATGAGGTGACCAGAACTGCACACAGTACTCAAGTTGTGGCCAAACCAATGAGTTATACAGTTCCAGCATAACCTCCCTGCTCTAATATTCTAAACCTCAGCTAATAAAGGAAAGGATTCAGTAACTATTTGCCCTTCCCCCAGAAAACACTTACCTTTTACATCTGACGTTCCCCCACATAACCTGCACAAAGTTTAAAGGTCAACCCTTCCCACCATCCCCTGCACCCATTATGTTACTTGACCCCGTTTCCCCCCCCCCATCCCCCAAAGTGAAAATCTTTCCCCCTCCCCCCTCCCCACCAGCGTACAGTCACATTTCCCTGGACGGGGAATTGAAGACGCAGGAATGCTGGCCGCCATGCTGAAGATGGCAGCTGGCCCTCAGGTTCGCAGATAAGTCTATTTAAATGTACTCATTTTATTGATTTGAATATTTTAATTGAGGTCCCGTCGCCCAGCGGCGGGGGGACTGCCACGGAGCCTCGCCGCTGCCGGGAGGATCGGGTTAGGCCCTCACAACGTCGAGGCCCAGGGAGGGCCTCATCTGGACCCATCTTCAGGTTCCCCTCCACGGAACCCGACACCTGGGGGGAAAACAAAATCCAGCCCTGTGTAATTCTGTGTAATAACTGACAAGCATGGGTTTGAGCCCCTGTTAGAGGGACAACTTTTCAGTTTAACTACCTTGAATTGGACGTTGGCTTGTTTTCTGGAAGTCTGAGATCGGTTTTGTGGAAAATCCAGCCCGGAAATCAATGCTACTCACTCCTGTGATCCGTACAAAGTGACGTCCAGTGCTGCGGAGCTTAAAGAATACAAACCTTAGTCATCACCACCCCGGTGGATATAATGAGCAGAATAACAAGAGCAGAGACAGTATTAAACAATCAATCCAGTCTTTGTTTTCACAGAGAAACCAAGGCACATAGTGCACAACATCATCAAAACTGAAAGAGTAGGAGAGCAAGTGGCATAAATCTAGAAACAGCTGACGGGTGATAACAAGAGTTTTGGGAGGCTACAGATTGGAGGAAAGGAAGAGTGAAGAAATTAAGGAGATAAAACTTTTGAAGCCCTCAGAAAGAGTGAATTAGATAGTGCGATGAATCTTCATTTCTACACAGCGTGGATGCATAGGGAGGAGAGAATGGCATATTTAGTTCAAAGCCACATTGATCCTGATGATATTAATGTAACACAGATGTATTCCTTACCTTGATTGTCCACATTCCAGGCCGTGGGTTTTTCACATTGACAACTCGAGCTGAATTTGGAATATTCAACAGTTCCTTCAAACCCAACCCTCTCCACATGACCCAGCCTGCAAGAAAGCCAACTCACAAGTCACTGTCCAATCAGAATTAACATTGCTTCCAAAACATGATACAGCTGGATAAACAGAACAAGCTGGAAACAAACATCATCCCATTTCTATAATTCCGCTGGGCTATTTGATGGCAAGAGGCAGCTCAATAATATCAGTTATTGAGGTTAACAGAAGTACACAAGGAAAATCAATACTAAAAGGACGAAAGGCTGTATCACCATCATAAAGAATAAATATCACCAGATGTCCCAAAAACTGCAAGTTACAAAATCCTGGAGTAGGTGATATAAACACATGAATGAAAAGTTAAACCATCAAGATGGAGTACACCATCACACTAGTCACCCACAGGTCAGTTAAAGAACAAGCTCAAACAAAACAAAGTTTATCTTTAAATTGTCTGAAGAATGTGCCTTTGTATAATCTCAGAAGATGACCCATTTCTGTGCCATTGTCAATAATTCCACTTCCCACATCAGTAATGCTTATAGTTTGAGTGAGATCGGCACTTCAGTCCTGACTTTAAGGTAGTTTTGTTCTGTGGGTTCATTCTCACTTAGATCTGGCGTGAAAATGACCGACCTTTTGTTAGTCGGATCCTTACAAACAACTACAGTCGCAACTCCTCAGATACTGAAGCAGTCCATGCCCATATGCAGCAAGACCGAGACAACATTCAGGCTTGAACTGATAAGTGGCAAGTAACATTCGCGCCACAAAAGTGTCAGGCAATGACCATCTCCAACAAGAGAGAATCTAATCACCTCCCCTTAACATTCAAGAGCATTACCATCACTGAATCCCCCACTATCAACATCCTGGGGGTTCCCGTTGACCAGAAACTGAACAGGACCAGGTCACATAAATGTCGTGGCTACAACAGCAGGTCAGAGACTACGTTTTCTGCAGTGAGTAACTCACCTCCTGACTCCACAAAGCCTGTCCACCATCTACAAGTCAGGAGTGTGATGGAATACTGTCTACCTGCCTGGATGGGTGCAGCTCCAACAACACTCAAGAAGCTCGACACCATCCAGGACAAAGCAGTCCACTTGATTGGCACCCCATTCACCGCCTTCAACGTTAAGTCCCTTCACCACCGACGCACAGTGGCAGCAGTGTGTACCATTCACAAGATGCACTGCAGCAACTCAGCAAGGCTCCTTCGACAGCACCTTCCAAACCCGTGACCTCCACCACCTAGAAGGACAAGGGTAGCAGATGTACGAGAACAGCACCACCTGCAACTTCCCGTCAAAGCCACACACCATCCTGACTTGGAAATATATCACCGTTCCTTCACTGTAGCTGGGTCAAAATCCTGGAACTGCCCCCCTATCAGCACTGTGGGAGTACCTACACTACACAGACTGCAGTGGTTCAGAAGGCAGCTCATCACCACCTTCGCAAGAGTTATTGGAGATGGGCAATAAACGCTGGCCTAGCCAGCGGCATCCGTATCCCATGAATGAATAAAAAAGACCATCGGGGATACTTTGATCCCTTCTGTCTGGGCTGGGTTCAATTCCAAAACTCAGAGTTCCAAAAATTCAGTGTCGAACCTACAGTGTCAGTCAATTTTCAAACCCCAATCTTTTCTATTGTATAAATAAATGAATAAATAATCCATGAACAACACCTGCAAATGGAAGGTCTACTTATCTAACAAGAACATTCATTTTCTTGTATCTTACCTGATGGGTCCCGAATTTCTATGGCGGGTGTGGGTCCACTGAGGGAAATGGTGACCTCTTTTAGGCTAGGGTCAAAGGGCACCAGCCAGAGATGCTCCTCCCTGTCCTTGTGATTGGTAGACAGCAAATGGACTTTAGAGGCCTGAATAGTTTTTTCAACCCATTTCAGGACCTAAATCAAAACAAAATCAGAATCGTGACCTCAGTGCTTACTTTACCCAATTACTCTCTACCACTGCACAACACCCCATCCTCATTTTTCTCTTCACATCTCCCGAAAGCACTGAGCTATGCTGGAATAAAGATTACTAAGTGCCCATTTATCGCTTGGCAGGCCTCATTTATGAGCCAGCACTGAGCGTCATCAGGCTATTCGACTGTAGGGAGCATCACAATTTAGCCTGATCCAGTCCTAATCCAATGCCATAAACTTGCACTTTCAAGCAGGGTTCATTGGACTTTTCATTTTATGCGTGATTTATCTTGCTGTAAATGATGGGCTGTGTTTAATGGGCCCACCAGAGATGGGCTGGGAGGCAGTGGGGGGGCCCATAGAATTGCGACGGGAGGTGGGTGGTGGGGGGG
Organism: Heterodontus francisci; assembly: GCF_036365525.1. NCBI lineage: Eukaryota > Metazoa > Chordata > Chondrichthyes > Heterodontiformes > Heterodontidae > Heterodontus > Heterodontus francisci. Next base: position 13,899,490 of record NC_090402.1, read on the forward strand.
AGAGGACCGTCGCCTTCCTGTTGCACTGCAATTTAGTTGGGGGCGGGATAGGCTGTGACAGCCTTCCCACCCAGAGGCAAATTGAGGCTTTTAAGAGGCCTATTATCAGCTACTTAAGGGTCTTTTCCTGCAGCTGCTAGAAATAAGCCAGCGGCGGATTTGGGTGGGGGGGGAACCTCCGCCACACAGGGAGATTGCCCAGTAAAACATGACGGGGGAGCCTCCTCCATGGGCAATCTGTGGCGCATGGAGGGCCCCCGGCAGAAAACAATCCACCTCACTGAACCACCCCCTCCCACTGCACTCAACGCCCAAGCTCCCTCCCCCCATTGCCAGACCTGCTAAACTGGTCCCGGTGACCCCACCTCACTTATCTCCCCTCCAGGTCTCCAGCCCTGGGCCTGGTTCCAAGGCCTCCTGCAGTACCGGCTGTGGCCACTGTTCCCAGCGGCGCTGCCGATACGACTGAGCTGCTAGCCCTCTGATTGGCTGGCAGTTCTGGGAGGCAGGATCCCCATCCTTAAAGGGACAGGGATCCCGGCACTAGACCATTAATTGCTCGAGCGCCGTTAAATAGAGCCAGGGGGGCCTGAATGGCCGAGGCAGGATTCCCACCATCTTTTCGGCCTGGCTCCCGCTGGCTCCACTAAATCCTGTGCATGACGTGTACAAGGAGGATAGCTACACCTTTACAGCAACTGAGCTCAGAAGGGAAGCACAGTGGCGTGATTGTTCACAAATTGCTCAAGGTTCACGCTCTTGGTGCACTTATCTTATTAGCTCAGTTCTGAGAGACAGTATGTGCCGCAGTACAGCACCAGCATGCATTTCTCCATGTTCCCACACCAATCACCCTGTGCAGTGAGTGAGATTACCCATTCAGCGCTAGAATAGGGGCACAGGGAATTGGACCATAGCCACACACCAGGGGCTGAATATTCCAAGTTAGGTCACGATCCCAAAGCCAGCCTCAACTCTGGGTTGGGAACCCTGAAGTGGCCACGGCAGAACGTCACTCGCAATCTTCCCAGAGTGGCCAATTAAGAAGCCGACTCTGGGATCCCCCTCTAATTTCGGATGGTGGGTGGACCAGGGAAGCAGGAGACCCAATAGGAGGGCCCTCTGCAATGTCCAGCCAGCGGCCTCACTGGGAGAGGTGGGCATTGCTGAGGCAGGCAGGAGACTGTGACGGCACCTCAAAATGGAGGCGCTGTCTGCAAGATAGTGAAAAATTAAAAATCAGGCATGGCCATAGCAGTCAGGCCATCCTTGTGGAGGGGCCGTTGCATCCCAGTGGATCGTTGCTGGGGTGATGGAGAGGAGGTGTTGATGCCTCCCCCCCTCCCCCAGCCTGCTGCTTGGAGGCCGCCTCCAGTTCAATTCTGGGCTCGGGCCTCAGCGGAGGGCTCAACCACCCATTGGGAAGATCCCAGTAGCACCAATGTTCCCCCAACTGGGCCATTAATGGGCATAATCATATATCTGTGGTTGCCGGGTTGTTAGCCTCCGTCACGTTGGCCCCATCTCGGACAAGACTGCTCAGAGGCGGGAATGCAATGGGTTACCGACCTGACACACTATTTTCCAACTTTGCTGCCGATCCCGCCTCCAAGGAATGGGAAAATTCAGCCCCATGTTGTCATATTACCGAGTTACCAACTGCAGCTACCTGGAAACCATTGAGAATCTCTAACTGTCTTCACAGAAGATGGTGAGGTGAGGGGGTGGAATTGGAAGGAAGCTTCCTCAGTGCTGGTCCACTCATTCAATTCAGCCAGTTTCGGAATGCTACCGGGAAAGATGAACCATAGACGGCACAAATTAACATAACAACCTTGGGAGTCTGAAAAGCCCACGCCTGCTTTCGCAATCTCATTCCTATTTATCTCCAGGAAGGCATCTGATTACCTCTCGAATCAATTTCTATTCCACTCAAGAACAAAATAAGGGCACAAAAAAGAACCTCAAAAGACGTGAAAAATAAGTCGATATAATTGAATCCCTCATCTCAATTTCATTTCCTAGATTTATCAATTTTAAGAGTCATGTTTATAGTTAGAAAGTCAGCAAGGCAAAAAACTGTATGTTATAAATGTAGTGAGATCATCGAATGGACCTAATGCCAGCTGTAACAGTGGTTGTACAGGTTGAACTCAATAAATGAGAGCCTCATGAGATGCCTGCCTCTTTGTAAGCCTGATGGGGGTCTGGACATGGTCTCATTCTTAAAGAATGATGTGAAAAGCTCTTCTGGTGGGCTCATTATTAAGCTGCAAGCTCTAAGCACAGCATGACCTCACATCATCATCCTTCTCTAAGAGAATGCACGAATTACCACCTTAACTGGGGCAACAGACTCACCAAATAAACATATTTGTTATTTATATTTTTCTAACACATAGAATTTACAGCACAGAAACAGGTCAGTTGGCCCAACTGCTACAGGCCCTTCCGCAACCGGTGGGCACCGCAGGGGCTGGAGTGCATCATCGATGCCGAGAATGGCATTTTAATTTGAGTTTTTGGTTTATTCATCTGTTTTTAATAAAGTTATTTTAAAATGTATATAAAGGGGGACTGGGGAATTAAAGGCCCCCTCAACAAAAATATAAAAGGGACCTGGGGTATAAAGGCCACCTTCAAAAAAAAGAAAAAGAAACAGGGTTAGACAGTGTTAATGCTCCATGCAAGCTTTCTGCCACCCTACTTCATCTCCCCTGATTACTAAATCCTTCTTTTCCTTTCTCCCTCATGTGTTTATCCCCTTAAAGGCATCTACACTATTTGCCTCAACCACTCCCTGTGGTAGCGAGTTCCACATTCTCACCACTCCCTGGGTAAGGAACCTTCTCTTGAATTCCTCATTGGATTAATTAGCATAATTTATGACCGATAGTTTTGGGCTCCCTCACAAGTGGAACCATCTTCTCTGTGCTTTGTTTGCATCTTTTTTCTGGCCTATTAACCTGCGTTGCTACTTATAATGTGATTGTACTCCCAGGTCCCTTTGCTTCAGTATTAATTTAGACGCTTATTTTCCAAGAAACATGCAGCCTCCTTATTCCTCCCCCCAAAATGTACCACTTAACCCTTATTTGTATCGAAATTAATTGACTGTCCTTTTGGAGGGAGCAGTATTTGTTCATTTCTTTGCCAATCACCCCCTCCTTCCCAAACCTCCCAAAGTTGCAGACACCTGCCATGTGCAGTGCTTCATGTTCACTGTGAACCCTCCAGCACCTTCCAAAAATAACCATTCTTCACAAGTCCACTGGGACTGTGAGTTGCTGGCGACCTAACCAGGGCAAGGGAGGGGAGAAGGGGATATGGCAGATAGTGAGGATCCTGGAGGAGGGGGTTCGCTCCCTCTCTTTCTCGCCCATAATCACTGGGACCAACTCCTATCACCATCTGATCACTCAACTCAGCATCGACCAGGAACCCTTGCATCTTCCAGCTTAGCTCTTCGCTGAATATAGACTGTAAATTTCCTTCCTTCCCTGTTCTGGCTGCCTGGGCTCAGAGCTTGTAACTAAGAGAGTGTTGCTGCCAATACCACATTTAAGCAATCACAGGCAAATAAAGCTGGAGGATCACAGCCAGAGCCTATGAATATTAATGGAGAATTCACATCAGCAGCTTCATTCTGCCCCTGAAAGTGATGCATAAAATTAATCTCTGCTCTTCAGTAGAGATAGGAACATGCAGTGAGAGATCAGAATGGAGAGTATATCTCTCCTCCTCGCCCCATGTTCAGTGATTAAATGCACCATCTTGTGCACTACTGAGCTATCGAGGTCTGGAAAGGACTAGTGTCATAGAATGATGCAGCGCAGAAGGAGGCCATTCAGCCCATCATGCCTGTGCCGGCTCTTTGAAAGAGCGATCCAATTAGTTCCATTCCCCTGCTCTTTCCCCATAGCCCTGCAAATCTTTCCCTTCAAGTATTTATCCAATCCCCTTCTGTAAATTATTATTGAATCTGTATCCAGCACCTTTTCAGGCAGCGCATTCCAGATGATAACTCTCTGCGTGCTTTGTGCTGGTTTGTCTGATATTAATTAGTCTGAGTGCTGTTGGAACAAAGCGGGTTAAAAAAAAAGGTCAGACCTCTCACTTCTGATCACTACTAAGCAACTCTGGCTGAACAATGCATGTGTAGACATCATGATAACAGGACCAGGCTGATCTGTGAAGGCCCCAGGGGAGAATAGCCCCTCAACACTCAACGGTGTAGTAGCAGACAACGAGTGGCCTGAAGGGCAGCCAGTGCCTGTGGAACTGTTCCGGGATATGAGAATAGGGCAGAAAAATGGAGTAAGGTAGAAGAGCCGCCATGATTCTATTGAATGGTGGAGCAGCGTCGAGGGGCTGAATGGCCTTACATTCTTCGGTACATCACGCAGGAGGAGCTACCTTCGGGACAACTTGAAGGGAATACAAAACTACAGTATTAAAAAAGAAAACCAGACAGGCTTCAGCTACTGCCCTCGCCTGTTAGATCCCAACTGCTGGGACAGGACTGTGAAAACTGTATAAAGCATTCTGCAAATTCCTGATACTGCTCAGGAATCGGTTTTAATAACATGCAGATTCAACACAGTCATGCTCTGAGCCAGCTTCCTGCACCATTACTTAGCTCCAAACGCATGGTCCCCGGAGAAATCACATTAAAGTACAAGGCTCATTGAAGTAATGATCTCAGCAGTGGAGTGGAATACATGAGAAAATAAAAGCTTTAAGGCAAGGGGCCGAATGTCAAGCCCATTAGATGTTAATGCAAGAAGACTTTATGCTGATGATCTCTGTATTGCGACAAATACGAGCAGTGTCAGACTAGAATTTAACAGCAAAGCACATCACCGGGTAATATGCAATATACATCATAAGGTAAATAAAATAAGTGTTCCGAAGAAGGGTCACTGACCCGAAACGTTAACTCTGCTTCTCTTTCCACAGATGCTGCCAGATCTGCTGAGTGGTTCCAGCATTTCTTGTTTTTATTTCAGATTTCCAGCATCCGCAGTATTTTGCTTTTATTATACATCATAAGGTATCGTGTGCAGTGCAATAACTGTCTACAATAAGAGTGTATAGATTATAATGTAGTGAGGGTCTGGGTGGCCTTTTATATCTGGGATTTGGGTTTAAATCAAACCCAACCTATTGGGATGATTGCCTCCTCTCTCTCTGCTGGCTGGTGGGAGGTTCGATGTGGAATAACTTTGGGTAACTCATCCCAGTTATCGTGTTGATGGGCCACAGCACTGAGATGGTCCTAATTTTGCATCAATTGTCAATCTCATTCAGAGAGCCCACAGGATGGCTGTTGGGTTTCGGAAATTGGAAGCAGTGGCGGCTCTAAGTGGGTTCGAGTATATTACATTGGTACTGAGACACTCAAAGCTTGGGCTATTCCGGCAAATCTAATGAGAATCACAGAATTTCTCCCCAGTCACAGCAGTTCTGGACACTAATCTCTTAACTTCCTAAACATGCTTAAATATAAAGCCCTTTGTCTTTAATTACTTGGTGACTTGATCTCACTCTTCCCGAGATGCAGAGTTTTAATATGCAAGGTGCCAAGAGGAGTCAGGAAATTTGTTCTTGAAATTCCCAGGAAATTTGTTCTTGAAATTCCCTACTCACTGGGCTCTAAATCTCAACTCTGTGGCTCAGGGAAAACTTTGAAAGGAAGCCAGCTGAATCAACCCGGTCTGCTCTGATACATTCCTCATGGTCCAATACAGAAAAGTATTGGAGGAGGACGTGAAACAGATGCAACTTAATGTGTGGAAGGGAAGGTTATGAGATTTGGATTTGGCAGAGGGAGGGTTGATGTGGATTATGTGCTGGATAGGAATGTGCTTGAGCTTTTGGTTGGAGTAGGAGAGAGATTTTGGGTGTTTAGTGGACAGGTCAATAAAAGCGTCAGCGCCATATTCCGAGGCTGTTAAAAAAGTCAAAGAGAATGTTGGGATGACATATAAATCTAGACAGGTCATTTTGCAACTATATTTGCTTCTGGTAAGATCACAATGGAATTTTTCCATGCAGTTTTGCTCTCCCTATTTCAAGAAGGATATTCGGTTATTGTAGGGGGTATGTTATGATATGGTAAGAAGGAGTCGAAGGGTTCCCTCTCAGCCTTTGCCTGGTTTAACCGTAACAGGGTTTAATTTTAAAACAACATGTTTTTAGCTCCCCCTCAATGAATCCTTGTCCAATTGTAAGTTAAAGAAATCAAACAGGTTTCCTTAGATTTAAATAGGAACGGTAGAAGTTTATTAATCTTCAACTCTAATCCAGTTAACAACTATGAATATGCATACGCGATAAACACACACACAGATAGAGACTAAAAAAGTAGAAGGAATAATGGGGAAACATTTGAGGCAATATCAGGTAGTTACAGTCCTTTAAGTTCAATGTGGAGTGTTTGGTTGCCGGTAAGTCTTGCAATTCATTGGGGCCCAGTTCATGCTTCAACTTGTTCCGATGTAGGAGTCTTTTCTCTCTTGAGGAATACGTGTCTTCTGTGGGTCTGGTGGCTTGGGAGAAAACAAGAGAGAGAGCCAGCCAGGCGAGAGACTTGCTTGTTCCAGCTTCAGTTGCAAACTGCCTTCTGTACCTTTCTCTGTGGCACAATTTTAAAAAAACCTAGGTTGCCCAGCAGGTTAGTCATGGGACTAGCTCCTTATTTGGGAACAGCCTCTCCTGCGAGGTTTGTGGATTTCAAAGCTCTCAGTGGGGGTGTGTAGTGCTATCTCTTACCGACAAGGTGTGGAACCATTGTCAGACCAATCTCTGTTAATTGAATCAGTGATCAATTCCTTTGTGTCTCCAAGCACTGTCTCTTAGTATGCAAATGTTCTTCCAGCCAAATGTCTGGTGATCTTCCAACCAGTCACTTCTTCATTCCAACCACAGTTTAAAATCAATGTTCATATGATGAAGTCAATATGCCTCATTCTTGGCAGATGGGGGTCTCCATGACAGGGTACATGGGAAGATCATAGAATAGAATCATAGAAAGTTTAAGGCACAGCTAGATGCCACTCGGCCCATCATGTCTGTGCCACCCATTCTAATCCCACCTTCCAGCATTTGGTCCGTAGCCCTGCAGATTACAGCACTTGAGGTACATATCCAGCCTCCTTTCATGTGATCTATGTGGTCCATCCCAGAACTTAACGGAATGAGATACAAGGAAAACTGGCCGACCCTGAACCCTTTAATTCTTGAATGGATAATACCAAGTGGACATGAGCCAATTGAGCTTATCTGCCATGCACAGAATTTACAAATTACAGACAATGAGAGAAAAGAGGAAATCCAGGAGGAACATTTATACTAAAAAACGCGGTTAGTATGTGGAACAGATTACTGGCACGGGTGGCAGAACAAGAAACCTTAATCAGCTTCAGGAAATAAGTAGACAGGTTTATGTCAGCAAATGGGGTTTAGGGTGATTAGAAATGTACCAGGGGAGTACTGTGGATAAATGAGCTCACTAGACCCGAAGCTCTTCCTCTGTCTGAAACTGTTACTATCAAACAGACGGCTTCTCCACTGTGAAGCCTGCCAAATAGCCTGGGGTGGGGAGGAGGTGTGAGGATTGAGAACAGGGGAGCTCCCCACTGCGGATTTAGTGTGTAAATATTCAGTCTACTAAAGTACTGATTCTATACACAAGTTCAATCACTGTTTCTAGCCTCAATGTTGCTTCAGGGATATAGAGGAGGGGATGATATAGAATCAGTTGGGGATGGATGTGCCTGATCATTATCCTGTGACTCTTGCAAAAAAAAAAATTCACAAGTTTATGATGTCCCTTGAATCTAACAGTGGGATCACAGAATCATATCATAGAATCAGAGAATCACAAAATGAGGCCATTGGCCAATCATGTCTATGCTGGCTCTCTGTAAGAGCAACTCAGCTAGTCCCCCGCCCTTTCCCCGTAGCCTTGCAAATCTTTTCTCTTCAGATAATTATCCAATTCCCTTTTGAAAGCCATGATTGAATCTGCCTCCACCACACTCTCAGGCAGTGCATTCCAGATCCTAACCACTCACTGTGTAAAAAAGATTTCTCCTCACGTCACTGTTGCTTTTTTTGCCAATCACCTTAAATCAGTGTCCTCTGGTTCTCAATCCTTCTGCCAATGGGAACAGTTTCTCTCTATCTACTCTGTCCAGACCCCTCATGATTTTGAACACCTCTATCGAATCTCCTCTCAACCTTCGCTTCTCCAAGGCGAACAGCCCCAGCTTCTCCAATCTATCCTCGTAACTGAAGTCTCATCCCCGGAACCATTCTCATGAATCTTTCCTGCACCCTCTCTAATGCCATCACATCTTTCCTAAAGTGCGGTGCCCAGAATTGGACACAATGCTCCAGTTGAGGCCGAACCAGTGTTTTATAAAGGTTCACCATAACGTCCTTGTTTTGGTACTCTATACCTCTATTTATAAAGCCCAGGATCGTGTATGCTTTATTAACCACTTTCTCAACCTGCCCTGCCACCTTCAATGATTTTTGCACGTATATCCCCAGGTCCCTCCGCTCCTGCACCCCCTTTAGAATTGTATCCTTAATTTTATATTGCCTCTCCTCATTCTTCCTACCAAAATATATCACTTCATGTTTCTCTGCATTAAATTTCATCTGTCATCTGTCGACCCCTTCCACCAGTCTATATTGTCTTGAAATCTATCACTTTCCTCCTCACAGTTCACAATACTTCCAAGTTTTGTGTCATCTGCAAATTTTGAAATTGTGCCCTACACACCCAAGTCTAGGTCATTAACATTGATCAAGAAAAGCAGTGGACCTAATACCAACCCCTGAGGACCCCCACTGTATAACTTCCTCCAGTCCAAAAAACATCATTCACCACTCAAATAGTGGAAAAGAAACAGATTTCTAAATCTTCAAAAGTATGCCATTTATGTTTGGTAGATGTTTTAATTTTCCCGGAATTCAGTGGCAGGATGGTTTACTCTCTGTTATGGTGGGAAATGCAGCTGTAAGCTCGTTGGAAATATACAAGACTATTTCCTGACATAACATGTGTACAAAGTAACCAAAGATAATCATGTATTAGATCTAATGTTTAGTCGTGAGCCTGACCTCATATCGGGCCTCCACGTGGGGGAACATCTGGGCAACAGTGAGAGTGTAGCACAGTAATCTAGTTACTGGACTATTAATCCAGAGGCCTGGTTGAACACTCAGGAAATGTGTTCAAATCCCACAGTGGCAGCTGGGGGGATTTAAATACAATTAATCAATAAATCTGGAATAAAATGCTAGTCTCATTAATAATAACCATGAAACTACTGGATTGTCACAAAAACCCAGCTGGTTTGCTAATGTCCTTCAGGGGACAAAATCTGCTGTCCTTACCTGGTCTGGCCTACACGTCACTCCAGACCCACAGCAATGGGGTTGACTCTTAACTGCCCTCTGAAATAGCCTAGCAAGCTACATAGTTGTCAGGGCCAATTAGTGACAGGCAACAAATGCTGGCCTTGCCAGCAATGCCCACATCCCATGAAAGAATAAAATAAAAAGAAATGAGCTGGGCTCCTAGTCAGAATGAGCCAAGGGCACAAAGCAAAGCTAAACTTCACATTGACAGAAAATAAACTGTCAATCTTACACTGGTGCAGCAGCTGGTGTTTGTCTAGGTTCAGGGTTTAGGCATATTGTTTGGACAAAGTGGAGAGAACTTTATTCTGCTTCTGACCCTTGCTATACTTGACTTGGGAGGAGAGGATTAGCGCACTGCCCTTTCATCCCTTGAACACTAATTCAAATTCAACCCAGAACGAAGAGATGGAAGTCTCCTTTCCATTAGCTAGAAATACTCTTTATTGAGGTCTTGCTGTGTGTGGACCCACATCATGAATCTCACACATAAAAGACTACCGGATATCTGCAGTGGAGAAATAGTGAAACTGAAGGTGCTCTTCGATAATTGGGGCTAAGGCCTATTCTTGGGGCATTGTGGAGAAAGCTTTGCCTCTGCACGTTCTATACCTGACCTGAGTGCGTTTGACACTCACTACAAGAATGTGTTCCATGCCTCAGCACTGACCTTCACCTTGATGAGTACAAAATACATCCAAAAAATTGCTTATAAGTGAAACTTAAAAATGTGCAGCTGCTTGAAAATGTGTATCGCCAAGATGGGTCAAACTCTGTGTAAATATCCCTCACCACTTCATGGGAAAAGTAGATAACTGTAACTCAACATGGCTGAGTTTGAGAAGTAGTGGTGGTGATTTGACGGGGGATGGGGGTCGGAGGTTAAACAGTTTAATCCCACTCCAAGGCCCAGCCTCATACACTATTATTTTGCTGTTCACTAATGCACTGTGAAGGTACATTTCTGGAAGCTCATTTCCAATCAGAAGTCTGGATAAAGGCTGCGCCTATAATGCAGGACACTACAACAATTTGGCACAGAAAACATATCCAGTTTCAGGAGGAAGGTCATATATCATAGAGTCATAACGGCACAGAAGGAGGCCATTCGGCCCATCAAGTCCCTGCCAGCTCTCTGTAGAGCAATCCAGCCAGTCCCATTCCCCTGCTCTATCCCCGCAGCCCTGCAAGTTTATTTCCCTCAAGTACCCATCCAATTTCCTCTTGAAATCATTCATCGTCTCCGCTTCCGCCACCCTCATAGGCAACAAGTCCCAAGTCATTATTATTTGCTGCCAAAAAAAGTTCTTCCTCACATCCCCCCGCATCTCTTGCGCAAAACCTTAAATCTGTTTCCTCTAGTCCTTGTACCATCTTACTAGAAAGCTGCCATCTCCTCACTCCACGGTTTCACACCATCACTCCATGTTGTCACTCCTTCTCTATTCACTCACAGCAGGAGCATTTAGTAAGCATTCACTGGACAAGACAATGCACCCAAAACCAGAGGTACAGCAGTACGTATGAAACAACTCCACCATCCTGAGGCTCAAGAGCATAGAAAAAAAACGAGTGACAATTGGAGACTGTGCAGCAAGTCCTGATTCCAACACAGGAAGGAGGCCCACACATGCTGCATCGACTCTGAACAGAGAGCAAGCATAAATGTCTTGAACCAGGCAATAATGAAGAACATTCTGGGAACAAGATTTTAGACACCCAGGCCTAAAGTTGTAGGCAGTCCTTCTCGGATATAGTCTGGTTTAGACATTATTTCAGTCCATCTACAATGCAAAGTAGTTTCAATACAATCAGAACAACTGGCAAGTGCAGCTCAAGCTCCAAAGTGGTTTGGCAGTCAAGGCTATGTTTTGTATTCTTCCTGTGGTTGTCATGTCAACCAACACTATTCTGTACTGACATGATAAAGCAATAGCACCGCACTTGTGGTTTGCAATCCAACAATGGCGCCGTTTTTCTTGCCATATATTAAGGACAACAAATTCAGAAACATCAATTTGAAGAGGGTGATGATAGATCAAGTTGCACACCTTAAAATCTTTGGGTTCCATTATTCGCTGGCTTCATGGGTTCAGAGCAACCATGCAAGGCAAGCAGTTAATCCCGAGGCGCCAATACTTTGTGTATTTAAAGGCGAGCGCGATTATGGGCAGTCTTAGTTGCCAGACTGCCCACTCAACATATGGCTCATAAAAGCAGAAAATCAGGAAAACATAAAGAATCTTTGCACACTACATTTGGCTACAAGTCAGTCATACCTCTATTGCTATCATCATACACACTGGAAGTGCAATGATACAAACTATAGACTAAACTCTGAAGAGTTATGAAAAACTGACTTTGTCTTTAAAAATGAACCTTATTTTAAAAAAGTGAACATAGGAACAGGAGTAGGCCATTCAGCCCATCGAGCCTGCTCTGCCATTCAATACAATCATGGCTGATCATCCACTTCAATGCCTTTTTCCCACACAATCTCCATATCCCTTTATGTCATTGGTATTTAGAAATCTGTCAATCTCTGCTTTAACCATACTCAGTGACTGAGCTTCCACGGCCCCCTGGGGTAGAGAATTCCAAAGATTCCAAAAACCCTCTGAGTAAAGAAATTTCTCCTCAAGTTGGTCCTAAGTGGCTTCCCCCTTATTTTGAAATTGTGTCCCTTGGTTTTAGATTCCCCAACCAGGGGAAACATCTTACCTGTATCTACCCTGTATATCTCCTTAAGTAATTTGTAGGTTTCAATGAGATCACCTCTCATTCTTCGAAACTCTAGAGAATACAGGCCCAGTTTCCCCAATCTCTCTTCATAGGACAGACCTGCCATCCCAGGAGCAAGTCTGGTGTTATAAGTCACTGAGGAACCCGAGTAAAAAGATATAAAAGAAATGTGTAAATATTGAAGGTGGTGCCACAGAAGATATGGGAGGGCAGTAAGAAGGTCATATTGGTAATTCCACATTTCTAATCTTGGCTCCTGGCATTGGGGCAATGGATAAATGGCTTCCTCCCAATAGCTCCGGAAAAATAGCACTGAAGCTACTGTGGCCAACACAGGCACGCTGACCCACTTGACTTGCATTGAGCCACTCAAGTCAACTCAAGCTGCTCATTCATGCCTCCTTGATGCTACTTCAGGAGCAGCATAGGCCTGGGAGGAGATTGTTGATCCTTCTCTCAGTTGCAAAGTGATGAGTTCAATCCTCTGTTTACTGCCTTTTCTAAATTGAAGGACCAAAATACAACCAGAACAACCATCAAAGCCATTGCCAACAAGGCTTCCAACAGCTCAATAACATCTTCAAGTCCTCTCTCTCTCGCAATGGCCTCCAACCACCAACACCACCCCCCCCCCTGCTTGGTACCAACAACAACGATGTTTGCCAATTTACTGCCTCAAATGTTAACACTGACGCCCTCTAACAAGCTGTTGAATGGAGATTGATTGGTCAGGGATGTAAAATGGCTTCCACATGACTGATGATCTGAGCTGAGATTGCCATAATGAATTTTAAATCCCTGGAACGGCTGCTGATGTGAAGAACTGAAGAAGAAAAAAAAGCAATCAACAATGCCCTCATTAAAGTTTAATCTTCCCCAGATGTTGGTCCTTTTGCTCTTAAATCCACTACCAGTTCACAAAGTGAGAAATAGGAACTGTATCAGGCAGCGGCCAGGGTTACTCATAAAACAGAGAGCAGCATAAAATCTTTTTTCTAAAACGGGTAGGTAATTTAAAGCATGTTCCCTTCCTTGACTCGGGGTGACTTTTAATGCAGGGTATTTTTTACTATATTTTCTCCTTCATTTTGGAAGTTTTAAGTTCTTTCCCTTTGTCTTTGTCCTCCCCAGCCTCACACCTGTGTCTGATCTCAGTACACCACTCACACCTGCCCATCAGGAGGCGCCATTGCCTACCTAGTCACAACTCTGATCTTCCCTCCCTATTTCCCCTGGACAAGCTACAGGGCCCAGTTTGGAGCCTCTAATTCTAAAGAGTTCAGGTCACAGACTGAGCGCAGTACTGGGTGAACCAACATCATCCCCATTCTCAAACAGTCCATTGAACTGAGCTCTGGTCAATTCCACATGTTGGCGATTCTTACTGACTCCAAGAGAAAAGGGAATCTTTCACATGGGGGTGGATGCCCTGAGCCTGTGTTCACCCTGTCAATGGAACAGGCATAATTCGGAGTGGTGAGTGATGTCAGCTGACAGATGCACACGTCAGCCTCGGCTGAAATCCCAGAATCTTCTCCTCCTTTAATGGCATGACAGATATCAGATGCATACCCGGTGCAGACTCCGAGGCAGCATTCACATCCTCCGCTGTCACAGTACGATGGATAACATGAAACTGAGAGATACCAACTGGTGTGTGGAGCTATCGCACTGAGGGATTCATAACTCCCTCAGCAATTGAGGTAACCTAGCAACCATGTGAATTGAGGAATGAATGGAAACACATGCTCCCTGTAATTTCATCTGTTTTGGGATTTTGACAAAGTTAATATGAAGGAGAAAAGGCTCCAAGGCATTTGGGGAACTATCCCACAGACTGGCACAAAACAATTTACACCCAACCTGACCCTCCGATAAGTTTGCTACATAAGGCTTTGCGTGCAACCTGCTTTCATTGACCAAACCGGTTCAGTGTGCTGCAATAGAAAACGGAGTTTGCAGTGTCAGCTCTCCAACTGAGTGTGGCCATGGTTTGCCCTGCCTTTTAATTGCATATCATTAAAATAATCCGGTTACAATCCTCACTAAATTGCCAATGATTCAAAAATTTCTTACTCATTAAAAACAGAATGTAGATTTCATTAACTGCACAAAGATGAGGATAATGAGGCTATGGGAATAGTGCACTTTACAGCTGTCCCAAGGCTCTGTCTCCAAGCCCAGTAAGGGGCTCGGGGGGTGCATTTATATCTGGGCCTGGCTTTCTACCAATATTGGTCTTCCAATTTGTCTCTCCTGAAGGCCTCGACCCTTACTGAGGTCCAACAACCGACAAGCTTTTAAAATCCAAACTAGGTGCGAGCGAAACAGTTTGTCTTGATTCATCTCACCTTGATTTTGATGGTTGGCACTGAAAGTGATGGTTTTGTAGTTTTTTGGGGGGCGCGACCCCTCTCCTTTTTCTCCAAGTAGAGGTCCTTGCTTTGCACTGCTGCTTAGGTGACCTTTGCCCCCTGCCCAAGGTCTCTGAACAGACCTCCAGTTGGTTCCTTACCGAAGTACCAGCCAAAGTTGGGAACCCAGCAACATGGAACAAATCATAGAGTCATAATGGCACAGAAGGAGGCCATTTGGCCCATTGAGTTCATGCCAGCTCTCTGAAGAGCAATCCAGTCAGTCCCATTCCCCCACTCTATCCCCATAGCAGTGCAAGTTTATTTCCCTCAAGTGCCCGTCCAATTTCCTTTTGAAATCATTCATCGCCTCCGCTTCCACCACCCTCGTAGGCAGCGAGTTCCAGGTCATTACCACTTGCTCTGAAAAAAAATTCTTCCTCATATCCCCCCTGCATCTCTTGCACAAAACCTTAAATCCATGTCCCCTAATCCTTGTACTAATGCGGACAGCTTTTTACTAGAAAGCTGCCATCTCTCCACTCCATGATTTCACATCATCAATCCATGTTGCCACCTCCCACAACAAACGATAAACACTCCTTATATCCACTTAGAGTAGCAACATTTAGCAAGCATTTACAGGACAAGACAATGCACTAAAACCAGACATACAGCACTAAGTATGAAACAACTCTACCATCCCAAGGCCTCCTGATCAGAGGATGAATAATCTCTCAATCACACAAAACATAGGCAGAAAACTCATTCCTATACTTCCCAGATGTTAGTTGTTATTTGGCAAAAAGGAAAATCTTATGAAAATTCAAAAAATACGTACTTCATCTGTAAAATTATAAACTCCCCATTGAAGCTGCCGAGGACAAAGACATAAAAAATATTCACAGTACAGGAAGAATCACTTGTAGGGCATCAGCTCCATAATAGCTTCTTCCTGTGATCTCAGGCTAAAGGCATCAGGCACAAACTGACGACCATCACTGACCCTGTAAAAGGTCCCAATAGCTCGGAACTTAAAATCCTGCCAGGTGTGGTACTGAGCCAAGCAGATAAGGAAAACTCAAATCACAGTTCCCGAAAGGTGCCAGGTTTCCTGATCTCAATCAGAGCAGTGGGAAGGTGAGGCAGGGGGGCAGGGGAGAAGGGGCATTGGGAGGGGCTGCAATTGGGCCCTCTGTGGTCCTGTGCCAGGCAGCAGGATGGGAAGAATAAAATCAGCCAGCGTCCATGATCACCAGCCTTTTTTAACTCATTCTCGACATGTGGGGATCGCTGGCAAGGCCAGAACCTATCACCCATTCCTACGTGCCATTTAGAAAGTGGTGGTGAGCTGCCTTCTTGAACCACTGAATTCATTGTGCATTTTAGCTTCTCATAGCAATTTTGATACAATTGAATGGTTTGCTCGGCCATTTCAGAGGCTTGTAAAGAATCGACAGTGATTCATTGTGTAGCATTGTTGCCTTTGAGTCAGAAGATTGTGAGTTCAAGTCCCATTCCAGGATTGAAGCATAAAAAATCAAGGTTGATACTCCAGTGCAGCATGGTCAAAGGCGCAATCTTTTGAATGAGACCTTAACCCAAGGCCCTCAGGTGGGTGTAAAAGATCTCATGGCACTTTTTCGAAGAAGAGCAGGGGAGTGATCCCTGGTGTCCTGGGCAGTATTTATCCTTCAATCAACATCACAGAAACAGAAGATCTGGTCATTTATCACATTGCTGTTTGTGGGAGCTTGCTGTGCGCAAATTGGCTGCCACATTTCCTACATTACAACACTTCAAAAGTACTTCAGTGGCTGTGAAGTGGTATGGGACATCCTGAGGTCATGAAAGGCACTATATAAATGCAAGTCTCTCTTTCTTTCACATTGCTGTGGGTCTGGAGTCGCATAAAGTTCAGTCCAGCTAAGGACAGCAGATTTCCTTCCCGTAAGGAACCAGTTGGGTTTTATGACAATCTGGGAGCTTTATGACCACTGCTATGGTTCCACACTCATAATCGTCGAGTGAGGACAGTAAATGGGGGCTTGGCCTTGATGCCCTTTATAGTCAAGCAGCTCACTGCCTCTCACTGTTTAGATCGCTCAGCGAGAACTGCCTGTGTTCAGAAACTTCAAGGTCAGACAGCTCTACCAGGGAGGGTGTGGGGGGTAGTGGCCATGAGATAAAAGAGAGTAGGCCCAGTCCACTGCTGCGTGCAACCAATGGAGGCAGTTTGAAAGGTTGGAATTATATCCAAATCCTCCTTGGCTGGAGGTGCACAACCCAGCTGGGTGTACATGGGGGGAAAATAGGGAGAAACTGGGAAATTTCAGAGGCTTAGAATCAAAGACTGACAGTGGGAATGGCAACTAGAGATTTAACAGAGAAAAAGCTCAGACGGATTTCTCCTCCACCCAGTCTTGAATATCTGCTAAAAACAGTCCAATCGCACTAACTCTTAATCTCCCTTCATTCACATGCAGGGAACTAATTGGACACCATTTCATACCATTCAAACCAGTCCATGGGCAATTTTAAGAGTGGGACCTTCACTTAAATATTTGCAAGTAACCCAATACCGTGTCTCATGTTAAAAGGAGCACCCGTTTTGACAGCTTTTCTCCCATCTAAATAATGGCTGCCCAACCATAACACCAGATAAAATCTGAAAGGAATTTGTGACTTGCAGTCCATGTATTTTGGTGACATGGGACCTTTTATTCCAGGACTGTAATAGATGGTACAGTGACCTCCCCTCTCTTCTGAAAATAAACCAATGGGATTCTCTCGTTTGGTTTCCATGGGAGAGTGATCACAGAATCTGATTGGTGGAGGGGAAAGGGGTTCAAGGTCAGCAGGTCCCATGGAGCACCCGCACCACACTGACTGAAAGAAGACTTTGTGTCGCCAACTTTTATGAGCGGTAGAGGGTGGCACCTCCAAGTAGATCATAACGGTCTAGACCCAGGTGAGGTCTCATTGGAAAGAAGAGCATTATTCCACCTCTGACAGAGGTTTGGATATATACTTTACGTGAAATCTCGCCCTTCGCAGAGTGCTCAGTCTCCCTGTGTGTTATTTAACTAAACTGAGCTCACCAGTAACTAGTTGGTAAATGCATTGCCTATTGCCCTGTTAACATGGGAGTGCCAGGTCCAGTCGCCATTCTGAATCAACTGATCTCTGTCTGGGTGGCAGTATGAGCAATAAAGTTGGCAACACAGGGGAGCGAGATGGGGGGCAGCAGGGCGGGGATTGGAGGGGATTTCAACCAGGGTCATCGCTCCTGATTGCCATCTAGCAATCACCACGGGAACCTGGGCCTAGGTAAATGTCGTCAGGACAGGATCAGGCTGGGTTGTGACGCGCTGCCCCCACCCATGGTCAAACAGCTTGACGACAGGGCCTTGCGTAAGGTACCATAGGGCAGTAACTGAGCTCAGTACAGTGTCAATCCCTTTAGGAGAGCAGAAAAACTTGGGAGAGATTAAAACACAATGGTTTTTTTGGTACAAAGTTGGTACAGTCCTCATCTACTTCTCTCTCTGATCCTGCCCTTACTGCTCATCACAGCCACGGGGGAAGAGAGAGCAGGCTGGGAAAACTGCCTCTTGGTTATAATGTTACCTGCCATAACTGATGCTCAGAAAGCTTCACGGCAGAGTTGATGCAGTGAGTACCCGAGTCATACGGACCAGTAAGGTCCTTGTTTGAATTCTTCCAGTCTGTTAGCTGCCTTCACCCAGTGCAGTATTTATGAGGTTACACCTGGCCACAGTGCTACTGAGCTAAGGAGGGGGAAATCAGCCATGGTTCCTGCTCCTGATCACTGTCCAGTGATCCATCCTGAACACACACCGCACCATCCAGGAACAACAAATGCACGATCTGGGGTTTTGAAGAGATTTAACCCTGACTCCTGGGAAACAAACTTCTGAGAAAAAACTGTTCAATCAAAGGTTGCATCTGCTCACCTCGTTAACCTGCTGTTTGTCCAGGTGGAATATTTGACCTGAGCTTGTTGAAGCCACCTCTTCAAAGGCCTGATATCCTGGATGGCCTCTGTCCCCACAGTCTCCAGTCAACACAAACACAACCTGTTCAGATAAGAGCACTGGACACTTTAATCCACTCACAATTAATGATCCTCACAAATCCCCTCCCCCCTCACCACCACCTTCTCAAGGGCAATTAGGGATGGGCAATAAATGCTGGCCTGGCCAGCGACGCCCACATCCC
The DNA here is from genome assembly GCF_036365525.1 of Heterodontus francisci. Lineage (NCBI taxonomy): Eukaryota > Metazoa > Chordata > Chondrichthyes > Heterodontiformes > Heterodontidae > Heterodontus > Heterodontus francisci. Next base: position 13,918,263 of record NC_090402.1, read on the forward strand.
ATGAATTAATTTTTTAAAATTCCCGATATGTTTACACTAGGTTTAGTCAAACATATTTTTGAAAGAAATGGCTATCTAGAATTGGGCCTAAACATGCTTGGTTTTGAACCAACACAAAAGCAAAATACTGTGGATGCTGGAAATCTGACACCAAAACAGAAAATGCTGGAAACACTCAGCAGGTCTGGCAGAACTCTGTCTCTCGCTCTCCAGAGATGCTGCCAGACCTGCTGAGTTACGTCTGTTTTGATTTTGAAACTGCATTAACAATCCCCATTCGCCTTCCTGTGGGGTATAATTCCTGACAATGGCAACAGGCAAATGCATTAAAGCTTTCGTAAAATGTTCCGTTGGTACTTGCAGGATATCCAGGAGAGGAGGGGCAGCGACCAGGAGGGAGGGAGGGAGGGGGGCACGAATGTGGGGGGAGGTGCAGGAGTTTTTTAAAATTTTATTTCCAAAATATACTTTATTCATAAAAATCTATAAAAAATGCATTAACAAACAGTTTCAAACAGCACCAAGTCAAAAAATACAAACAGTGCAAAGGAGGTCCGTTTGCTTCATTACAATCATGAGCTGCCTCACAACCCTTCCATTTCACATTTGTCATGCTAATTACATTTTTACATCTTACAGCAATTGCAAATTTTCCCGATACAGTTCGAGGGGTTTCCCATGGATCCAGCCCCTCAGTTCAGCTTGGTGGGGGGACCTTACACTGTGGTCTTTCCCCATTGAGCCTTTGCTGCGGCTGCCCCAAGCTTTAGTGTGCCCCTCAGCACGTAGTCCTGGACCTTGGAATGTGCCAGTCTGCAACATTCGGTGGTGGACAACTCTTTGCGCTGGAAGACCAGCATGTTTCGGGCAGACCAAAGGGCGTCTTTCATCGAGTTGATAGCCCTCCAGCAGTAGTTGATGTTTGACTCGGTGTGCGTTTTTTGTGAATTTTTAATTCCTCTCTGGCCACCGGAGAGGTGCCAGAGGACTGGAGAACAGCTAATGTGGTCCCACTATTTAAGAAAGGTTGTAGAGATAAGCCAGGGAACTATAGACCAGTGAGTCTCACGTCAGTGGTAGGAAAACTATTGGAGAAAATTCTGAAGGAGAGAATCTATCTCCACTTGGAGAGGCAAAATGTGATTAGGAATAGTCAGCATGGCTTTGTCAGAGGGAGGTCATGCCTAACAAATTTGATTGAATTTTTTGAGTATGTGACCAGGTGTGTAGATGAGGGTAGAGCAGTTGATGTAGTTTACATGGATTTCAGCAAAGCCTTTGACAAGGTCCCACATGGGAGACTTATCAAGAAAGCAAATGCACATGGGGTACAGGGTAAATTGATAAGGTGGATTCAAAATTGGCTTAGCTGTAGGAGACAGAGAGTGATGACAGACGGCAGTTTTAGTGACTGGAAGCCAGTGTCCAATGGCGTACCACAGGGATCTGTGCTGGGTCCCCTATTGTTTGTCATTTATATAAACGACATAGATGACTATGTGGGGGGGTAGGATCAGTAAGTTCGCGGATGACACAAAGATTGGCCGAGTGGTTAACAGTGAGGTTGAGTGTCTTTGGTTACAGGAAGATATAGACGGGATGGTCAAATGGGCAGAAAAGTGGCAGATGGAATTTAACCCTGAAAAGTGTGAGGTGATACACTTTGGAAGGAGTAATGTGACATGGAAGTATTCAATGAATGGCCTGACACTGGGAAGTTCTGAGGAACAAAGGGACCTTGGCATGTTTGTCCATAGATCTCTGAAGGCAGAAGGGCAGGTTAATAGGGTGGTGAAAAAGGCATATGGGACACTTGCCTTTATCAATCGAGGCATAGATTACAAAAGCAGGGAGGTCATATTGGAGTTGTATAGAACTTTGGTAAGGCCACAGCTGGAGTACTGTGTGCAATTCTGGTTGCCACATTATAGGAAGGATGTGATTGCATTGGAGGGGGTGCAGAGGCAATTCACCAGGATGGTGCCTGGGATGGAACATTTAAGCTATGAAGAGAGGTTGGATAGGCTTGGGTTGTTTTCGCTGGAGCAGAGAAGACTGAGGGGTGACCTGATCAAGGTGTACAAGATTATGAGGAGCATGGACAGGTTGGATAGGGAGCAGCTGTTCCCCTTAGTTGAAGGGTCAATTACGAGGGGACACAAGTTTAAGGTGAGGGGCAGGAGGTTTAAGGGGGATTTGAGGAAGAACTTTTTTACCCAGAGGGTGATGACGGTCTGGAATGCACTGCCTGGGAGGGTGGTAGAGGCGGGTTGCCTCACATCCTTTAAAAAGTACCTGGATGAGCACTTGGCATGTCATAACATTCAAGGCTATGGGCCAAGTGCTGGCAAATGGGATTAGGTAGACAGGTCAGGTGTCTTTAATGCATCGGTGCAGACTCAACGGGCCGAAGGGCCTCTTCTGCACTGTATTATCCTGTGATTCTGTGATTATGCATCCCTGGGAACAGCCCGTAGAGCACAGACTCCTGTGTTACAGAGCTGCTTGGGATGAATCTCAACAAAAACCACTGCATCTCTTTCCACACCTGCTTTGCAAAGACACATTCCAGAAAGAGGTGGGCAACCATCTCTTCCCCACCTCTTTTATGTCTGGCACCATCAATTTTCTAGGCCCTTGTGTCTACGTACACTTACTGTGAATGAAACCTTACTTCCTGTTGCTGTATTTTTGATCACACTTTTGTGTCAACCTTCCCCATTCTAAATTCCTGTGTACCCCTTTTCTAAGGGAACAGCCTCTGTAAACAAAGCACACTGTAATTACCCTCTCCCACACGTAGCGTTGCTGTAGCACTCAGCTTTGTGTCTCCCAACTCTACATCCTGGAAACTGCTGTGTGCCAACCAGCTCAAGAATTATATCAAAATAAGGACAGAATGTATAGCTTTAAAATGGGATTGAATTATGTCTGAACACCATCGTACAAATATCTCTCTTCAACTGAAGCCTACACTTGGTTTTGAGACTGAGAGCAATGTCACAGGAGATTCACCAGTATATTTTTGAATATATATAAATAAAGAACTTATGTAGAACATTTACTTCCTATTGTCATGGTTTTTCTGTCAACACTTAGCATTGTAAATTGCTATGTCAACATTTCCCTTCCAATTTTGAACTGTCATGACGTAGCTAAGCGCTCAGCACCATGGGATGTTTCTGAAGTCTGAAACAAGTCCACTGCTGTCATGATTGTATGTTTGGGTTTGGGTATTAGAGACTATATGGTACTTGGCAGGGAAACTGGAAGTAGCTTTGTGCTTTGGGGAAAACACCTGACCTGGGGGTTGTTGCAAGGTCAGATAAGCTTTGTAGCCATAACGAGTAGCAGTAAGCAAGAACGCTACAGAAGTCTTTTCATTAAAGCTTGTTTAATTTTTGTTAAAGTTAAATCTGAGACTTCAAGTGGGATTCTTCAGCCTGAAATGTGGCAAGTGCCACCATGTATATATACATTAAGAAAACATTCACCTGATAGTGAGCAATGTCACAGGCAACTGACTGGTACATTTATAATGAGGTGTCAACTGTTTATTTCAAACTGGTCATATGCCCTCACCTTGGAGAACGATTTCCAATATGTACCATAAGCCCATGTAGACAGAATGGGATTACAGTTTAGATGTGCAGTGCACAGAGCAAAGTTACTCTGCCAAATTGAGCCTCCTTGGCTCCAGGCCAGAGAAGCCCCATGGATCTTAAAGCAGCTCCACTGCTTGTCGTGAGGGCTGGGAATCAAGGAATCCATCAAGTGCAGCCCCACTCCAGGGAAATAGGCTGGGTATATTGCGAATCCAGAAACATTACCTGCTCCCATCCTCTCCCTAGTGGCTGATTACAGAGCCACACTGGCATTGCTCTACGAGGTGCCTGGAAAATCTTTACATGTTCCCCAGAAAAGTGACAGGATGAAATCAGCAGTTAAAACCTAGGGAGGAAACTGTCAAGCTGTAACTCATTCACTGAACCAGCTCTCACAATTGTAATGCCCGTCCTCCTTTGCATATGTGGATACTCGGAGACCGGCCCTGGTTGTGTTATCTCCGTTACCCCATCATGCTCACCTGTGACTGCTTCAGCTGGATGAGTTGCAGGACGTCCTTCGTCAGCTGGTAGTCCTTCGCTCGGGCGTCAGTGAAGACATAGATAAATGAGCTGGGTTGGGATACCTCGAGGGCTCGTTTAATAGCCCCCAAGCTCATCTCAGGGCAGTCCCCTCCACCCTGCAAGCAAGAAGGATAAAGTCAGACCCATCATGGCTCCATAGTCACTGGCTACCCTTTGGTCCCTTGCCCAGTTTAGTTTTTTAGTTTAAAGTTGGTGCCTACTTGACCGTGGGGCATCTGCGGGGAGACCAAAACTGACCTCATCCAACGCCAAAACGCACACTTTCTTGTGGGGAGGGGGTGGTTGGTTACAGAGGCTAATGGTAGAGGCCCACTTCTGCCTCGGCCAAGATAACGCAGCATAGGCTAAAGGTTGGAACTGGTACCTTGTGGCTCTGCAGAGGTCAGTGGAACATGCGTTAGAAATGTTTATGCTGCAGGTGGGGAGGGTAAGAGACTCTCTTTGAGATGGACGACGAAACAAAAGGAGATTTCTTGTACTTGTGCGAGAAGTCCAAACTTCAATCCTACTCAGCACCCACCGACGGTGAGTGCATGCGAAAGATTTAAACAGCTATAAACACAGAAAAGTCAAGGTAACTACACAGCTGCGTCTCAAAGAATCAATGCCGGGTTTCTATCAACTACAGCTGACAAGCCATAAATCTTCAAAATGTTCCACTTCTGGATGCAGCAGAATGATGTGAATTGCTTAATTACATTTTATTTGTATTTAAAATTCTGTTTAACATGCTTATTTTAGTAGTCCAGGGTTAATATGAAGATAATAGATTCCTGATGTTTGAGTAATGTGACTATTACTTTCAGTTCAGGAAAACCCTGCATATCCCCTCTATTCCGCACACTCTGGATTACTGCTTGGTCCTTGTCCCCTCCATTGGCAGAAGCCAATCTTTCTGTTACCAGGCCCCAGGCCTCTGCAATTCCCTCTCTGCCTTACTACCTCCCTCCCTCTCTTCAGAAGCTTCCTTACAATAACATCTCTCTGAACATGCCTCCAGTTCCTCTCCCCACTCCCAAATTTTGCTCCCATTTTCTCAATTGCCCTCCTTAATCTACCTGGTTAAAGCTTCAGACATGTTTAGCACTTTTGTAAAGTTTCAAAAACCACACCCCTGTTTTCAAATCATTCCAGGGCCTCTTCCTGTCTCTTTAACCTCCTCCAGCTCGACAAGCCCCTGAGATATCTGCGCTCCTCCAATAATGGGCCCTTGCTCATCCCCGATTTTAATCACTCCACCATTGGTGGTCTAAGCTTTAGCTCAGGAATCCCCTCCCTAAACTTCTCCACCTCTTTGTCTCTCTCTTGTCCTTTAAGATGCTCCTCAAAACCTACCTCTTGTAGTATAAGGGTCTGAAAGGGTTAATGTTGAGAAAGGGTAAAGAATACCTCCTACCATGATGATGTAAGAGATCATGTGTGAGAGAGACTTGAAGAGAGATGCAGCATGGCTTCAGAGGAGTCACACCGACTGGTGTGGAGCTGCACATAGTTATAATGTAATAAAGGTTACTGTTCTCAGTACTCAACATTAAGGAGTCTCTCTAAGCTAGACTAACTAAGTATAAGGTGGCAGCATACCAAACAAACATGCAACACCTCTGAGAAAGCTTATGGTCACCTCCCCTAATATCTCCTTATGTGGCACGATGTCACATTTTGTTTGATAATGTTCCTGTGAAGAATGTTGAGATGTTTTACTACATTAAAGGTGGTATATAAATACAAGTTGTTGTTGGTGTAAGTTGTTATCACTGTGTGTGAGCCAAAAGCTCAAAGACCCACTCAGCCCCAGGAGTTGGGAGTTTCCTGAACTGGCCAGCAGTCTAAGGGTTAATCAAAATGACTCATGCTTCATCTTTTATGATATGTCAGTTGGGCCTTTAAAAGACAGTGATGTTCCCCAGATGCCTTCACCACAGCATCTCACCGAGGCTCCTTCGACAGCACCTTCCAAACCCGTGACCTCCACCACCTAGAAGGACAAGGGCAGCAGATGCATGGGAACGCCACCACCTGCCAGTTCCCCTCCAAGCCACACACCATCCTGACTTAGAACTATATTGCCGTTCCTTCACTATCACTGGGTCAGAATCCTGGAACTCCCTCCCTCGCAGCACTGTGGGTGTACCTGCAGCATATGGACTGCAACAGTTCAAGAAAGCGGCTCACCATCACTTTCTCAAGGGCAATTAGGGATGGCCTTGCCAGCAAAGCTTACATCCCAAGAATGAATAAAGAAAAGGAGAGGCTGTGAACATATTTGAGGGGGTCGGAGCGGGGCGTGGTGGGGGTGGGGGTGGAAGTAAAGGCTTAGTTTGTTAAAAATGTAGAGCCATTACCACTTCAGGACAATGACCTTTGGTGAATGGAGGAGCAGCCTTAAAGGCACGAACACATCAATAACTGTAAATAACACCTGGAGATTTCAAAAGGAGGAAAACTGCAATTTCACAATTTTGGAGAAAATGTTATTTTTTACAATTACAATACTATTAAAGACAGATTTTCAGGGAACTCAATGGGGTAATTAGGGGAATGAGTCTTAAATTAATATAATTTCCTTAAGTGATTTGAAATTATATTGCACCATATTTTAAACCATTTTCTTCCTACTTTCCCTGATTAACCTTTTCTCTAAAGACATGAAATAATAACAGGAAGTATGTATTTATCCTTTTCCCCCAAAATGAACTTCACATTTCTAATTGGTGATTGGTTAATGTCTAGGGGGGAATCATTTTGATGTTGCTCACAAAAGGCGTACACTTCCTGTCTGCCTCTTTCCAGGGCCTCATTTGGACAATTTGTCAAGTTGGTGATGTGCTTGCGAGTTCTTTTAGCATTTCTTCACCTTTTTCTTTCTGCTGACGTACATTAAAACCATGATTACACTTCAAAAAAAGTATTTTGTTGGCTGTAAAGTGCTTTGGGACATCCTGAGGTTGTGAAAGGTGCTATATAAATGCAAACTCTTTGTTTCTTTGTTTTACTTCAGAAATCCCCACTCTGACCACTACAAGTTTCAGGAGAGTAGGTTGGAGTTGCCTTGCATCCAAACCTCTCCTCTTGACCTGTGGGGAAGCACCTCACCTCTACCTCATGGCACATATTGGGGGCATTTGTAGACATAGAAATAGTGTCACCCATCCCAGAGTACCAGCCGTGCAACCCATTTATTTATCTGAACCCCACAGAACCCCAGCAGAGTGCTTAGGAGCAGTGGCTCGCTGCCAGCAAAGGAAATGTTGTAAGATGTGCTTACGCAGCAAGTACCTTTCCCATCCCGTGAACCACTTAGGGAACAAAAAGATTTACAGACAACCTGCTCGCAGGCTACACCACAACAGCCCTAGTGCATACGCGAGAAGGACCCGTCAACTCCATTTTCTTTCCTGCTCACTCTAAGGCCTCAGGTGAGATTGATGGAAATCTATGTGTTAACAGTCTGTAGTACATCCCTCTGGCTTACCAACAGGCTGTGCACCCTCACCATCTCCTGAAGGTATTACTCTGATGCCACCAGTGTGCCACTCTTGTAATTACTGGTGTTTTAACAGACCAGAAGGTTCCGTTGGTAGGTGCAGCACTTGATGTAGAATTGAGCCATACAGACAGCGATTTGATCCTCAGTATGTGCTGAGTTATTTGATCTCAGTTGGTGGTGGGAATGCTGTAAGCAGCCTCAGAATCCCTGGATTAGTGAGGGAGTGGGGAATCAGTCAGGGCCTGCTCCTGACTGCTGGTTGGAAAGTGTGTAGATGTGGATTCCAGGTAGGGAAAGGATTAGACTTGGTTGTGATGCCTTTGACAGCTGAAGAGCTTACCATCTAAGCTCATGTTTAAGCTCACAAATGAAGTGCTGGAGGGTTTCGATATTTATACCCCAGATTGAATCAACAATTCAGAGGGTTAAAAATATTGAGTCACTCGCCACCTTACCAAAGCTGATAAAATGGGTAAAACTGCATTTAGCAGAACTTTCATATCCTCAGGTCATCACTAAGCATTTCACCAGCCACTTGTGAAGTGTAATCACCGCAGGCAAACATAGCACTCAATTTACGCACAACAAGATCCCACTCAATGTTGTTCGATGAAGGAGGTAAAGGCTGCCCAAGATACAAAGATAACTTCCGGCTCTTCAGACGGGGCCTTGGTTTAGTAACTTGTCTGATAGATGAGACCAACGACAGTGCAGCATTCCCTCAGTACGGCTTCGGGGTCAGCCTCAGTTATGTAGACAACAGATCTGTGAGAAAACTGGTAGCTTTTTTGTTATTCATTCATGGGATGTGGGCGACGCTGGCCAGGCCAGCATTTATTGCCCATCCCTAATTGCCCTTCAGAAGGTGGTGGTGAGCTGCCTTCTTGAACCGCTGCAGTCCATTTGGGGTAGGTATACCCACAGTGCTGTTAGGAAGAGAGTTCCAGGATTTTGACCCAGTGACAGTGAAGGAATGGCGATATAGCTCCAAGTCAGGATGGTGTGTGACTTGGATGGGAACTTGCAGGTGGTGGTGTTCCCATGTATTTGCTGCCCTTGTCCTTCTAGTTGGTAGAGGTCACGGGTTTGGAAGGTGCTGTCGAAGGAGCCTTGGTGCATTGCTGCAGTGCATCTTGTAGATGGTACACACTGCTGCCACTGTGCGTCAGTGGTGGAGGGAGTGAATGTTTGTAGATGGGGTGCCAATCAAGCGGGCCGCTTTGTCCTGGATGGTGTCAAGCTTCTTGAGTGTTGTTGGAGCTGCACCCATCCAGGCAAGTGGAGAATATTCCATCACACTCCTGACTTGTGCCTTGTAGATGGTGGACAGGCTTTGGGGAGTTAGGAGGTGAGTTACTCGCCTCAGGATTCCTAGCCTCTGTCCTGCTCTTGTAGCCACGGTATTTATATGGCTACTCCAGTTCAGTTTCTGGTCAATGGTAGCCCCTAGGATGTTGATAGTGAGGGATTCAGCGATGGTAATGCCATTGAATGTCAAGGGGAGATGGTTAGATTCTCTCTTGTTGGAGATGGTCATTGTCTCGCACTTGTGTGGCGCGAATGTTACTTGCCACTTATCAGCCCAAGCTTGGATATTGTCCAAGTCTTGCTGCATTTCTACATGGACTGCTTCAGTATCTGAGGAGTCGTGAATGGTGCTGAACGTTGTGCAATCATCAGCGAACATCCCCACTTCTGACCTTATGATTGAAGGAAGGTCATTGATGAAACAGCTGAAGATGGTTGGGCGTAGGACACTACCCTGAGGAACTCCTGCAGTGATGTCTTGGAGCTCAGATGATTGACCTCCAACAACCACAACCATCTTCCTTTGTGCTAGGTATGACTCCAACCAGCGGAGGGTTTTCCCCCTGATTCCCATTGACCTCAGTTTTGCGAGGGCTCCTTGATGCCATACTCGGTCAAATGCTGCCTTGATGTCAAGGGCAGTCATTCTCACCTCACCTCTTGAGTTCAGCTCTTTTGTCCATGTTTGAACCAAGGCTGTAATGAGGACAGGAGCTGAGTGGCCCTGGCGGAACCCAAACTGAGTGTCACTGAGCAGGTTATTGCTAAGCAAGTGCTGCTTGATGGCACTGTTGATGACACCTTCCATCACTTTACTGATGATTGAGAGTAGGCTGATGGGGCGGTAATTGGCCAGGTTGGACTTGACCTGATTTTTGTGTACAGGACATACCCGGGCAATTTTCCACATTGCAGGGCAGATGCCAGTGTTGTAGCTGTACTGGAACAGCTTGGCTAGGGGCGTGGCAAGTTCTGGAGCACAGATCTTCAGTACTATTGCCGGAATATTGTCAGGGCCCATAGCTTTTGCGGTATCCAGTGTCTTCAGTCGTTTCTTGATATCACGCGGAGTGAATCGAATTGGCTGAAGTCTGGCATCTGTGATGCTGGGGACTTCAGGAGGAGGCAGAGATGGATCATCAACTCGGCACTTCTGGCTGAAGATTGTTGCAAATGCTTCAGCCTTATCTTTCGCACAGATGTACTGGGCTCCCCCATCATTGAGGATGGGGATATTTGTGGAGCCACCTCCTCCAGTTAGTTGTTTAATTGTCCTCCACCATTCGCGACTGGATATGGCAGGACTGCAGAGCTTAGATCTGATCCGTTGGTTATGGGATTGCTTAGCTCTGTCTATCACATGCTGCTTACACAGTTTGGCATGCAAGTAGCCCGGGGTTGTAGCTTGACCAGGTTGACACCTCATTTTGAGGTATGCCTGGTGCTGCTCCTGGCCTGCCCTCCTGCACTCTTCATTGAACCAGGGTTGGTCTCCTGGCTTGATGGTAATGGCAGAGTGCCGGGCCATGAGGTTACAGATTGTGGATGAGTACAATTCTGCTGCTGCTGATGGCCCACAGCGCCTCATGGATGCCCAGTTTTGCATTGCTAGATCTGTTCAAAATCTATCCCATTTAGCACGGTGATAGTGCCACACAACATGATGGAGGGTATCCTCAATGTGAAGGCGGGGCTTCGTCTCCACAAGGACTGTGCGGTGGTCACTCCTACCAATACTGTCATGGACAGATGCATCTGCAGCAGGCAGATTGGTGAGGACGAGGTCAAGTAAGTTTTTCCCTCGTGTTGGTTCTCCCACCACCTGCCGCAGACCCAGTCTAGCAGCTATGTCCTTTAGGACTCGGCTAGCTCGGTCAGTAGTGGTGCTACCGAGCCACTCTTGGTGATGGACATTGAAGTCCCCCACCCAGAGTACATTTTGTGCCCTTGCCACCTTCAGTGCTTCCTCCAAGTGGTGTTCAACATGGAGGAGTACTGAGTCATCAGCTGAGGGAGGGCAGTAGGTGGTAATCAGTAGGAGGTTACCTTGCCCATGTTTGACCTGATGCCATGAGACTTCATGGGGTCCGGAGTCGGTGTTGAGGACTCCCAGGGCAACTCCTTCCCTACTGTATACCACTGTGCCGCCACCTCTGCTGGGTCTGTCCTGCCGGTGGGACAGGACATACCAGGGGATGGTGATGGCAGTGTCTGGGACATTGTCTGTCAGGTATGATTCCGTGAGTATGACTATGTCAGGCTGTTGCTTGACTAGTCTGTGGGACAGCTCTCCCAACTTTGGCACAAGCCCCCAGATGTTAGTAAGGAGGACTTTGCAGGGTCGACAGGGCTGGGTTTTCCATTGTCGTTTCCGGTGTCTAGGTCGATGCTGGGTGGTCCGTCCGGTTTCATTCCTTTTTATAGACTTTGTAGCGGTTAGATACAACTGAGTGGCTTGCTAGGCCATTTCAGAGGTCATGTAAGAGTTAACCACATTGCTGTGGGTCTGGAGTCACATGTAGGCCAGACCAGGTAAGGACATTAGTGAACCAGATGGGTTTTTACAACAATCAACAATGGTTTCATGGTCATCATTTGACTAGCTTTTTAATTCCAGATTAATGAATTAAGTTCAAATTCCACCTTCTGCTGTGGTGGGATTCGAACCCATGTCCCCAGAGAAATACCCTGGGTCTCTGGGTTACTAGTCCAGTGATAATACCACTACGCCACAGCCTACCTAATGGAATAAAAGGGACAGTAGCAACATGGATATGAAATTGGCTGAGTGACAGGAAACAAAGAGTCGTGGTTAATGGATGTTTTCCGGGCTGGAGGAAGGTTTGTAGTGGAGTTCCCCAGGGATCAGTGTTGGGACTCTTGCTTTGCCTGATATATATTAATGACCTTGACCTTGGTGTCCAGGGCATAATTTCAAAGTTTGCAGATGATATGAAGCTTGGAAGCATTGTGAACTGTGAGGAGGATAGTGTAGAACTTCAAAAGGACATAGACAAGTTGGTGGAATGGGCAGACAGGTGGCAGATGAAGTTCAATGCAGAGAAATGTGAAGTGATTCATTTTGGTAGGAAGAACATGGAGAGACAACATAGAATAAAGGGTACAATTCTAAAGAAGTTGCAGAAGCAGAGGGACCTGGGTGTATATGTGCATTAGTCATTGAAGGTGGCAGGACAAGTTGAGAGAGCAGTTAATAAAGCATACAGTATCCTGAGCTTTATTAATAGGGGCATAGAGTACAAGAGCAAGGAAGTTATGTTGAACTTGTATAAGACACTAGTTCGGCCTCAGCTGGAGTATTGCATCCAATTCTGGGTGCTGCACTTGAGGAAAGACTAGAGGGCATTGGAGAGAGTATAGAAAAGATTCACAAGAATGGTTCCAGGGATGAGGAATTTCAGTTATAAAGTTAGATTAGAGAAGTTAGGACTGTTTTCCTTGGAGAAGAGAAGGCTGAGAGGTGATTTCATGGAGGTATTCAAAATCATGAAGGATCTGGGCAGAGTAGATAGAGAGAAACTGTTCCCACTCGTGAAAGGATTGAGAACGAGAGGACACAGATTTAAAATATTTGGTAAGAGAAGCAAATGTGACATGAGAAAAAACTTTTTCACGCAGAGAGTGGTTAAGTTCTGGAATGCACTTCCTGAGAATGTGGTGGAGGCAGGTTCAATTGAAGCATTCAAAAGGAAATTAGACTGATATGAAAAGGAAGAATGTGCAGGGTTATGGGGAGAAGGCAGGGAATGGAACTGAGGGAATTGTTCTTTCAGAGAGCCAGTGCGGCCATGATGGGACGAATGGCCTCCTTCTGCGCCGTAACGATTCTGTGATTCCAAATTGTGGATCGTGGCAGGACAGCCATTGAAGTGGGGTCGGAACATGGACCAACTCAATATACACAGGACAGAAAAACAGCGGGATTCAAATAATAAACTACATCTCAGCTGAACACAACAAACCGATATAGAGACACTGTACCCATGCGGGATAGGGACAGTGTACATGAGCAGGGCAGGGACAGTGTACCCGAGCGGGATAGGGACAGTGTACCCGAGCAGGACAGGGGCAGTGTACCTGAGTGGAATAGGGACAGTGTCCCCGACCGGGAGAGGGACAGTGTACCCAACGGGGATAGGGACAGTGTATCCGACCAGGATAGGGACAGCATACCCGACCAGGATAGGGACAGTGTATCTGACCAGGATAGGGACAGCGTATCCGACCAGGATAGGGACAGTGTATCCAACCAGGATAGGGACAGCATACCCGACCAGGATAGGGACAGCGTATCCGACCAGGATAGGGACAGTGTATCCGACCAGGATAGGGACAGTGTATCCGACCAGGATAGGGACAGCATACCCGACCAGGATAGGGACAGTGTATCTGACCAGGATAGGGACAGCATACCCGACCAGGATAGGGACAGTGTATCTGACCAGGATAGGGACAGTGTATCTGACCAGGATAGGGACAGCGTATCCGACCAGGATAGGGACAGTGTATCCGACCAGGATAGGGACAGCATACCCGACCAGGATAGGGACAGTGTATCTGACCAGGATAGGGACAGCGTATCCGACCAGGATAGGGACAGTGTATCCGACCAGGATAGGGACAGCATACCCGACCAGGATAGGGACAGTGTATCCGACCAGGATAGGGACAGCATACCCGACCAGGATAGGGACAGTGTATCTGACCAGGATAGGGACAGCGTATCCGACCAGGATAGGGACAGCATACCCGACCAGGATAGGGACAGCGTATCCGACCAGGATAGGGACAGTGTATCCGACCAGGATAGGGACAGCATACCCGACCAGGATAGGGACAGTATATCCGACCAGGATAGGGACAGCATACCCGACCAGGATAGGGACAGTGTATCCGACCAGGATAGGGACAGCATACCCGACCAGGATAGGGACAGTGTATCTGACCAGGATAGGGACAGTGTCCCCGACCAGGATAGGGACAGCGTATCCGACTGGGATAGGGACAGTGTATCTGACCAGGATAGGGACAACGTCCCCGACCAGGATAGGGACAGCGTATCCGACTGGGATAGGGACAGTGTATCCGACCGTGATAGCGAGAGCGTACCTAAGCAGGATAGGGACAGTGTACCCAACGGGGATAGGGACAGTGTATCCGACCAGGATAGGGACAGCATACCCGACCAGGATAGGGACAGTGTACCCAACTGGGATAGGGACAGCATACCCGACCAGGATAGGGACAGCGTATCCAACCGGGATAGGGACAGTGTATCTGACCAGGATAGGGACAGTGTATCCAACCGGGATAGGGACAGTGTATCTGACCAGGATAGGGACAGTGTATCCAACCGGGATAGGGACAGTGTATCCGACTGGGATAGGGACAGCGTATCCAACCGGGATAGGGACAGTGTACCCAACTGGGATAGGGACAGCATACCCGACCAGGATAGGGACAGTGTATCCGACCAGGATAGGGACAGTGTACCCAACTGGGATAGGGACAGCATACCCGACCAGGATAGGGACAGTGTATCCAACCGGGATAAGGACAGCGTATCCAACCGGGATAGGGACAGTGTACCCAACTGGGATAGGGACAGCATACCCGACCAGGATAGGGACAGTGTATCCAACCGGGATAGGGACAGCGTATCCGACTGGGATAGGGACAGCGTATCCAACCGGGATAGGGACAGTGTACCCAACTGGGATAGGGACAGCATACCCGACCAGGATAGGGACAGTGTATCCGACCAGGATAGGGACAGCGTATCCAACCGGGATAGGGACAGCGTATCCAACCGGGATAGGGACAGCGTATACGACTGGGATAGGGACAGCATACCCAACTGGGATAGGGACAGCGTATACGACTGGGATAGGGACAGTGTACCCAACTGGGATGGGGACAGCATACCCAAGTGGAATAGGGACAGTGTACCCACCCCACAGCTGGGAGAGCTGATAAAAAAGATTATAAACACGGGCCAATTAGGAAAAATGTGTTTAATAGTTTAATATTAGGTTAATAATGGAGTAACAGGGTCATAAAAATTATAAAATACAAGGGAAGAAAATTGGAAGGAAAAGATAATTTTAAGAAACCGAAACACTGGGAGTTACCTTTCTCTTTTCGATAATTTAGTTGTCTTGAAGAAATCCACCTGACCTTGGGTGACATTGACACAGGTGCTGATGTTCAGCTGTAAAGATGTAGCAGTATTTAATCTGGCCTGTCCCTTTCTGGTCATTTAGAGGTGAGTTGTTAATTCTATGCATTGGCGGATGCTTGTAAATCCCTGCTAATGGGGGGAGTTCAGGGAATTACCGGCAGATATTACCATCTTTCTTACCATTGAAGTTTGACAGGCATGGAGATTACACATTCTAAACACAAGAGCCCAATGTAGTGTTTGATTGATCTGGGTTGATTGTATTAGTCTGTTCACTTATCTGTGTTCACTGTGTTTGATTGCTTAAGCCTATGGGTGGAGCTGAAGAGTTTGAAACTGAAACCAAAAAAGTTAGAGACTGCTCTGAGAAGACATTGTGCTGAGATCTTGAAGGATTAAAGTTAAAGTGTTGTAAATAGACCAGTTGTTGATTTTATACAAATGTGAAATCTACATTGCTATGAGATAAATCAGATATACGTAATATATCCAACAACCCGGAGTAAACAAAGCACCCAGCCTGTGAAAGTAACAGTGAGGATAACAGCGCTCACCATTATTCATGCAAAAATTGCACCAGCAGCTTCCGGCGAGAGCAGATGCATGGTTAAACATAACATTCCAGAAGTTGTTGTCTGAGATGCGTCACTCCACCATCAGCTCCATGATAATACCATCTTTCTGTCTGAGTCACCACTCAAGTACATTAAACGTGTGAAGTTTCTGTACTTGCATGACAGATACGAGCTCAACTCAACACAGAAAGTTTGGGCTTGTCCATTTTAGTTTAAGTACCCCTTTTTAATGCTGTGATAATTACTACCAAGCAACCTCTCGGTACTGAAAAGTAACATTAACAAGTGTGGAGTCTCATTCCTTCAGATTTTCACTATTGGAGATTTTTTATTAAATAATTTTTTTAACTTTTTCTTCTGTCTCTTTCTCTGTCTCTCAATCCCATCTCTCTTCCATTCCCATCTCTCTTCCATTCCCATTATTTTGCTTTCTGTACCTGATTTTATATTGAAATAATAATTCTAACTGACACTACCTGGTTCAGACTCTGTACCATTCATGTCGCATTCCTTCAGTCTAATTGGTTAAGGAGACACACTATTGCTTGCCCTGTTCATGGAGGTCTCAGATGGCCTGTAGAGAGCTGTGCACTGTTTCCATCTCCCACTTACAGCAGCTTTCCATGCCAAATCTCATGGAAATTAGACGGTTTTGCCAAACAGGGATCACCATTCATCATGGGTTACGCTAGATTCAGGCCCATGGTAAACACAAGGACTTCCCCGCTCCCTCCACCATGGTTGAAAAGTAGCTAATGCTTTTGTTTTTAAATTACCCCAACCGCTTCTTGGTTCCCCCCCACTTTCCTCTGAACATTTGCGGTTTAGAAGCTCCTGGCTGCTGACAGGACAAGCCAGGAAATCTGCCTGTGCTGTGGTCTTATTACAGTAAAAATGGAATTCAGCTCTTCCAGCAATGACTCCACCACATGTTGAGAATCTATTGCAGCTGTGGGGTTTGGGAGTTAATGTACAATAATGAAATTACTTTAAAATGTTCCCTGTACAGGAAAAGGCCAGTGTGAGCCAGCCTGTAATGTTATTTCCTGACTTCTAAAACAAATGGACAACTCATCCCTTCGATAAGTGGCAGCCCTTCACAAAAGGATGCAATTTTAATTATTTAAGTTTGACTTGATTGTTCTTGCTGTTTCCTAGCCAGTTCTTTACTAGTGAGTCCAGATTGTGAGTGTTGAAGGCTGTTCAACCACACAAGGCATCACAGCTGAGTCTCATTCCATTCTCACCCAATATCCACAGGACAGCAATTAGGAGTGGACTGCGGACTTTCCCCTCAGGTCACCTGCAACTCCCCTTCCACCAAGTTTAACTAACTCAGTACAGACAAAGGTTTGAAACCCTTCTTCTCTGTATAAGCTCAGTAGCACAGCAGCCACTGCATGTACTGACTTGAGCTACTGCAGCAGCCAGTCACAGCCACTGAAAAGATTCCAGGATGTAGAATGGCTTCCCCCTACTGATGCTGCTCCTGCTGCTATCTGTGGTACAATGATGACAATCAGTCTCTGGCTGAAGGTCACAAGTCTTCCCACCACCCTTCCTGCACGTCAGCCCAGTATTTGGTTGCAATAGAAGGAGGCAAACAGGCTGTATTAGCAGAGAGGTAGAATGTTAATCTAATATTGCTGTTTTAACATTGATCTGCAACATCATCCAGTTCTGACAAGAGGTCATCAAGCTGAAACGTTAACTCTGCTTCTCTCTACACAGATGCTGCCAGACCTGCTGAGTGTTTTCCAGCATTTTCTGTTTTATTTTCCTTTGCTCAGAGCTCATCCAATGTACTGCTCCTTCAGTGTTATTACAGAGAATATACAGCACACAAACAGGCCATTCAGCCCAACCCATCTGTGCTGGTGTTTATTCTCCTCATGACTCTCCTCCCAGCACCTCTCAGCCTTTCAGTCTATCTTTCTAGTCCCACTTCTCTTATTGTCTTTAAGAAGGTACAAAGATGAGCAACAAAGATGATATTTAAATCTGTCTCAGTACACAAAAGGACCCTTGGAAATTGCACAAGAATTGCATTAGGACTGTAGTTAAGGAAAGACGGAACTGAGGGAAATTTCAACTGAACATCCTGCAGAGACTCTCCTATTTCCAGAGTAAGTCAGCAGAGCCTGTGGGGCCCACAGTCAATCATCACTGAAAGCCAGGTCAGTCTGTTTAGTTTGAATATCAATGCTCGAGCCGATATGGGAGCTACCACTCATTAAGACTCATTGACGATGTTAGATTCTTCCCAGTGGGAAAAAACACCAGCCCTCACACGCTGCAAAACATGGTCTCAAGTGTTTTGAAAGCCAAGTGTGAGATATGTAGTGACACCTGCATAAACTCTTTCAATAGTCTTTCCTTTAAAGGTTAGCCTCACCAGTGTTTCTTTTTAGTCTGAGTTTAAGGAAGCCTTTTGCAATGTTCTAACCACTACGTGTGCAGTTCAGATGGGGCAGGGGGGTCATGCTGTGCAGCGCTCCACGTCAAAAATAATAAACAAAAACCCAAAGTCAAGCTCAGTGTCGCAGCAGCCAGAAGCCAAAGCTCAGTTCCCAACCAGACAGAAGCAGATTGAAATCCCAGAACAAGCCGGCACATCCATTCTCTGGAAAACTGCAAATGTTGGAAATCAGGGATGAAAGTAGAAAACGCTGCTATTGAAAGACTTAAAGGAAGGATAACACGTTCACTGTGACCCTTAATCATCAATGGCACTGGGTGCCACTGTGCATTAGAGACTGACTTTTCACCTCTGAGAGAGTTCAGGTCCAAATTGCATTGATGGCAGGAAAGTCTCCCCTACCTGTGTACTCTAAGGGTGCTGCAACGAATTTAGACAGACTCAAAGTTCCTAATGGGCATCAAACCACAGCATCAAAGCTGTCCTTATCTCAGTGACAGAGGCCAAAGCTGGCTGTGTGGGGAATATAAAAATGTCACACCAGTTCAATTGGGACTTCTCATCTACAGTTGGGACTCAGCTATATTGTTGTGTTCAGGGATATTTACTCTGCTTTTAACTACAAACATGGGAATGATTGATGGTAACACTGGGTGTCCAATATCCTACGTCAGTGACATGTCTCACTTTGATAAGTGTACATGCCAACCAGAAAACCAGCAGCAGCTGCAATCAAGCTGACACAGCCCCCAAAACCTGACATCTTGAGGACTACCCTCCTTATGAGCCTACAATGTGTAAAAATAATGTGTTACACAGGCTTCTTAATTTAAGTTGCAGCAATGCCTAACAATCCTTGACTCAGACTGGGAACAAACACACACATCTCTGAATACTTGAAGGGAAAATCCAAATGTTGGAGACACAAAATAATTTTGCAAGGATGGAGGAGGGGGGGGGGGGGGGTCACGACCCCTCCCCAGAAATCTTTGTACACTTCATACGGTGTATTTTGCAGTCTTTTTGAATCTACAATGAAAGTGGACATTGCATTTGTCCAGCTGAATTTTATTGAAAACTCATACCTCTTTGGAATGAATTATTTATCATTATCCTTTAAAAACTTCCTTCTCTCAGTAGCAACAGATAATTTACAACTGGGAGAAACAAAAATCCTTTTAATTGCTTTTCTCTTTTTCTAAAAGCAACATTGCCTAAGCACAAATAGAGGATCTGAAACCAATCTAACAGCCCCGGGGATCATTCCTGTCAGGGCTAGAGGAAGCAACCTTAAAATTGTCCACACACTCCTAAATACTGCTCCCTATAGGCTGGAGCATTCCCAGAACTGTCTGGGAGCTATGGCCTGCCAGGATATTTATTCTTAACATGGTGCATTCTGGTTCATTTTAAATAGTTAGGTTAAAATCAGAGTGACATTTGGGGCTTTAGTCGTATCAACCAGATCATCACTTCCCCAAACACTGTCTCAGCGGTCACTCCAACCCCCTGGCCCAGTTCCAGATACACTCCACATACTCTGGATCCAAGTCCGAGGTATTTTGTCCCCACCCTTGTCACAGACATGGTCCCTCCTTCTCCTTTCATACTGGTTTACTAGAGAGAACTCGAGGTAGTGGTATGGCAGATGTAGATCTGGAGGGACTGGGTGGAGGGGACTTGAGAAAAAATGTAATTTCTCATGCTTCCTGGTAACTGTGCTCTGCTACTAGCTGCTTGTAGAACATGCACATGCTTATCTTTTATGTCTTCTTATGGGGCAGGCAGGAAAGTGGAATTAAGACCACAATCAAATCAGCCATGATCTTATTGAATGGCAGAGCAGGTTCAAGGGGCCAAATGGCCTACTCCTGCTCCTATTTCCTATGTTCCTCTCCAACTGTTCAAAGATGACTTCCTAAAGGCATTCTGCATTGAATCTTGGACCTTCACCTTGGTTTCTTAACAACTTTAACAATAAAACAGTGGACCTGTTTATGGTGGGAAGTGCTTGGACTATTGGAATTCGATGGCATGAGAGTGAATGAGTAGAGGTTTGCACACTGGAATTCTGTACACCAGGAGTAAAAAGCAAGAGGTTTAATTCATCACATTTCTCCCGACATTACAATTGTGACTACACTTCAAAAGTACTTCATTGGCTGTAAAATATTTTGGGACATCCTGAAGTTATGAAAATAACTATATAAATATAAGTCCTGCTTTCTATTCAATAGCATTCTCCCACTGGATTCACTCTCGTTCACTTTTCTCAAAGGCAATAAGACAATTCAAGGTGCCATGTTGATGCACTGAAAATCCAAATAACAGCAACATCTCAGCATGGAGTCAATCCAACCTTGAGAACACTTGATGTATTAACTCTATCTATTCAGTAGAGTCAGGGTTCAAGAGGCAAAGGTCAAAGCATGCTTAGTACTAACCTGTACGTACAGATCCCGGAGCTCTCTCTGAAATTTCTTAGGATCTGAGGTGACTGTAACAGGACCAATCTCTGCAGAAGAGGAAAGAACAAGAATTAACCCAACCCATTTCACACAAATTCCTCTGACCAAAGTGATGTTGAATCCTGTGCTCATTGAAGTGAGGAACGTTAGTGATCGGAAAGGGATATTTTCCAAATTCCGGACACAATGTGTTGCAAGTGTTGACAGCCTGAAATTGAGAATTTCTAACTTTGTGTAATGCTCTTTTATAAACTTATCCTGCCAAAAGCATTTGGATGTAACAGAAATCCATATTCGATGCACCTACAAAACCAAAGGGAAGGAGGTCAGACCTGAGGAACAGATTCTTTTCTCCCACTCTTGGAAACTAGGTTGCTTTCGTTAGCACTGCCGGGTATGGTTTGGCACTGACTCAAGACTATGATCTCCCCAAATCACCTCACCGCGCCCCTATGCACCCTCCCTCTCCCCCCACCACTCTCAGAAAAACAGTATTGTACCAGTGTGACATACCCCACCCGCACAGTGTGCATTTTGCAACCTCTCCATTTAGTGCCAATTTGGTGCCAAATTAGAAGTGGTTTTGTGCAGTGTATTCCCTGTCCACTGTGTTACACTAACTCATTTCATGTAGGACCCTTGCAGCCAGCAGACAAAGGATGCATTCATCAGTCTGGGCTGGATTGAAATGTGAGCCCTGTTGATGAATGGCCAATGTCTAACTCAACTGCATCATCCAGGCCCCCTACTCCCAACTCAAATTACAGCTTCAATGCTTTAGATTAAAGTGCTTTTTATTTTTTTTTAAACAAGATTTCTTATGTGAATCTCTCAAATCTGGGATGTCATCACTGTATCATCAAAGTAATTTAATCTTGATTACTAGGACACTGCTCTATATATTATATACGTTTAACTGGAAGGATTTGGTGGTGAAATCATAGAGTAGTAGTTCTACTGTCAATAATGTCAGTTCAGGTGGACTGGCACTTTAAGCCATCCCTAAAAAGGCTGAATTGGTTCCAATTAAAACAAAAACTGTCAGCAAACTGCTCCACACAACAGCTTCCTAGAAAGACACTCTTCAAACAGGTATTGTGTGTCTGGGGATGCACACAAAGCAACCCAACACTCTTGTGATTCACACAGAATATGGGCTTGTGTTTTTTAAAATATTCTGTAACCCCCTTCCCTCATGAGGTAATGCTAGTACATTCACCACACATGGGTTCCAGACACTGAGCACCATCAATAGTGGGGTAGGAGGCATCACAATCCTACTCTTACTCACAGTTTCCAGCTGGAATTGCTGGACAGTGACTCAGACCTGGATAGCAGATTGGCCAGCTAACAGGAAACAGAGAGTAGGCATAAATGGGTCATTTTCTGGTTGGTAAGTTGTAACGAGCGGTGTGCCACAGGGGTCTGTGCTGGGGCCTCAACTTTTTACAATTTATATAAATGACTTCGATGAAGGGACTGAAGGTATGGTTGCTAAATTTGCTGATGACACAAAGATAGGTAGGAAAGTAACTTGTGAAGACGACATAAGGGGGCTACAAAGGGATATAGATAGGTTAAGTGAGTGGGCAAAGACCTGACAAATGGAGTATAAGGTGGGAAAGTGTGAAATTGTCCACTTTGGCAGGAAGAATAAAAAAGAAGCATATTATCTAAATAGTGAGAGATTGCAGAGCTCTGAGATGCAGAGGGATCTGGGTGTCCTAGTGCATGAATCGCAAAAGGTTAGTATGCAGGTACAGCAAGTAATTAGAAAAGCTAATAGAATGTTATCGATTATTGCGAGGGGAATTGAATACAAAAATAGGGAGGTTATGCTTCAGCTATACAGGGCATTGGTGAGACCACAACTGGAGTACTGTGTACAATACCGGTCTCCTTATTTAAGGAAGGATGCAAATGTGATGGGGGCAGTACAGAGAAGGTTTACTAGACTAATACCTGGAATGGGCGGGCTGTTTTACGAGGAAAGATTGGACAGGCTAGGCTTGTATCCACTGGAATTTAGAAGAGTAAGAGGCGACTTGATTGAAACATATAAGATCCTGAGGGATTTTGACAGGGTGGATGTGGAAAGGATGTTTCCCCTTGTGGGAGAATCTAGAACTAGGGGTCACTATTTAAAATTTAGGGCTCGCCCATTTAAGACAGAGATGAGGAGAAATTATTTCTCTCAGAGAGTCGTGAGTCTTTGGAATTCTCTTCCTCAAAAGGTGGTGGAAGCAGAGTCTTTGAATATTTTTAAGGCAGAGGTAGTTAGATTCTTGATGAGCAAGGGGGCAAAAGGTTATCGGGGGTAGGTGTAAATGTGGAGTAATCAGTTCAGCCATGAACTTATTGAATGGCGGAGCAGGCTCGAGGGGCCGAGTGGCCTACTCCTGCTCCTAATTCGTATGTTCGCACGTATGTTTGTATGTATGTTTGTATGCCTGTTCGCACGTATGTTTGTACATATGTTTGTATGTATGTTCGCACGTATGTTTGTATGTATGTTTGTATGTATGTTCGCACGTATGTTTGTATGTATGTTTGTATGTATGTTTGTATGTATGTACACACGTATGTTTGTATGTATGTTCACGTATGTTTGTATGCTTTTCTCTTCACTGATCTGATGCTGCCAGTATTTCCCTGGCAGAAATCCGCTACTTCAGCATGCAGCAAGGACTGAGCCATGCATCTTCTGGTCTGCAAGTTGTCATTCCACACTGGGGTTTGCCGCAAGTGTAATTTCAAAATGTGCCTCTATTACCCGAATATAACAGTTACATTTCCTCCACAGCCATCCAGATGACCTCTGATTGAAGTTGCCAATTTTCCAACAGTTTGCGGTGAATTATCGACAGTTTTTGTGGCATGCCCCAAGGCCACAAGAAATTGTCCTAAAGTTCATGTCACATCGTACCCCAACCCATAGCACAGAGAGGAAGCTTGTATCCCATCTGTCTGGGCTGGATTCAGAGCCAAGACTGAGGTTAGAAGCCAGTATTCAAACCTTCATCTTTTGTTCCACTCTTAAACATAATATCCTTTACCAGCAACTGTAACACTCTTCAAGTTGAGGTTTCCTGTTTTAAAGACTAGAGGGGAAGATGAGCACAATTTGCATTATCTTACAGTTGTGATTAGCTAGCCTTTTGGCCTGACTGTTCTTCGTTAATGTCTCTACATTACAGCTTCCGTGTTCTCGGTAATTCTTAATGCCCACTTCTGTATCTTTAGCTGTCCATTTAGTACCACAGGCCATTGGCCCAGTGTGACAGGTTGTGATAATAAGTGTATGTACAGAGAGAACATTGTCTAAGGGGCTCCTAAAAAGAGCCCAAAAGGTGGTTGACTGCCCGTGCCTCAGTCCACAAATGTTGATTTGTGTACGTGGGAATTTGAAGATTAAAATAACTAAAAAAGGAAGAGCCAAATAAATGTTGTACTTAAAGGTTTAATGGATAATAAACAAAATAAATCTTCAAAAATTCAGAAAGAGGTGATACAGACTCAAAAGTTAAACAATACTCCTCTCTGTTTCTATGTTCTTCATCTCTTGCTAGCTTAAAATATAAACCACGGCTTTAAACCCTGCTCAGACTGAAAAGGGAAGATGATTCACTGGTGGGTAAGCCAAGCTCAGCACTTTAAATACTTATAAATCATAATGGGAGATCCCTCGAGATAGAGGGATGTTTTTTGTAGGACAATGTTGGGACCTGTAAAAAGCCATGAAGCTTCACATGGTTTTCATTTGAAACAAGAGTAAAACACATCAATACCCCGTGGGAATAAATGTGATATTTGCAGCTATACATCTACTCCTCCGCTGTAGAGAGCAGGCACATATGCGCTTTATAAAGGTCAGACATAGTGATGAGGTAACAGATCTGTTTTGGTCAAAGAAAAGGAAAAAGAAAGACTTGCATTTATATAGCACCTTTCACTACCACCGGACGTCTCAAAGTGCTTTTCAGCCAATGAAGTACTTTTGAAGTATTGTTGCAATGGGAAACCTGGCAGCCAATTGTGCGCACAGCAAGCTCCCACAAGCAGCAATGTAATAATGACCAGATAATCTGTTATCGTGATGCTGTTTGAGAGATAAATATTGGCCAGGACACCGGGGACAACTCCCCCCTGCTCTTCTTCAAAATAGGGCCAGGGCATCTTTTAAGTCTGCCTGAGGAAAGCAGACAGGGTTTCAGTTTAAATGTCCCATCCAAACAATAACACCTCAACTTTTCCAGTTAATTCCTAGAGTGGGGCTTGAACCCACAGTTTTCCTGACTCAGGGATAAGAATAGTACCCACTGAGCCACAGCTAAGAAATAAGTCCAACACCAACCATTTGGCCAACCAACAGGTCAACACTACAACTCATATGTTGAGAATTCAAAAGAGTTTTTTAAAAGAAGTTTGGAGACGGTTTTACTGAGGTGTGAAATCAAGCAGCAGCAGCTGAGACATCACAGACAACCAGGTGTGCAACCTGGCTGGGTAATAACCCAAAGAAAGATCAGATACATGGCCAAGTTCAGCTGTGAACCACAGAGTAGCTAATGTGTGACTTGCTAATGGGGAAAAATGGAGGTAAAGAAAGGAAAGGGAAGGCAGAGACGAGCACACTGGTCTTCAAGGACTGCTTGGACGTGCAGATGGTGCAACTGCCTCTGAGGCAACGAAAACCTCTAGACTGGAGACAGCAGCTGATGAAAATGCTGCGTCCAGCACGCTGGAATGAACAACTGGCACGATTCTCTTTAACACAGCTTGAATGTGTGCTGCTCATGATTGCATCTCCCTCAGTCTGTGCTCCCAGCTCTCACCTTCTCTGACAGTTTCCTGCACCAGTCACAAAACATCAAACAAATCCCTCACATCACACAAGAAACAGGTCTTAATCACCCAGCAAGGAGTGGAATGCATTTACACCATAAGCTAATGAAGCTTTATCTTGTCCTGTCCCCTCTCACTGAGCTATTTTTTGGTGTTTGAAGGGTTAATAAACAAATGTTGCTTCTATTCTCCTGGCCATTGTTTCTATAAAACACAGATTTTCAACTTTAACCCTATTAGAAAACTGAGTAGCAACAACATTAAATGTAAGATTCTATTTTGCATTTGCTGCTCTGAGTCAGCATTGTGGCCAGTTCTTTACAACTAACAGACGACTATAGGCAGTATTGCACTGTTAGGGGGATAGTCAGCTTCATTTTTTTTTAATCCTTTTCTGTTTAAAACATTTTCCAATCCAATTTTCTCCTTTCATTCCCTTTCCTGAAGCTGTTATCTCCATCCATGACTTTGATCCCACAATCGGTGATCAGTCTCCAACAGCTCATCCAAATCCCATTGTTTACGTTTGAGGCCAGACATATACTGTTAGATTGTGGGGGGGATGCCTGAGTTGACACATGCATGCACACACCTTTCCACCAAATAATATTCAGGAGCAGAAACACTGGCTGATTTTCAACTCCACCATGTTAAATAGAGGCATTAATGTCAATTGTAGCAGCCCAACTATTGTCAACCCTCTACATTAAGCACAGGCAGATGATCAAACTTGGAAGCTTCCTAGTCCATTTAGCGCAGGTGTTCATTGGATAAGCTCACTGAGGAAGCTTTTGTCTTAGATATATAAAAGCCTGGTTTTATTTCCTACTCTCCCCTTCAAGTCTTCTACAAGACCATTCTCCAGCTGAAAAGACAGGTTTCGGCCAGTCATAATTTAACTTATTTTCCTCTCCTGTTTTCCTGTTGGGGAGGCAGTTGATTTTCTCCCCACCACCCCCACACCTGTTACACCCTCTCCCTGTTATAAGCCTCTCAGTTACACCTATCTCATTGCAAGGCTCTCAGCTATAACACCCTCTCTGTTACACTCTAACCTCATTATAAGTCTCTCAGTTACACTGCGTTGCACCTACCTCATTATGAGGTTCTTACTTACTAGACTGTTCATTACAAGTCTCTCGCACCTTGAAGCCTGAAAATTTCATGGTGTTTGGTATATTGTTCTGAAACAGCTGTCGTAATACTCACTGCCACACGTAAAATATTCAACTCCCAGTGTTCCCTTACCTGATCACTATCCAACCCTTCCTACTGGAAAGAATGCCTGTGGATGTCAGGTGAGGACAGGGTTAGGCTCAGCTGTGAAGTACTCCCTAGCGGAACAGCCCATGAACACGCTCACTATGTAGGCTTACACATGGGTAAGCCACTGGAGGGAGACCACAGGGTCATAACACAGCAAGGCTCAATCCCTTCAGAAAAGAAAGCGAGGGAAGGAGGGAACATTGTGGGAGGAAATCCTGACTGGAAGCAGGAAAGGAAAATAAGTGAAAATGTGACTGGCTGAAACCTGGGAGTAAATCTTTCAGCTTGTTCATTT
Source organism: Heterodontus francisci (assembly GCF_036365525.1). Classification (NCBI taxonomy): domain Eukaryota; kingdom Metazoa; phylum Chordata; class Chondrichthyes; order Heterodontiformes; family Heterodontidae; genus Heterodontus; species Heterodontus francisci. The sequence continues at coordinate 13,945,279 of NC_090402.1, forward strand.
GCCTTTTTATCTGGGGAATGCAGAGGACCGAAAAGTGAAAGAAATATAATCATTTTTTTTAAAAGTGTCTCAGTGAGTTTATCCAGTGAGTACCTGAGATATACAGACCAAGAAGATTCCAGGTTTGATCACCAGCCAATGCGAACTGAACTTAGTACAGTTGGCAGTGGTTGGGGGAGGGGTTATTAAATCTGCTGGATAACCAGCTACCTTCTGACTTGTTACTATGGTTAACAATTATCAGTTTGTCACGGGTAGTCCAGGTGGGCAAATTATCACCTCAGATGCTCTCTACGTCAGTCAACAATCTCCCAATGTCAGCCATGGACTGAGAACCATTAAATAGACACCAGGTGCCTCCATCCAAGGAAGGAAGCAAAAAAAAATCAGATCAAACAGACAGAGTAAAGTAGAGGAAAATAGACTGAAAGATGGATAATACGTCAAAGATATTCTGTCTTGCATCAGCCTGACCCAAAACCCTTGGGCTGTAGAGGAGAAAAGCACAGTATAAAATACGTCTTTGTGTAGTAACTCACATAACCATCACCCCAAGCAGCTGACAGTCTCTGCCTCTTGTTTATTATCATTTTCTTTTTGCTGGGGCCCTTTTCCCTCAAGTTTGCAAACTTTTCCCCTGATAAACGAGATGATTTCTCCTTTCCCTCCCACTGATTATGCAACTGTGGACTAAACTGTACTGAGATTTTACTTGGAGTGGATATGACAATGTTAGAGGCTTCTCCCTTGAGCCTTTATACACCACTGGCTAACACTGGGCCCATTCTGCAGTCTCACTGTTACGCTGGCTGGGAATAGGTGCACCGATCATAGAACAGCAGATCCTACCATCCCAGGGCAGGCAGTCTCTAACAGTGTACGATACACTGATCCATGTAGCAAGATTCCTGTCTCCAACTGTGAAGGCATCGAATAAAAGCCAGGCCTTGGCTTCCCAGCAGTGAATTCAGATAGAGAACCGCCTTTTCTCCCCAGCACTCTCCCCAGCATCCCATGCACTGGGTCAAAGAACATACCGTGCAAAGGTGGAAACACTGGGGATAAAAAGTACCGATAGAAAGAACAAGGAGAAGAGAGATGAGGAACAAAAGTAAGATTGAGCACATTCTTCCAGGGCACATATGTAGACTGTCGTCGGCATGAACAAGGCCTTGAGCTGTTTCTGTCCGACTTTCCACAAGGAAATTGTATTTTGTGCTGCTACTAACACCAATCTAATCCAACACCAGCTTGTAAAGGGTGAATAACTGATTAAATATCTATATGATTTTAAAATACTTGGAGGTAATTAGGGAGCTATGTTGTGCCTCATCTCAGGATGACTTTCTGCTTGCAGAGGGGTTTTTAAACCCCAAACTGATCTGTGCATCTATTGGACAAAGAGAACTGTATTATTAGTTTTCTCCCAATACCCACTAGATATATTTACCCTGAGATGTTCTTCCTCTCCCCATGCTGCCTTGTTGAGGTATAGTTCCACAGATGTCACACACCAGCAGTACTTCTTCAAAAAGCCCATTCTTCATAGCGCTAGAACACTAGTGTCAGCAGGCTATTTGACCATGGGGTGATCACTGCTGGCTCCTGATCATGTTATAACTCCATGTCCACACTTGCATCCTTACCAATCTGAAATCACCGGATAATGACCAGCAGCAGGAATGTTGGCTGATTTTCTCCTTACCGTACCCAGGAACACCGAAACAAGCTGCTCCACCTCTGCTGTTGCTCCAGTTGACATTGACTGGCTCAGCAGAAACCAGGGGATCTGCATAATTTAGTAAAACGCCACAAGGTGCCCTGTCTAATTGTTAAACTGTAAATTATCAGGGACCAGACCTTGCGAATGACTGTTCACGGTTTTTGGGAACAGTAATTTATTTGTAGATGAGGTTTATATAACTAAATAAAGTGGTTTATCACAAAAAAATGGTGCACTTAGCAACTGTGCCTTCACAGGAGCTTTAGATATTTTAAATAGATGCATCATTGAAACATGTCGCTGTGTTCTACAGCGCTCGCTGACATTTAACCGTGAGTGGGGGGTGAGAAAGAGAACAGGAGGGAGGAGAAAATGTGCAGTGGGAGGCGACAAACAGAGTGGGAGCAGAGAGGCAGTAGAGGGTGAGTATGGGAAATAAATGGGAGGCGTGCAGAATTGCTGAGTCTGTGTTTAATATTGTGAATATGTTTCTCATTCCCATTTCAAAGCTTGAGCAGCCGCTCAGTAGGCGCGACACATACTCCAAACTGATACTGAAGATGGGATGGCTGGAAGGGAACAGCATGTGATAAATTACAGGAGAGATGTTGATGCAACAACAGGGAGGTCAGCAGGGTAATCAACCTCTTCAGAGTCTGGAATTTATGGCCCTGAGCAGCCAAAGGGCATCAAGCTGTAATCCTACTCATTTCACAGAAAGTCTCTGCTTCCAGCATTTTGGGGGGGAGGGGGAAGTCGGGGGAGGTAGAATTGGGGGAAGTGATATTATGGGGTGGAGGGAGATTGTTGGGAAAGGGGGTCGGGAATCATTCATTAAGTGAATGAGAGGAGACACCAAGGTGGTAACTCAGCAACCAGTTGAGTCATGCCAAGTCATAATGTGTACTGAGAGAGAGAGCGAGAGAGAGAAGGCTGGGGTAATGTCCGAGACCAAGTTCGGGTAGGAACATAGGAAGATAGGAACAGGAGTAGGCCATTCAGCCCCTCAATGAGATCATGGCTGATCCGTGGCCTAACTCCATTTACCTGCCTTTGGCCCATATCCCTTAATATCTTTGTTTAACAAAAATCTATCTCAGATTTAAAATTAACAACTGTTCTAGCTTCAACTGCTGTTTGTGGGAGAGAGTTCCAAACCTCTACCACCCTCTGCGTGAAGAAGTGCTTCCTAACATCTCTCCTGAACGCTCTGGTCCTAATTTTTAGACTATGCCCCCTAGTTTTAGAATCTCCAACCAGTGGAAATAGTTTATCTTTATCTAGCCTGTCTTTTCCTGTTAATATCTTGAAGACTTCAATCAGATCACCCCATAACTTTCTAAATTCTAGCGAAAACAGGCCTAATTTGTGTAATCTCTCCTCGTAACTTAACCCCTGTAGTCCAGGTATCATTCTTGTAAACCTACGTTACACTCCCTCCAAGGCCAATATATCCTTCCTAAGGTGTGGTGCTCAGAACTGCTCACAGTACTCCAAGTGGGGTCTAACCAGGGTTTTGTACAGCTGCAGCATAACCTCTGTCTTTATACTCCAATCCTCTAGATATAAAGGCTAGCATTCCATCAGCCTTTTTGATTATTTTCTGCACTTGCTCGTGGCATTTTAAAGATCTGTGCACCTGAACGCCCAAGTCTCTTTGGACATCCACTCTACTTAACCTCTTCCCATTTAGAAAGTCCCCTGCTCTATCCTTTTTTGGTCCAAAATGGATAACCTCACACTTGCCCACATTGAAATCCATCTGCTGCAGTTTTGCCCTCTCACCTAGTCTGTCAATATCTCTTTACAATTTTTGCTATCATCTAGGTTTGCACTGGAGTGCTGACGGAGCTGCATTAGAGTGCTAAAGTGGGAGGTTAGTGACTGAGGGAGTTCGGTGAGGAGGGAGCAAGGAGCTCCTTTCATTTCCTACCTGTCCTCAAAGAGCGAGAATTTCCAAAGAGCACAGCTGACTGGTGAGTAAGTCCTGGTGAGTATTTTTCAAACCGGATTGAATTGTAAGTCATTGTTTTAGCAAGACTTAGTTGATTTATTTTTTTTATCATAATAGTCTTCTAAAGTTTTAAATTTAAAGGGTTTAGTCATGGCAGGAGAGCTTGAAGCTGTGGTTTGCTCCTCTTGCTGCATGTGGGAATCCGGGACCATTTCCAGTCCCTGGGACCAGCATGTGTGCAGGAAGTGTGTCCAGCTGCAGCTCCCGGAAGCTCGGGTTTCAGAGCTGGAACAGCAGCTGGAGACACTGTGGAGCATCCGCGAGTCTGAGAGCATCGTGGATAGCACGTATAGAGAGGTGGTCACACCGCAGCTGAAGGGACTTGAGGAAGGAAGGGAATGGGTGACCACCAAGCAGTCCAAGAGAAACAGGCAGGTAGTTCAGGAGTCCCCTGGGGTCCCGCTTGCAAATTGGTATTCCATTTTGGAGGCTGATGAAGCTGGTTCCTCCAGGGAGTGCAGAGAGAGCCAAGCTTCTGGCACCACAAGAAGGGGGAAAGAGAGGAAGAGCAATAGTAATTGGGGATTCTATAATCAGGGGAACAGATAGGCGCTACTGTGGCCGTCAACGTGACTCCAGGATGGTGTGTTGCCTCCCTGGTGCCAGGGTCCGGGATGTCACTGAACGGATGCAGGGCATCCTGAAGGGGGAGGGTGATAAGGCAGAGGTCAAGGTACATGTTGGTACCAATGACATAGGTAGAAAGAGGGATGAGGTCTTGCATCAAGAATTCAGGGAGTTAGGCAGTAGACTAAAAAGCAGAACCTCTCAGGTTGTAATCTCTGGATTACTCCCAGTGCCACGTGCTAGCGAGTATAGAAATAAGAGAATAGCACAGATGAATGCGTGGCTTAAGAGTTGGTGCAGGAGGGAGGGTTTTAGATTCCTGGACCACTGAGACCGTTTCTGGGGAAGGTGGGACCTGTACAAGAGGGACGGTCTACATCTGAACCAGAGGAGGACTAACATCCTTGCTGGCGGGTTTGCTAGTGCTGTTGGGAGGAGTTTAAACTAATTTAGCAGGGGGAGGGGACGCAGACTCCTAGCAGAATAGGGACACAGCTAAACACAGGAAAGCAAACAAGTCAGAGGGAATACAGCAGAAGTAAGTTTCAAGGGAGTAAGACCAGGATGGAAGGCCTCTACTTTAATGCCAGGAGTATTACAGGTAAAACGGATGAGTTAAGGGCAAGGATTGACACGAGGAATTGAGATATAGTAGCCATCACGGAGGGGCAGGATTGGCAGCTCAGTATCCTGGGATATAGAATCTTCAGGCGAGACAGAGGCGGGGGTAAAAGAGGAGGGGGAATTGCAATATTAGTTAAGGAGTCAGTTACTGCAGTAAGGAGAGATGATATCTCGGAGGGGGCATCCAATGAAGCTTTATGGGTAGAGTTTAGGAATAAAAAAGGGACAGCCACATTGCTAGGTGTTTATTATAGACCCCCAGATAGTCAGTGGGAAAGTGAGGGGCAGATATGTGCACAATTCGCAGAGGTGTGTAAAAATAATAAGAGGGTAATTATATTAGGTGATTTCAACTTTCCCAACATTAATTGGGATAGTCATCGTGTTAAGGGCTTAGATGGAGTGGAGTTCTTAAAATGTATACAGGAGAACTTTTTAGCTCAATATGTAGAGGATCCAACAAGGGAGGGTGCAGTGCTGGACCTAATTCTGGGGAATGAAGCCGGACAGGTGGTTGATGTGTTGGTGGGGGCGCATTTTGGTGATAGCGACCACAACTTAAACTTAAGGTACAATTTAAGCTTGTTATGGTGAAAGAAATAGACAAGTTGCAAAAAAAGGTTTTGGATTGGGGGAGAGCAAATTTTAGTAAAATAAGGCAAGATCTGGCGAAGGTAAACTGGAAAGAGTTACTTGTCGGGAAATCTACAGAAGAGCAGTGGGCGGCATTCAAAAAGGAAATGGGGAGGGTACAGGCCCAACGTGTTCCCTCTAGGGTAATAGGTAGGAGCAACAAGCCCAGAGAACCATGGATGACCAGAAACATTCAGGGTACAATGAGAAGGAAAAGAGAGGCTTTTAGCAAATACAAGGAGAGCAAATCAATAGAAGCATTAGTGGAGTACAGAAAGTGTAGGACGGCGCTTAAAGCAATTAGGAGAGCAAAGAGGGGATATGAGAAAGCACTGGCTGGTAAAAGTAGGGAAAATCCCAAGATATTCTATAAGTATATCAATGGGAAGAGGATAACCAGGGAAAGAGTAGGACCCATTAGGGACCAAGGGGGAAATTGTGGGTGGAGCCAGAGGACATTGGTAGGGTGTTGAACGAATACTTCACATCTGTCTTCACCCAAGAGAATGAGGATGTAGATATGGAACTCAGAGAGTGAGACTGTGAGGTTCTTGAGCAAATTGTCATAGGGAGTGACAAGGTGTTGGAGGTTTTGGCAGGCTTAAAAGTGAACAAATCTCCAGGTCCGGACGGTTTGTGTCCCAGGATGCTGTGGGAGGCGAGGGTGGAGATTGCAGGAGCTCTGACCCAAATTTTTAATTCCTCTCTGGCCACGGGGGAGGTACCAGAGGACTGGAGAACAGCTAATGTGGTCCCACTATTTAAGAAAGGTTGTAGAGATAAGCCAGGGAACTACAGACCAGTGAGTCTCACGTCAATGGTAGGAAAACTATTGGAGAAAATTCTGAAGGAGAGAATCTATCTCCACTTGGAGAGGCAAAATTTGATTAGGAATAGTCAGCATGGCTTTGTCGGAGGGAGGTCATGCTTAACAAATTTGATTGAATTTTTTGAGCATGTGACCAGGTGTGTAGATGAGGGTAGTGCAGTTGATGTAGTTTACGTGGATTTCAGCAAAGCCTTTGACAAGGTCCCACATGGGAGACTTATCAAGAAAGCAAATGCTGATGGGATACAGGGTAACTTGATAAGGTGGATTCAAAATTGGCTTAGCTGTAGGAGACAGAGAGCGATGACAGACGGCTGTTTTAGTGACTGGAAGCCAGTGTCCAGTGGTGTACCACAGGGATCTGTGCTGGGTCCCCTATTATTTGTCATTTATATCAACGACATAGATGACTATGTGGGGGGTAGGATCAGTAAGTTCGCGGATGACACAAAGATTGACCGAGTGGTTAACGGTGAGGTTGAGTGTCTTGGGTTACAGGAAGATATAGACAGGATGGTCAAATGGGCAGAAAAGTGGCAGATGGAATTTAACCCTGAAAAGTGTGAGGTGATACACTTTGGAAGGAGTAATGTGACACAGAAGTATTCAATGAATGGCCTGACACTGGGAAGTTCCGAGGAACAAAGGGACCTTGGCATGTTTGTCCATAGATCTCTGAAGGCAGAAGGGCAGGTTAATAGGGTGGTGAAACAGGCATATGGGACACTTGCCTTTATCAATCGAGGCATAGATTACAAAAGCAGGGATGTCATGTTGGAGTTGTATAGAACTTTGGTAAGGCCACAGCTGGAGTACTGTGTGCAATTCTGGTCGCCACATTATAGGAAGGATGTTATTGCACTGGAGGGGTGCAGAGGCGATTCACCAGGATGGTGCCTGGGATGGAACATTTAAGCTATGAAGAGAGGTTGGATAGGCTTGGGTTGTTTTCGCTGGAGCAGAGAAGACTGAGGGGTGGCCTGATCAAGGTGTACAAGATTATGAGGGGCATGGATAGGGAACTGCTGTTCCCCTTAGTTGAAGGGTCAGTTACGAGGGGTCACAAGTTTAAGGTGAGGGGAAGGAGATTTCAGGGGGATTTGAGGAAGAATTTTTTTACCCAGAGGGTGGTGACGGTCTGGAATGCACTGCCTGGGAGGGTGGTAGAGGCGGGTTGCCTCACATCCTTTAAAAAGTACCTGGATGAGCACTTGGCACGTCATAACATTCAAGGCTATGGGCCAAGTGCTGGCAAATGGGATTAGGTAGACAGGTCAGGTGTCTTTAATGCATCGGTGCAGACTCGATGGGCCTCTTCTGCACTGTATTATTCTGTGATTCTGTGATCTAGACTGTCTACAATGCTGCCTAACTTTGTATCATCAGCAAATTTGGATATATGACTTACTATGCCATCATCCAAGTCGTTAATGAATAATGTGAATAATTGAGGCCCCAACACAGATCCCTGCGGGACACCACTAGTTACATCCTGCCAATCAGAGTACTTACCCATTATCCCCACTCTCTGTCGCCTACCACTCAACCAACTTTTTAACCATGTCAATAATTTGTCCTCAACTCCATGGGCTTCTACCTTAGTTAACAGTCTCTTATGTGGGACTTTATCAAATGCCTTCTGGAAGTCCATATAAATAACATCCATGGACATTCCCCTGTCCACTACCTTAGTCACCTCTTCAAAAAATTCAATGAGATTCATCAGACATGACCTTCCCATCATGAATCCATGCTGGTTGTCCCTGATTAACTGAAATGTTTCTAGGTGTTCAGTCACCCTATCCTTGATTATAGACTCCAGCAACTTGCCCACCACAGATGTCAGGCTAACTGGTCTGTAATTTCCTTGGTTCCCCCTTTCACCCTTCTTAAAAAGTGGAGTGACATGTGCAACTTTCCAATCCAGAGGGACCACTCCTGAATCTAGGGAATTCTGAAAGACTATAGTTAGGGCATCTACATTGTGCTCCCCTACTTCCTTTAACACCCTCGGATGGAAACCGTCAGGTCCTGGGGATTTCACACTCGTTAGTTCCATTAATTTCCTTGTTACTGATGATTTACTTAAGTTAATTGTATTAAGTCCCTGTCCCCAATCGGCTATTAATTTTTTCAGGACTTCCGGCAAGTTATCCTCCTTTTCAACTGTAAATACTGAGGCAAAATAATTGATCAACATGTCTGCCATTTCCCCATTATCAATGACAATATCTCCAGTTTCAGCTTTTAGTGGGCCTACATTTCTCTTGACCACCCGCTTTCCCTTTATGTAACTATAAAATTTCTTCTTATCAATGTCCGAGGCCAAGCTTGGGTAATGTCACAGACCGAGCTCCGGTAATGTCCGAGGATGAGGCCTTTAAGGCTTTTGCAAGCCTCCAAATAACCCATCCCAATTCCCGTTTGTTTGGTAGACTGCAAACCAGTGAGTTAAAAAGACAAGTAAAATATGACAAGTAAAAGTTTTCAATAAATAGCTCACTTTTTAAAAATAAAACAGGTTTACAATCGTCTGAGATCTTGCCAGCAGCCATAGTGCTCAGACAGTGGAAAACACGCGATGGAGTGCACCCATGTTTCTCAAACTCGATAATAGTTACCATATTCGTCCCCTCCCGAACCCCAAACCCCGGTCTGAAAATGAGCTACAATGCAAGGCATTTAAAAAGTCCAATGTCTGAAGGCTTATCACAGTTCAATGTTCAAAACCACAAATGGAAGAGACCCTCACACAAAACTCAGCACATCTGTGCGGAACATTTTCCATCAAGGATCATTTGAGTCACATAGTGTGTGATAAGTGTCCTATTTGTGCTGAGCCCAGTGTGTGCTGCACAGGTACAGGATCAACATCAAACCACAAATTACAACAAAGTGAGAAAGGGACCTAGGGTTCCCTCTCAGCCTTCACCTGGTCTTACCGTAACAGGGTATAATTTTAAACCACCGTTTTTTTTAGCTCCCCCTTAGTGAATCCTCGTTCACTAACTTCCAATTATAAGGCAAAGAAACTAGTCAAACAGGTTTTCTTAGGTTTAAAGAAAAAAGGTTGAACTGTATTAAATTTATACTCTAATTCGGTTAATGCCTACAGGTACATGATGCGCCCACACTAGCGTGCATACACGATACACACATGCAGATAGAGACAGAAAAGAGCAGAACATATAAAATGGAAAAGTTTGAGGCAATATCTGAAGATGGTTTTGGTTACTGTTCTTTGAGCTCACTGTAAAGCCCTTGATTGTAGTTATGTCTGGCTTTTCGTTGGGGACCAGTATTCTTCTTAAACCTTGTTCGATGTAGGAGACTTTTCTCTCTTGACGTTGATGTGTCCTCAGTGGGTCCAGAGGCTTGTGAGAAAGAGATAGGAGCAGACAGGAGAGGTCTTCTCACTCCAGGAGCAAATAGTCTTTCCGAGTTCAAAAACTCTGTGGCTAGTTCAGAAAACCCTGGACCAATCTGTTAGTCATGTGACCAGCTGGTTTAACCAGTCCTGACTTTTGTGGATTGTATCACCTTAGCAGTCTCTGGAATGCTCTTCCTTACACCTTCAATGTCTGCTGATCAAAATCCATTGTGGGTTGAATGTGTCAGGGAATGAGCCTTTTGTCTCCACAAGCACTGTCTGTTAGTATGCAAATGTTTTTCAGCTAAGTGTCTGGCAGTCCTTATAACAGGCCTTCTCTTCTTCCCAGCAAGTTTAAAATCAATGTTCATCTGACAAAATTAATATGCCTCATTCTTGGCAGGTGTGGGCCTGCATGACAGTGCTGCACAGGTACAGTGTGCAAGTCCAGAGGCACTTAGCTTCACTGTGACTGTTTCCTTGCAGGTCTTCTTCCTGTGCATCAGAGCCTGCATTTCCAGTGAGAAGGGAAGATTTGGGTGACAACTCGTTCAACACAGAACCACGCTGCCTCCCATCCACATTAGGAACTTCTCCAAAAAAAAACAGCCTGGACACCGAAGCTAGTCCTAGTTCCCCGCCTTTTCCCTGTAGTCCTGCAATTTTCTTCTCTTCAGATAATTATCCAATTCTCTTTTGAAGGCCTCGATTGAATCTGCCTCCATCACACTCTCAGGCAGTGCACTCCAGATCCTAGCCACTCGCTGCACAGAAACATGTTGGCATTTGCAAAAGGCTAGAGTCAGAGAAACTGAAAGCTCAGAGGGGATGTTATACCATTGGAGGAGGTCACAGAGATACAGAGGTTAGAGAGGAATTAAAACATGGGATGATTTTAGGACTGGGAGTCAATGTAAGCCAGCAAGAACAGGAGTGATACATGAACGGAGCTTAGTTTGAGATAGGAAATGGACTGCAGAATCAGGTGAAGTTCGTACAGAATGGAGGAAGGGAAATGGTCCAGGAGAGCATTAAAATAGCTGAGTCTAAAGGTGACAAAGGCAGGAATGAGGGCTTCAGTGGCAAATGGGCTCAGGTAGAGGCACAGGTGGGCAATGTGATAGAGGTGGGAGTAGGCAGTCTTTAGTGAGAATTAGTAATTCGTGGTGGGATATTTTGCTGCATCAATCTCTAAAGATTCACAATGAATCCCGTGAAGTTATAGCTAAAGTAAGTAGAATACTAGAATGTATTTACAAGATATATCCTCGTATTCTACTCACTTTACATGCGGAGGTGGTGGTGTAGTGGTAATGTCACTAGACTAGTAATCTAGAGGCCCGGGCTAGTGCTCTGAGGGCAGGGGTTTGAATCCCACCATGGCATATGGTGACATTTGAATTTAATTTATAAATCTGGAATTAAAAAGTTCGTCTAATGGTGACCATAAACCCATCTGATTCACTAATGTCCTTTAGGGAAGGAAATCTGCTGTCCTTAGCTAGTCTGGCCTACATGTGACTCCAGACCCACAGCAATGTGGTTGACTCTGAGATGGCCTAACAAGCCACTCAGTTTGAGGGCATTTAGGGATGGGCAATAAGTGCTGGCCTAGCCAATGATGTCCGCATCCCATGAACAAATAAAAAAAAAATTGCTATAAAACAAAGCTCACATTTTTGTCCTTGTATAAGATCTTGGTCAGACCTCACATTATACTGTGTCCAGTTTTAGTCTCCTCACATGGTGGGTAATATTGAGGCTTTGGACAGGATGCAGAGTGTGAGAAACGTAGCCCACTTGATAATAATTTACACCAAGTCAAACTCTGAAGAAGTAAGTTTATTTAACGTTCTTGCAAGATCGGGTGTCCTACAAGCAGGCACACCGATCAACATATTCAGTTCATGTTTATACAATACAAATCCATTTGTCCACGCCTTTATTTTACATTATTGGTTATAACGTATTATGACACTAACCTATCCTATGGTTGCTACAGTCTCCTCCTCTGTTTACTTCTCCCCCTACTCTAACTTTCTAGCCCCTAACTCTTGTTTTTGTTTTACCTTATTTGGCTCTCCATTGTGTGTTTTAACTTGCAGCTGTCAGCCTTTATCTTAGTGGGGCAGTTTCTTATTCACTACATCCTTTGTTCTAACCCTTGCTGTTTCTCTTTTATCTGCCTAAGCACAATTTTTAAGTGATGTACTGTCCCAAGGTCTGTACTTACATACCCTTATCAGTTCTCTTTGTCAGTGATGTACTGTCTTAAGGTCTCTACTTACATACCCTTATCAGTTCTCTTTTTCAGTGATTTCATTATGTTGTGTACAAATGACTTCTTGGTAACTTTCCACAAGCTGTAGAAACAACATTTCAGTATTTCGTATTCTCACAAGAGGTAGGCCACTTGACTAATTCCCAGTCTAAAACATTTTAAAGCATTGTGCTGAAAGTGCTGGGTCTGTACACTTGATTGAAGTGTAGACTTAGGAGTGATTTGATTGAGGTTAACAGGATTAGATTGTGTCTGTGCAGATCAGTGTTTCTGGGCTGGGGAAGTCAAGGGTTCACACTTACAAGTTATGCAAGGGCAGAAATAGGTTAAATGTTTGGAGGTTCCTCTTTTCCCAGACAATAGTGGGCCTGGAACAAGTGTTAGTTCGTGCAATGAACACTATCTGGCTGAATTCCTTCAAGCAAGAGTTGGATCTGTTTCTGGCTTGTGTGGAAATTACCTTGCACAAGAGGTAGGTATTTGTATCATTATCACTAGTCTCCTGGTCCAGTTTTCATCACCTAAGGAGGTTGGAGAGTAATTTTCCTCCTAACTGACCTGGATTTTTAATCTGATTTTCCATCTCACCCGGGAGATGACATGGCTCAGGGTGGGGGTGGGGTACAGATTGTGTGCATTATGATACACTCAGTCTTGCAACTGTATGGGACAGACTGGATGAACCGGTCAGTCTTTCTCTGTCATTTTTCCTATGTGGAACATTCCTCCACTCCCCAGTGCTAAATCAATTTCACTAAATAAAGTATCAATCAATATAGCCAGCTAACAACGACGTCCGCCACACGCTAACAAAAACAAATCCAGTAGCAACATCACACCTGCCTCTCTTCCATGGCTATGTCTGCGTCTGGGTGGCCCTGGAGAAAGAGCATATCGTGTCTGCCCGTACGTTTGAGGCCTCCCGCGACCGGTGGGCACTGCAGAGTATATTGTACATGGGTGACAACATTATCATTTAATTTGCTAAGTTTCTTTGTGTTTTATTTATGATTTGGGTTATCACGCCAACTTGCTTTCTTGAATGATAATTTTCTTTAATCCACTAACTGGAGATCTGAATTTATTTTTTTAAAGAAATTTTTAAAAGAACAGATAAAAGATGACTTTGCTACCAGTTTAAGATTGCCACATAATTTGAAACATTGTATTTGTATCCTACATTGCAAGGCCTGTGAGGAGGGAGACAAAATGTTTGCTCATCCCAGCAAGAACCAAGGCCCAGGAAGTTTAAGGGAACTGCTTGTTCTTTTTCTTTTAGCAAGAAGAAATACTGCTAACTACTATGCTTGAATCACTGAGTGACTGTCAGGTGACAAACCCCTCTTAAGCTTGCATTTCTCTGCAGCAGCAAGGAGAAGCATCTGGACTTTGACACATGCAGACCTAAATGGGGGTCCCTCTCCCTCTCTCTCCTTTCCAGCTTGCAATTTCAAATTCTTCCTGACCACCTTTGCATATTCCGACTACAATCAGGAACCCCGTTGGAGGAAATCATCTGCATTGCTGTCTCCAAGAGACCCACCAAACCAGTCGTCTACCTCTTCAAACCAAAAGGCTCAGGACCACTGAATTCAGTTAGGAGCCAGCCGAATCACCAAACCACACAGACTGTATACCCCTTTTTTCTATGGACTCTAACTGAACCAATCTACCTTTCCCCACTCTGTAACCTATTTGTGTGTGTGTAAACCTCTAGTGTGTGAGTGTGAGTGAAAGTTGGTGCATAGTTTATTATTTTCATCAGTTCGGTTTTAAGTACAATAAAATTAACCTCTTTCTTTGTTGAACTCAAGAAAACCTGTCTGATTACTTACTCACTATGATCATAACAAAAACCAATCAAACACCTACTGAATTGACCAGTACATCCACTTTAAGAAAGAATTAAACCTGTTATGGTCAAACAAGGAGAGGGAAAAGAGGGAGGCCCTTCAGCCCCTCCTCACTTGACCGTAACAGAGTGTTATTGTTTGTGCCCTTTTAAAAAGGGGAACTTTTATTAGATTAATTTTATTTTGATTGATGACAAGTGTCATCCTAATTGGCAATTTTGAAGTTGTACCCACACCACCGTGGGAACCATTGAGGTTAGAGGTTACCACATTAAATAAAAGTGCAATTTAGGCTGCCATTATATTACAGATGGGCACAGTCAACAGATCCCAGTTATACTATTGGCTACACCTTGGCATAGGTCGCAATGAGTTCAGTAATGAAAGCATATACACTATGACACATCCACTCCCTAGTAAGTAATTTGTAATGTTATAACAAACAGGACAGAGTGTCAATTTTCTCATGATATAGAGTGCTAGATACAGTTATTAAGTCCCTCAGAAGTCATATAACCCAACCCATCTGTGCAGTTTTAAGGTGGGACTTCATGCTCAGGTTACACTATGCCCAGATCCAAGTTCAAGTGTTGTGAAACTACCTACCTGACTTACTCTCCTCTCACATGATATACTTGGGAGTCAGATGTACAGCCTTTACTCCTACAGTTCTACTGCTACTTTCACACTGATACAGATCTAAAGCCACTTTCCCCTCAACATGAATAACAGAAACCTTTACTAAATGTTCGAAATGTTTCCGATCCTATTCACCATCAGAACATAGGGACAGGAAGAGGCCATTTAGCCCCTAGAGTCTGTTTCTCCATTCAATGAGATCATGTGACCTGTGACCTAATTCCATATCCCTTAATACCTTGGGTTAACAAAAATCTATCAATCTAAACTTTAAAATTAATAATTGATCCAGCATCAATTGCCATTTGCAGAAGAGAGTTCCAAACTTCTACCACCCTTCGCATATAGAAGTGTTTCCTAATTTCACTGCTGAAAGGTCCAGCTCTAATTTTTAAACCATGTCCCCAAGTCCCAACCAGCAGAAATAGTTTCTCTCGATCTGCCCTATCTGTTTTCCTTAATATCATGAAAACTTCAATCAAATCACCCTTTAACCTTCTAAATTTCAGGGAATACAACCATAGTTTGTGTAATCTCTCCTTGTAATTTAACCCTTGGAGTCCAGGTATCATTCTGGTAAATCTACACTGCACTCCCTCAAAGGCCAAAATCTTTCCTAAGGTTGGTGCCCAGAACTGTTCACAGTAACTCCAGGTGTGCGCTAATCAGGGCTTTGTATAACTGAAACATGACTTCTACTCCCCGGTGTTCTATTCCTCTAGATATAAAGAACAGGATTCCATTAGACTTTCTGATTATTTTCTGTACCTGTTCATGACATTTTAATGATCTATATACCCGGTTCTCCAAGTCTCCTTGAACCTCCACTCTTTCTAGCTTTTCACCGTTTAGAAAGTAGCATATTCTACCCTTTTTAGATCCAGGTTGGATGACCTCACATTTGCCTAGATTGAAATTCATTTGCTACAGTTTTTTTTCCTTTCCCCCTCTGATCTTTCTTAAACAGCGGAGTGGCATGTGCAATTTTCCAATCTAAAGGAATAATTCCCAAATTGAAAGAACTTTGGAAGATTATAGTTGGGGCACCTGAAATGTTCTCACTTACTTTTTTTAAAACCCTGCAATGGAAACTATCTGGTCCAGGGGATTTGTCACTGCCATTATTTTATTTATTATTGTTATTTTGCTCACATTAATTTTGATGAGTCTCTGACCATATTCAATATTACTTTCCTTGGGATGTCTGACATGTTGATTTCTTTCTCTATTGTTAATACCACATGTCTGCCATTTCCTTATTTTCATTGATATCATCACTGTGACCAGTTTTAAGGAACTCACATTGTTCCTGACCAATCTCTTTTTCCAAATGCAACTGTAAAGATTTTTAAAGCAAAATACTATGGATGCTGGAAATGTGAAATAAAAACAGAAAATGCTGGAAATACTCAGCAGGTTTGGCAGCGTCTGTGGAGAGAGAAACAGAGTTAACGTTTCAGGTCAGTGACCCTTCTTCAGAAGTTTTGCTGAGCATTTCCAGCACATTCTGTTTTTATTGTAAAAAAATGTTGTTGATTTTGATATTCCTTGCAAGTTTCTTTTCAGATTCCTTTCGTGTAGCTCTTATTGCCACATCAACCTCTTTGAATTACAAGGTTGTTCTTAATGGTAAAATCAGCCAATACATAGCTACCTGTGCAGGGTCATCAGTTTATATAAAACACAAAGTGTATCTGATTCCCCCTCCCTCCCCAGCAGAGAACACGGAACAATATACTCATCATCCTGGTTGTCTCTCCAGCTGGCCTGGAGGGAGATAGCACCCCACTGTGTTCTATACCAAATTCATCTACATAAGAGATCAATCTAGAGAGTGTACTCTTAGTTCAATATTTTAATAGGTGCTTGTGCACTCTAAGTGCAACTGACAATGCATGCATGGGTCTCTCTCTATAAGTTACAGCTCTTAGGGGTTAGCTGTAGCACAGTACGTGTCAGCTGTAGCTCAGTACATGTCAGCTGTAGTGCAGTATGTCAGCTGTAGCCAAGTACATGTCAGCTGTAGCGCAGTACGTCAGCTGTAGCGCAGTACATGTCAGCTGTAGCCAAGTAGGTGTCAGCTGTAGCTCATTACATCTCAGCTGTAGCGCAGTACATGTCAGCTGTAGCTCAGTACACGTCAGCTGTAGCGCAGTACATGTCAGCTGTAGCTCAGTACACATCAGCTGTAGCTCAGTACATGTCAGCTGTAGCTCAGAACACGTCAGCTGTAGCTCAGTACATGTCAGCTGTAGCGCAGTACACGTCAGCTGTAGCGCAGTACACGTCAGCTGTAGCGCAGTACATGTCAGCTGTAGCGCAGTACACGTCAGCTGTAGCTCAGTACACGTCAGCTGTAGCGCAGTACATGTCAGCTGTAGCCAAGTACACGTCAGCTGTAGCTCAGTACATGTCAGCTGTAGCTCAGTACACGTCAGCTGTAGCTCAGTACATGTCAGCTGTAGCTCAGTACACGTCAGCTGTAGCTCAGTACAGGTCAGCTGTAGCACAGTACACATCAGCTGTAGCTCAGTACATGTCAGCTGTAGCTCAGTACACATCAGCTGTAGCTCAGTACATGTCAGCTGTAGCTCAGTACACGTCAGCTGTAGCTCAGTACATGTCAGCTGTAGCTCAGTACATGTCAGCTGTAGCGCAGTACACGTCAGCTGTAGCTAAGCACATGTCAGCTGTAGCTCAGTACACGTCAGCTGTAGCTCAGTACATGTCAGCTGTAGCACAGTACACGTCAGCTGTATGTAAGCACATGTCAGCTGTAGCTCAGTACACGTCAGCTGTAGCTCAGTACATGTCAGCTGTAGCTAAGCACATGTCAGCTGTAGCTCAGTACACGTCAGCTGTAGCTAAGCACATGTCAGCTGTAGCGCAGTACACGTCAGCTGTAGCTCAGTACATGTCAGCTGTAGCTCAGTACGTGTTAGCTGTAGCTAAGTACATGCCAGCTGTCGCTCAGTACATGTCAGCTGTTCATGTTAAAAGGGTCAACACCAATTGGAACATCCAGTCTCCTGCCTCTCCCCCATGTCTATGTTAAGAAAAATGTAAACATTTAAAAACAAGAATTGGAGCATTGCATCATATCTGGTCTCTTTCCCTCTCGATTGCTGCAGCAACCACATTGACAAGGGAGAGCCAATGGGTTTTGATGGAGTTGCAACTTCAGACCAGTCTGAGTTGGGGGATAATTTAAAGCTGCCTGACCCGAGTAAAGGCAGCTGCTGACAAAGTCTCCAGCAGCCCCAACAACTGTGTGTTTTACCAGTGTGGGATGACTCCAGGTTGCCCCAGCTAGTCCAAAGTTACAATTCCTGTTACATTGAACGGAACTGCCCGGGAATGTAGGTTTTTTCCCCCTGTCTTTGACATTGTCACTGCGGGAACAAAACCCAAAATCGGGTCTTAACTTGGGGCAGGAATTTCCTTCTAAAACGGTAAGATTATTTTTATATTGGGCTGGATCGTGCTGCAGCAGGACATCTGATGTGTGCCCCATTAACAAGGTTTTTTCTGCATCCTTTAGCTCGAGCCATTTTTTCACCATAACTTGTTGCAAGTGTGATCTGATAATGGCGTGGCGTGGCTTGGCTTGGCGTGGCGCGGGCAACAGGGCATCTGGGACCCAGTGAAAAATGATATTGAAGGATTGAGAAAGAAACACAGGAATAACTGAGAAGGCAATCGAATGAATTAGAGTCAAATCAGCTACAGAAAGGCAAATAAAGAGAGGGAAAAAAGAAAGGATTGAGAGAGGGAAAAAAAGAGACAGAAAGGAAAATTAAGAAAAATAATTAAATTCGACTTTTCCAAAATCTCTAACAACAATCTACCACCTGAAGAAATGAGACGCCACAGTCCAAATTATTCAATTTCTGAACCAGAGAGTTTGATCTACTTAATTAGCAATTATCATATTGTTAATAAGGTACTTACATGCTCTTAATTACCAGACTTAACTTTCCAATGTGCAAATTCAGCTAGTGCTTAGAACTAATGGGGATTTAAGGCTGAGATGCCATTTGGGAGAAGCAGTGTAAATTGACCAGCACATTCTGAAGATTGGCAATTCCCACAGTATTTCCTGGCCGATTTGCACATTAACAACAATGTACCTCATTAACTACCATTAGTTTTCCAGTAAGACGCAGCCCAATATATACATTTTTCACAAATACTGGGGGAATACAGGGAGAGGCAATAAAATAAAGGGTACAGTTCTAAAGGGAGTGCAGGAGCAGACGGACCTGGGGGTATATGTGTAAAAATCATTGAAGGTGGCAGGGCAGGTTGAGAAAGTGGTCAATAAAGCATACAGGATCCTGGGCTTTATAAATAGAGGCATAGAGTACAAAAACAAGGAAGTTATGATAAACCTGTATAAAACCCTGGTTCAGCCTCAGCTGGAGTATTGTGTCCAGTTCTGGGCACCACACTTCAGAAAGGATGTGAAGACATTAGAGAGGCTGCAGAAAATATTCACGAGAATGGTTCCAGGGATGAAGAGCCTCAGTTACATGGATAGATTTGGAGAAGCTGAGATGGTTTTCTTTGCAGAGAAAATTAAGAGGTGATTGGATAGAGGTTTACAAAATCGTGAGGGGTCTGGAGAGAGTAGACGGGGAAAAACAGTTTCCATTGGTGGAAGGGTCGAGAACCAGAGGACGCTGATTTAAGGTGATTGGTAAAAGATGCAAAGACGACTTGAGGAAAAACCTTTTTACACAGCGCACTGTCAGGATCTGGAATGCACTGCCTGAGAGTGTGCTGGAGGCAAATTCAATCGAGGCCTTCAAAACGGAATTGGATAATTGTCTGAAGAGAAAAAATTTGCAGGGCTATGGGGAAAGGGTGGGGGAGGGGGGACTAGCTGAGTTGTTCTTGCCGAGAGCCAGCAGGGACACAACGGGCCATTCAGTCTCCTTCTGTGCTGTGAGCATTCTATAGTACTCACTCTTGACTTTCCTTCCCCCATAATAATAAGGCAGAAAATTGCTTCAAAAAGGAACTGAGCAGATATCTGATGATGAAATGGAATGTGAGTTATAAGGACAAGAGGTCCTTACAGAACACAGGGGCTTTGGTGCAGCTTGAAATATCAGCTGTGGAATGCAACCAGTCAGGATTGAATAATGTAGGTTATGTCAGATCTATATCTTGGAGTGTTCACGCAATGGCCTTGGGGCGGTGTTGCTAAGTTCAACCAAGGATAATTCATTTCCCTCAGCAGAGGGGAAAAAAGACTAGGGAAGGTGAGGACTCACCCTATTAAATATAGATAGAAGCATATTGGTAATGATACTGGACTAGTAATCCAGAGACCTGGGCTAATTCTCAGGAGGCACGAGTTCAAATTTAAAATTTAATTAGTGAATCTGGAATAATTAGTTAGTCTCAGTAATGGTGACCTTGAAACTATTGGATTGTCAGGAAAAAAAACATTTGGTTCACTAATGTCCTTCAGGGAAGGAAATCTGCCGTCCTTACCTGGTCTGGCCTACATGTGACTCCAGACCCACAGCAATGGGGTTGACTCTTAACTACCCTCTGAAATGGCCCAGCAAGCCACTCAGTTAGAAGACGGTTCACCACCACCTTCTCAAGGGAAGGTAGGGATGTGCAACAAATGCTGGCCCTGCCACCGATTCTGACATCCCACGAAAGAAAAGGAATGTTGCAAAGTGAACCCTAGGAGCGGCACAAATGGAGCTTTGCAATCTCTGTGCTTCGCTGGGAAGCACTCTTGCCTCTTCCATCAGAAGCTTGTGGGTTTAAAACCTCACTCCAAGCACTGAGGGAGAGCTCCATTGTTGGAGGTGCAGTCCTTTGGAGGAGATATTAAACCCTTCCCACTCCACTAATCAAAGATTTGGCAATTCACCTTGGAGTCCTCACCAGTGCTTCCCCCTTACTCCTCCCCGTCCCAGCTGAAAGGATTCCCTGAAAAATTCATAGAGTCATTTTAGCATAGCATGAGGCCATTCAGCCCATCAAGTCCATGCCGGCTCTCTGTTGCCTGCAGTTGGTACCTATCAGCCAATGTGTTATCCATTGTTAGGTTCTACATTGAATTCCCAGCTACTTTAAGCTTCAATGTCTTTCAACCTAAAAACAGATTGCCTGAATACTCATCACCTTGCTGTTTTTGGGAACTTGCTGTGTGAAAAATTAGTTGCCACATTTGCTGACAAAACGATGATGAGTGCACTTCAAACGGACTTTGTTTTGAAGCATTTTGCGGTGTTTTTCACAGATGTGCTGAGTGCTATGTGAATGCAAGGCTTTCTTTTCTCTCCCCTGTTCACTTTCCTTCCTGTCAGTCCTCTAGAGCCTCAAGCCTGAAGACTTCCTGTGGGTAAAAGGGTCTGAAGATTAAATTTTAACTGAGGAACTGATGGCATAAAAATAGAAATCTTTGATGTTGACAAGTCTTTAAAGGTTGCCTCCTATATTAAAGAGCTGTGTACCTGGAGATTGCCAGGCAACAGCACATCACCAATGTGAACCACCTTTAAAAAAAGACTAGCATTTCTATAGTGCTTTTCATGAACTCAAGACATCCTAAAGCTCTTTACAGCCAATGAAATACTTTTGAAGTGTAGTCACTGTTGTAATGTAGGGAGATGGGCTGAAAATTTGCACACAAGTTCCCATCTTTGGAGAAACAGAGTTATCATTTCAGGTCAGAATTGAAACGTTAACTCTGATTCTCTCTCCACAGGTGCTGCCAGACCTGCTGAGTATTTCCAGCATTTTCTGTTTTTATTTCCGATTTCCAGCATCTGCAGTATTTTGCTTTTGTGTCCTATCTTTCGACTCTTTACCCGGAGGGCACAATGGGATGACCAGCTTTCAGGTTCTAAGTTGTGAATGGAGAGCCTCCTCTCCTTATTCTGGTTGGGAGGAGGACTGTACCCCACTTACACTAGAACACTGCCTCCACAGGCAGGGACCACCACCTCAACATAGATTCTCACCCAGCCTCCAAGCACAACAGTAAACAGATGTCTCTTGTCCTTTGCCCACTGTTATAGTTATGTAGCTGACTTGTCTGGGTCTTCAACCACCCCTCCCCATCCCACCGCACACAAATCCTCCTTCCCACACCAGCAGCCAGAATACTGAAGTTGTATTTGTGATTTCTGAGCAATGTGCAAATAGTCTTGTGTGCTGTTATTTTGGTTTGCTGCCAATTTCTGCACAGCAAGTTCCCACAAACAACTAAGTGGCCAAATCATCTTTTTATATTATGTTGGCCAAGACACCGAGGAGAATTGCCTTGCTGTTCTTTGAATAATGCCACGGGATCTTGGACATTTACCTAGGGGGGCAGATGAGGCCTCAGTTCAACATCATAAAGAGGGCATCTCCAACAGTGCAGCACTCCCTCAGGACTGCACTGGAGTGTCAGCCTAGACTATGCACTTGTCTCTGGAGTAGGGTTTGAACCCACAGCCTTTCTGACTTAGCTGAGGTGATATCACGGCTGATAGCTTTGCAACATCATTGGTGACTCTCGGGTGCCCTGCTTTTTCAGGCTTGCAAATCCCACGCAAGTATTTTTTCTTAAGTAGCAACTTTCAAGGCTCCATCAATTTTAAATTTCCATTTAATCGCTAACATTGAAATCCTAAAGTTACAGGACTTGGAATCACCATTATTAGCAACACACCTGCAGTCCACAGAATGTCTGCTCTCAGGCGATCATTAATTAGCAGTTTTAAAACATAAAGCGCAAAGAAAGGAGAGACTGCGAAATACCAATAAACCTACCAACATCTGCCTTTATAATCCTAGGAACGTGAACAAGTCAGAATAGCGCACTCCACAATTTTGCTAGATTCTGTACCAAACACCATGTACCATCCACCTCGCCGATGAGAGAGGCTCCTCTCCACCAGGAACCCCACAAAGCTAATCTCTCCTCCACACCACCACCCCCCACACCTCCCCCCCCCCCCCCCCCACCCCCCCCCCCCCCGCTCCCCCAAACTGTCACCCCCTACCCACCCAGTGAATGAAACTTGTCCAAAAGAAATTAAAAACAGCAGATTCCAACATCTGCTACATATTTCACTTTAAATTAATCTAATCTAATTGAATTTAAAAGAGTCCTGCTTTCCTGTAATTGGACCTGTCTGCATTCAGCCTTCACTTCACTCCGTCATCTGTTATTTCTTTTCTGATCTCTTCAGTTTTAAAAATTTCTTCATGATTCCCCATTTTCTTCAATCGAATTCCTGTTTTTTTTTTCTCTTTCAGATTTCCCTCTTCATTTTTTTTTCCTGTCCCGTGTTCTTACAAATAGTTTTTACCTTAAATGGAGCACACGTTTTTAGGAAACTTTGCTCTCTTCTCACACCAAGGGGTTTATAGACACAAGAGCGCAAAGTCTCGCCTCACTGACGGCCAAAATTCACAGTCTTGTGCTGAGTGCTGGGTGAACTCAGCCAGGCAGCTGTCCCATGGGTTAGGAAGGGAGAATATCAGACAAGGTTCCTGATCCTGATTACTATCAAGGGATCCCCCGCTGTAGTGAGTATGTGTGAATATTCTACCCTGTCCCCCTCCCCAACTCCCTCAAACTACCTGCCTGTGCTGTTATAGTTTACACTTAAAGAACAGCCCCAGCAGAAATGAACAGGTTAACACTGTCCCTGGAAACACATCCCAAGAGGAGAAGGCATTTTCAAAGGGGGATGAAGCGAATGTTATAAATCCTCGATCTTACCTTTTACTGTTCAACAAAATATTCTGGTGTAGCAATTTTTTTTTTCATTGTGGACTTTTTTTTTACCTTTTGCTTTTCAAAGAAAGAGTTAGGAAAACTTCTGGTTTTAAATCTGTATCCAATCATCCTCAGACCAGTCTGAGCTCACCCCGCTTTGGAATGAATCCGTGCTTTCAGGGGAACTTTGAGGTGAGGATAGAAAACAGAGGAATGTCAACTGAGCGGGGGGGAAACCAAGAGGAATGAGGGGGAAAGGTGTCAATCTCATCCTGAAACAAGGAATTCTGATGGAAATTCTCCCTCCCAGCACTTCCTTGACTTTGCTGTTCCCCCTCTCTCACTCTCAACCCCTCACTCAATCTCACCCTCTCACACACTTTCACTCACCCTCTCTCACACACACACTCCCTCTCTCTCACTCTCATTCTTTCTCACACTCATTCACCCCTCACCCTCTCTCTCACTGTCTCCTCTTATCTTCTCATACTCACACTCCCCCTCTCTCATTCATTCTCTCACATTCACCCTCTCACACCCACTCACACACACTCCTCTCCCTCTCTCTCTCCCTCCCCTCCCCGCTCCCCCTCTCTCACACTCACACTCACTCACTCCCCCTCCCCCCTCACTTACCTGGGTCATGAAAAGGTACCAATGCGAAGTTAGAAACGGGAGTACCAGCTCTGCTCAATGTGCTCTCCAGGATCTTCGCTGCTCCTTCCATGACCTGGAGCAGGTCATCGTACATGGAGCCGGTCACATCAAAGACAAAGGCGAGGGTGGCGGCTCCTTGCCAGCCTGAATCGGCTGCCAACACCGGCAGCGAGCACAGAGAAAAGAGCCACAGAGGGAGAGCCATCGGGATGAGCAACTATTGCCACCTCGACCCAGTGCTCATGCCAGCCTCACCCACACTGGGCACAGCTCCTTGTGTGAACCAACTCCGAGCTGTCACCGTCCTGTCACTGCTCCTCCAAACCTTCCCGAACTAACTTCAAAAAAAAACTTTTCCAAACTTTCTCCGCTAGCCCTGAGAGCGATTGCGCCGCGGTCCTAATGCCCGCCGGGTTAATACATCCAAACCCGATTTACTGTGCAGATGAATGTTGGGGAGGCCAGTGAAGGCGATTAAACAAGAACCCGAGCGAAAAGACATGAGAAAGTCAAAAGGAAAAGATAGAGAAAGGGAAAATGAAGGGAATGAAGCTGAAAGCTTGAGAAAGAGGAAATGAAGGCAGGAGATAGCAGAGAATGGGCGCAAAGAAATACTTGAATTAAAAAGCGCCTCTCGCAACTACAGGACGTCTCAAAGCCCCTTAAAAACGTCTTGAAGTGTAGTCACTGTTGTAAGAAACGCGGCAGCCAATTTACACACAGCAAGATCCCACAAACAGCAATGTGATAATGACCAGATAATCTGTTTTTGTGATGTTGATTGAGGGATAAATATTGGCCAAGACACTGGGGAGAACTTCCCTGCTCTTCTTTGAAATAATTCCATGGGATCTTTTACATCCACTTGAGAGGGCAGACAGGGCCTCAGTTTAATGTTTCATCTGAAGATTCTGAAAGGGCTTGACAGGGTAGAAGCTGAGAGATTGTTTCCATTGGTCGCTGAATCTAGAACACGGGGGCACAGTCTCAGGACAAGGGGACGATCAAATCAAACTGAGATGAGGAGAAATTTCTTCATCCAAAGGGTTGTGAATCTTTGGAATTCTCCACCCCAGAGGGTTGTGGATGCTTCATCATTGAATACATTTAAGGCTGGGATAGACAGATCTTTGGACTCACAGGGAATCAAGAAATATGGGGAGCAGGCAGGAAAGTGGAATTGAAGCCCAAGATCAGCCAGGATCATATTGAATGGCGGAGCAGGCTCGATGGGCCATATGTTCTGCATCTGCTCCTGTGTTCTCGTGACAGCACTTCCAACAGTGCAGCACTCCCTCAGTACTACACTGGGGTGTCAGCCTAGATTTTTATACTTAACTGCTGGTGTGAGACTTGAGCCCACAATCTTCTGAGCCAGAGGTAAGAGTATTACTGGTAGCTGATAAAGTAATACAGGAAGAGAGAGAGAGGGAAGGAAATGTTGTTAGGAATGGGGGATGAAAATAGGAGGATAAGTTCTATAAATATATAAATTGTGAAAGGGGCAAGAATATTCTTGAGTGAAGCTGGAACAGGAGGAGGCCATTCTGCCCCTCAAGACTGTTCCTCCATTCAATTTAATCATTGGCTGATCTGTATCTCAACTCTATTTACCTGCCTTCATTCTCTAATCTCTTGACACCCTCACCCAACAAAAATCTATTATTCCCAGGCTTTAAAATCCCAATTGATCCAACATCCACAGCCTTTTGGGAACCAAGCTCCAGGTTTCCATTACTCTTTGCATGGGAAAGTGTTTTTTTCTGGTTTCACTCATCCCATCACAAGGGCTACTGCCTTCAGGAACAGGGCAGACAGCAAAGGGGGAAAGATGATGCTCCAAAGCCACCTGGCTCCTTTAAGTCGATGTTAATTATATTACATTAGTGTTTAATTACAAACACAGAAATCCTTGATAAAATACATCAAATCAAATTTGCTCCATAGGAATAAAACTGCTCACCGCATGAGTGCCTAGCTACAACGAGATAATCAGCAGATCATCTTCACAGAAAGGAACCACCCTAACATAGTTATGAGTTAGTGATTCCCTCCACTGAAATTTAATAGGAGTTCTGTTTCTGAAAGGAAAACTGGAGCAATGTTGAAAGGCCTGTCATACTCAATTTGATGTGTTGAGTGAATTGAGCCACAGATTTGGTAGACATGGGATGGGTAATGGAGGGCAGACTGGCTACCCTGAAAAGATGTGAAATTCTTTGGGATTGTCACAGAAAAAAAGGGGGCAAGACCAATACAGCGCATGGGCTCTTGGGAAATCTCCCAATTTACCACATGGCCATTCTGCCCCTGAGGGTACTTAACCCAACTGAGAGGGCTATGAAAATCCAGTCGTTGTTGTAAGCCCAAGATACCACTTCATTTCACTGAAGAAGAGACTCCCCAGATTTGAGACCAAATACAAGGAAACATCTTCCACTGCAGCTAAATGCTGTCTGGCTGGATTCTAAAAACAGCCACGACCGTTACATTTAACATGAAAAGAGTGTGTGGTGCCACAGCTGATTCAGCTTGCCTTATTATTTATTTTCTAGGACTTTGTAGCCATGTTAGTTACTGTAACAAATTTCAATTAATTCTGTGACTGCATTCTGGAAGAGGTGTGTAATTTTGTTTCACTGTTTTGTGGGACATGCTAATTATTTAACAATTGTTATACAATATACAGCTCACTCGAGTGATAGAAATAATTAACATTCCCAGACTATTAATTCTCCATGCTTACAATCTATTGCATCTGTAATTATTAGAAAGCTTCGGAATGGTTATCCATCAGGGATTCCTGTAAGCAAAACTCTCTGTTTTGCTTTGTCTGTCAATTTCATGGGAAGACAGATATTTAACCTGGGCTGAGAGCATTTAATCCTTTAGTCTTTTCCGCGCTTGCTATTCCACTACACAGGCTGCGGACGAGCAGGCTACAGCATATGTGTCTGGTCCAACATTACTGAAGGGAAGGATTAAAACGTTAACGCGTTTAGTATTTTGGAAAAGACGTAAAGTGAAATCCTCCAAACGCCTATTGATTTGTTCTTGTTGACATTTAATCTTACTCCTTAGCAAACAGGAATTCGAAACTTTTAGTCTGTTTTAATAGGGATCCATTGCTCAGAGAGATCTTGTTGCTGGGTGCAATGCGGATCTTTGGTGAGGAATAAATCCCGTTCCGCTGTGGTGACGCCCCCCATGTACCAGACAGGTGCTGAGGTCAATGGAATTACATGAAAACTTCAGTAAGTACCTTGAGAAGAGGAAGGGAGGTGAACAATCTCTCTACTGTCTATAATTCCGGGTGTAAATAAATAAAACTGCTCATATCAGCCACACACACACAGCCACACACCCATATACACACAGACACAGACACAGACACACACAGACACACACACAGAGACACACACCCATATACACACACAGACACAGACAGACACAGACACACACAGAGACACACACACAAACAGACACACATAGAGACAGACACACACACACATGCAAACACACACACAGACACAGACACACATACAGACACACACACATAGACACACAAACACACACACATAGACACCCACACAGGCACACATAGAGACAGACACACATACAGACACTCACCCACAGATAAACACACATACACACACCCATACACACACAGAGTTCAGGTCATTGCCCTGAAACGTCAACTCTGATTTTCTCTCCACAGAAGCTGCCAGACCTGCTGAGTGTTTCCAGCATTTTCTGCTTTTTAAGTACTTTACAATCGGTCACATAATGAGATCCTGATTAAATTTCACTGTATTCTTCCAGTTTAATTAGAATTCGTGTTAGATTATTTAGATTGGGGGGAGCACTAGTGCAGGAGTCCCTTATTAGTCCAATCTAACTGGTGGAGTCTTGCTGTGCAGGGGCTGTCGATCTGCCGCTGTAGCTCAGTTTTCCATCCAGTGTCCCTGGAACTCCTGTGGTGAAGAAAGAGGTCAAAGCGCAGTGGCATTGTATAAGCCCAGCCCAGGATACCTCAATCAATACTTACCATTGTAACTTCCTTTGTCAACATTTCCCATTCATTTAATGTTCATTGTCACAATGTAAGTGCGGGCTCCACCCACTAGCTTTCTGAGGTTTCTCTCACCTCGTATATAAAGAAATTATGTGCACGTGTGGGCGACGCTACGGGCTGTTTATTAGTGTTGTTATCGATAGTTTGGGGTTAATGGACCCTTTTAAATTAACTTGATATTTTCTAAAATATCAATTAGATCTGCCTGTAAACTGTAACAAAGAGTTGAAAGGGCAACAGATCACATCTGTATATTTGAAATTGCACAGGCTCCTGATCAGTGATTTCATTTCACTCTTAGTTTTACTTTATTTTAGAAAATATCGATATTTTATAACTAGCCTAACATTTTATAATGTTTTAATATTTTAATGATCTTTGTTGAAAAGTTAAATTGTTTAGAACAATAACCGAGGAGTGTTGAAGAGGGGCTTCTATAGGAGATGTGCGGGAGGTCCCCGTTTATCTCATTCTTGTAACCAATCTTAAACTTGACCTTTCCTTCACGTGTCTGCTCTATTGGTTATGTGTGCTCTGAAATGTCCTCTCTCATTGTGCTGTCTCTGACTTTACCTTATTTCTCTCTCACAACTTCAAAAACCACAGAAATTCGTACCTCCCTCCTTTTCGTGAGAAACTTAAGAAGTGGGAGCAGGAGTGGGCCATTCGGCCCTTCGAGCCTGCTGGGCCATTCAATAAGATCACGGCTGATCTCCTTCAACTCCACCTTCCCGCGCTATCCCCATATCCCTTAATTCCCATCGTGTCCAAAAATCTATCAACCTCTGTCTTGAAAATACTCAACAACTGAGCATCCACAGCCCTTTGGGATAGAGAATTCCAAAGATTCACAACCCTTTGAGTGAAGGCATTTCTCCTCATCTCAGTCCTAAATCCCTTATCCTGAGACTGTGCTCCTGTGTTCTAGATTCCCCAGCCAAGGGAAATAACCTCTCAGTATCTACCCTGTCAAGCCCCTTCAGAATCTTGAATGTTTCAAAGAGATCAACTCTCATTCTTCTGAACTCTAGAGAATATTGACCCCTCATTTATCCAATCTCTTCTCATAGGACAATCCCCCTCATCCCAGGCATTTATTTATTAAAATAAAAGCAAAATACTGCGGATGCTGGAAATCTGAAATAAAAACTAGAAATGCTGGAACCACTCAGCAGGTCTGGCAGCATCTGTGGAAAGAGAAGCAGAGTTAACGTTTTGGGTCAGTGACCCTTCATCGGAACATATTATATACATCGGAATATATTATATATTTATTTATTAAACCTACATTGTACTCCCTCTAAGGCAAGTATATGCTTTCTTAGGTAAGGAGACTAAAACTGTATACAATACTCCAAGTCTATGTTTATTGAGACTTAAAGGAAAACTAAGCTTGGTTTTTACCCAACCACTACCTCCTGATTTAGAATCACAGAATTGTTACAGTGCAGAAGGTGGCCATTCAGCTTTCTGCAAGAGTAATTCAGCTAGTCCCACTCACCATCCATTTCCCAGAACCCTGCATGTTGATTTATCTTCAGGTGCTTATCTAATTAATTCCCTTTTGAAATTGTATCTGCCACAATTGTATCTGTCTGCACCATCCTTTCAGGCAGTGCATTCCAGATCCTAACCACTCGCTGCATAAACAAATATTTTCTCATGTCACCTCTGGTTCTTGACCCTTCCACCAATCAGAACAGTTTCTCCCTATCTACTCTGTCCAGACTCATCATGATTTTGAACGCCTCTATCAGATCCAACAGCCCCAGCTTCTCCAATCTATCCATGTAACTGAAGTCCCTGATCCCTTGTACCATTCTTGTAAATCTTTTCTGCACTCTCTCTAAAGCCTTCCAATCCTTCCTAAATTGCGGTGCCCAGCACTGGACACAATGTTCCAGTTGAGCCCACATCAGTATATTATAAAGGTTCACCATAACTTACTTGCTTTTGCACTCTATGCCTCTATCTATAAAGTCCCGGAAACCATATGCCTTTTTAACCATTTTCTCAACCTGCCCTGCCACCTTCAATAATTTGTGCACATATACCTCCAGGTGTTCTGTTCCTGCATCCCTTTTAGAATTGTATCCTTTATTTTATACTTCCCACCAAAATGTATCTCATCTTCCCTCTAACTCTCTTCAGGTCTGCTACTGTATTCCATTGTGATTCTTTGATCTTCAAGTAGGAATTGGAACTCTGCCATGTCATGTTTGGGAATCTGGGCAAATGCCTTGACTGAATTTGGTTTTGCAGGAGGGGCATCAAACCAAATATAATTCACCTGGAAGGATCAGGAATTTATTCCTTTTTGGAATGTCAACCCAGTGCTGTTTTGAACTGTTCTGTAATGTATTTTTTTTTTTACAGATTTTTATGAATAAAGTATATTTTTGAGGGAAAAAAAAGTTTTGCATTTGTCCACAACCGAGTGTTGCAGACTGGTTCATGCCAAGTTCCAGGACTATGTGCGGAGCTTGGGGCAGCCGCCACAAAGGCTCAATGGGGAAAGGTCTGCTCACCATAGTGTACTGAGGGGCTGCAACCTGTGTCAACCCCTCGGGCTGTATGCACCAAAAATGTTTTCGCTATGTAATGTCAATGTACATTGCATATAAAATGGAATGGCAAGATTTGTTAAACACCTTATGTCCTGTATCGAAGGAATCTGATCTCCATTGTACTTTCCTAAATGTCAAATTCAAACTGTTTTGTAATGTATTTTTTACAATTTTTTAAATGAATAAAGTATATATTTGGGAAAAAAATTGCATCGAGTACAAGTCTGAATTGTGATCTATCAAAGTGTTTAAAATGTAAAAAGGATTCGATAGGGTAGAAACAGAGAAACTATTTCCTCTGGTGGGGAAATCAAGAACGATGGGTCATAATTTAAAATTAGTGCTGGGAGAGAGAGGGTAAGTTGAATTGTAGAGATAGGAAAAGAGCTGAAAGTGCTGGAGCTTCCCTCGATTTTTTTTTTTGAGGGTCAGCGAGTATTTATGCAGCACAGTTCATCATAGAGGAAGTAGGTTCAGGATTGGGTAAATAGTGCAGTAAAAGACTGGCTCAAGGAGACAAATAGCTGTCTCGTGTCCGTGTATTTTAAAGAAGGTTATTATTGCACTGCAGTGTGCATAGCAGAATTCTGGCATGCAGGGCTTATCCTACCTGCTGCTGTGTGAACTTTCTCAGTACTCACCAGGGCTGTGGCACCAACTGAACAGGATATTGGGAATCAATTGCTTCAAGAAGTTCTCTTGCAGGAAATTCCCTGAGTAACTGTACATCTTTAAAATTGTTGTTTTAATTGGATCACCTACCAGCTTGATTGATTAATGCATCTCCTGGAGTGGCAGTGACCCATACAGAGTGGGAAGGGGAAAGGTTTAACACCGAGTCTCTGCCAGAGAAGGGAAAATGGCCAGAGTTTCTCCACTTGATCACTGGCAGACACTGGGTGAGGGCAGTATTGGGTTTGGGTGGAATGCCCTTTGGTTTAAATAGCTTGCCAACACCCACTGCCTGGCCCCACACATGAAGAATGGCACTTCGGACAAGGTACCGGGGGTCTGCTGGTGCCAGTGGAACCGTCCCCCAGCAGGAGAAGTGCCTTCAGGTGGGAAGAGGAGAGAGTTAGAAAGAGCTGAAGTTATTTTTTTTTTTAAAGCACTCTTGCTAAACAAAGAATTCCAGGTAAAATATGGTGAATAATTTGTGTTCTGATACCATTATAGTGAAACATTAGTGGTCCCTGTTGGAGAAAATTATTCAAACTCGGCTAACCTCTAAAGGTCGATGTAAGGAGTTATTAAAAAGAGCATCATTCCCAGAGGGGAAAGGGAACCAAATCTGTGGAAACTCTGGTCAGACCCAAGGTATCTCAAAAAGTACAAACATACTGAGACACTGTCATGGAATTAGGTGGGTGGGTGGGTGAGTGGGAAAGAAATTGTAGTGCGGACTGTTGCTGACGAGAGCTGCACCATGATCCAAGGATGGTGAAAATACCAACAAAATTACAAGGCAAGAATGGACGCAGAAATTCAGAGACACTCTGCCATCTGGTGGTCAATGTAGGCTTTGCAGCTCATCTCTTTTATTGACAACTAACATTATAAAACATGAACGGTGATGTTTGTTCCAAGTTCCCACCCCCCCCCCCACTTTACATCTACAGGCCTGAATGAATTATGACTGCCTTTTTCAAAAATGATATATCAATGTTAACTTGTAGTAAAGTTATGCAATGTTTGAATTCGGCAGTAATAAATGATAAGGGATTTGGTGATTTTTATCTTGTAATCAATTGTTTTGACACGAGGTGCACTGGTTGAAAAAACTTCCATTTATATAGTGCCTTTAACATTAAAGTGGCCCAGGCACCTCACAGAACATGGGTAGAGAAAATGGATGCCAGGTCAAGAAAGGACAGATTAAGAGGGCGATGAAAAGATTGATTGAAGGTATCGGGGACCAGGCTATTTTGGACTTGGTAATGTGTAATGAGAAAGAATTAATCAAAGACCTCAAAGTAAAGGACCCTCTAAGCAACAGTGATCATAACATGATAGGATTTCACATTCAGTTTGAGGTTGAGAAATGTGGGTGCATAATTAGTGTCTTAAACTTAAATAAAGGCAATTACAAGGCTATGAAGACACAGTTGGCTAAAGTGGACTAGGAAAATAAGTTAAAAGGTAAGATGGTAGGAAAGAAGTGACAGATATTTAAGGAGATATTTCAAAATTCTCAACAAAGATATATTCCATTGAGGAAGAAAGACTCCACTAGAAGGATGCACCATCCATGGCTAACTAAGGAAGTTAAGGATGGTATCAAATTGAAAGAAAAGGCATACAATACTGTGAAGATTGGGCAGACCAGAAGATTGGGAAAACTTTAGAAACCAGCAAATGACGACTAAAAAAATAAAAAGGGAGAAATTGGAGTATGAGAGAAAACTAGCAAGAAATATAAAAACAGACAATAAAAGCTTCTACGAATATATTAAAAGGAAAAGAGTAGCTAAAATGAATGTTGGTCTCTTAGAGGGTGAGACTGGGGAATTAATAATGGGAAACAAGGAAATGGCAGAGACTTTGAACAAGTATTTTGTATCCGTCTTCACAGTAGAAGGCAAAAAGGGAGGGAGGAACTTAAAGCAATCACTATAATCGCTGGAGAAAAAATACTAATGGGACTAAAGGCTGAAAAGAGTCCCCTGGACCTCATGACAGAGTGGATAAAGGGGAACCAGTAGATGTAGTGTATTTGGGTTTCCAAAAGGCATTTGATAAGGTGCCACATAAATGGTTACTACACAAGATAAGAGCACATGGTGCTGGGGGAGATATATTAGCATGGATAGAGGACTGGCTAACTAACAGGAAACAAAGAGTCAGGATAAATGGGTCATTTTCAGGATGGCAAACTGTAACTAGTGGATCGGTATTGGGGCCTCAATGTTTTATGATCTATATTAATAATTTGGTGAAGGGACTGTGTGTATTAGCTAAATTTGATGGCAATATGAAGCTTGGTCGGAAAGCAAGTTGTGAGGAGGATAGAGTCTGCAAAGGGATATGGATACGTTAAATGAGTGGGGAAAAAAATCAGCAGATGGAGTGTAATGTGGGAAAGTGTGAGGTTGTCCACTTTGGCAGGAAAATTAGAAAAGCAGAATATTATTTAAAATGGCGAGAGACTGCAGAATGCTGTGGTACAGAGGGATCTGGGTGTCCTTGTACATGAATTACAAAAAGTCAGCATGCACGTACAGCAAGTAATTAGGAAGGCAAATGGAATATTGACATTTAATGCAAGGGGATAGAGTATAAAAGTAGGGAAGTTTTGTACAACTGTAAGGGCATTAGTGAGACTGCAACTAGAATACTGTGTACAGTTTTGGTCACTTTATTTAAGGAGGGACATATTTACATTGGAAGCAGTTGGTTCAATGGTTCACGAGGCTGATTCCTGGGATGAGGGGTTTGTCTTATGAGGAAAAGTTGAGCGGGTTGGGCCTATACTCATTGCAGTTTAGAAGAATGAGACACGATTTTACTGAAATGCAAGATTCTGAGGGGGCTTGACAGGGTAGAGGCTGAGAGAACATTTTCCCTCATGAGGGAATCTAGAACAAGGAGACACAGTTTCAGATTAAGGGGTCTCCCATTTAAGATGGAGATGAGGAGGAATTTCTTCTCTCTGAGGGTCGTTAGTGTTTGGAATTCTCTTCCCCAGAGAGCAGTGGCGGCTGGGTCATTTAAAATAATTAAGGCTGCGTTACAGATTTTTGATTGACAAGGGAGTCTAGGGTTGGGGGGGGGGGGGGGGGGGAAGAGGGGGGCAGGTAGGAAAGTGGAGTTAAGACAGAGCAGGCTCAAGAGGCTGAATGGCCTACTCCTGCTCCTATTTCTTATGTTCTTATGTATGTGCTTTCAGTTTTAAAGCTGGAGAAACTTCGGTAAAGGGATTGCCAGAGGAGGAGGAGAGAGACCAGAGTTAGGAGAATGGAGATTTACAGGGCTGGAGGAGATTGAGGAGATAGGGAGGGACTAGACTATGGAGGGATTTAAAGACAAGGATGAGAATTTTAAATCCAAGTTACTGGAGTGTTGATCAGTGAGAAGAGCAGTTTCGGACAAAAGTGAAATACTGCCGATGCTGGAAATCTGAAATAAAAACAGAAAATACTGGAAATACTCAGCAGGTCAGGCAGCATCTGTGGAGAGAGAAGCAGAGTTAACATTTCAGGTCAATGACCCTACAGCAGAATTTTCTGATGATCTCAAGAAATAGGAGCAGGCGTAGGCCATCAGCCCCTCAAGTCTGTTCTTCCATTCAGTAAGATCATGGCAGATCTGATCGTGGCCTTAACCCCCACTTTCCTGCCTGCAAACCCCCCCCCCCCCCCACCCCCACCATTGACTCCCCTGTAGATCAAATATCAGTCTACCTCAGCCTTGAATTTATTCAATGACCCAGCCACCACTGTTCTCTGGGGAAGAGAATTCCAAAGATTAATGACCCTCTGAGGGAAGAGATTCCTCCTCACCTCTGTCTTAAATGGGAGACCCCTTATTTTGAAACTGTACCCCCTAATTCTAGACTCCCCCATGAGGGGAAAGGGCCATTGACCTGAAACATTAACTGTTTCTCTCTTCATAGATGCTGCCAGACCTTCTGAGTATTTCCAGCATTTTGTGTTGTTATTTCGGAGTTTTGGACAATCTGCAGTTTGCGAAGGATGGAAAATGTGGATATGCGTGAAGAAATACACAAGAGGATTAATTGTAGTGAAATCATTTAGCATATGAAAAGATGATTGCCAATAAATAATACTGTTAATGTATGTTACAAAAAGATGATTTTGTATTTCTAAGGACAAATTGTAAGAGGATTGAGATATATATATATATATATATATAGGATAATACATGGAGTAAGTAAAAACACAACAATAACCATTTTGTCATAAATCATTTATCACCATCACAATCACACCTGACAGCAAATTAAACAGTCTGAGTGAAGGCATCACAAGTTTTCAAACTAGAATATTTTGAATAAGGACGACAGTTCGGTGAAACTTTTAAACCCAAAGCACAATGAGGTCATCAGACAAGTTAGCACAACTGGCGATTGAAGTGATAGTGTGAATGGACTAAAAAGGCAGTTGGATGAGTTTCTGGTGAGACGAGGGATTCAGGGAAATAGTGAGAAAGTGGTTGAGTGGGATTGAACTAGCAAAAAGGAATGATCTTGTCTTTTCCTGTCCCTGAAATATTCTTGTGTTCTTACAAAGTGAAATTGTGCTTTATTTCACCATGTGTTTCTAGGGAATATTACACTCTGTACACATTTTTAATTAAGTACAGACCATGTTTCTGGATTCTGTGTTGCTACAGATTAAGTAATATTTGGATTAGTGGTGTGTTCGTCAGTTTTAGCTGTTCAGACAGCTTTAAATGCAAAGGAAATCTTTTAAAGATGGTAATCAGCTTAAAAAAAACATTTGGCATCTCTCCCAACAAAAAAAGTTAATCACTTGCAGTTGGTTCTTCTCCTGTCTAACTGAACCACTAACATCACACAGTGGGGAAGTGGAGTCCAGGTTTCAATACAAACCAAAAAAAAAATCAGCTTAGAAATAATGTCACCAAAAAGGAAGGAAATTATATATTTTTTAAGAAATTGGGAAATTAAATAAATACCATTCACCAATGAAGTAATGAAATCTTTGTGCGCATCACAAACACAATCTGTTAAAAGGAATCTGACAGATTTAAGGTTGACATATTCTCTAAAACGTTTGCCTGGCAGTATATCGGAATATGGATCCACAATTCTATCAGCTGGGTAAAGGCATTCAACAATTTTTAAATATTGCTAAATTGTTGGGGAGTTACTTTTGGACATCGTTAGATCCAGTCCGTGTGGTGCTGATAATTGGCAGCTTGGACCAACAAAAATTGCTCAAACCAGATAATCTGTTGTAATATTATTGGCAGCTCTGGGAAACCAGCCTGTTTCCAAACCCTCCATCTGCAATGCCCTTCACTTATCCACTGATGATCCCATTTACCTAATTCACCAGCACTAATGCTGACCTAAATGATTTAATTTCTGCTAACCAACTCACTAAGGCCACTTCATGCACCCTCCTTCTCTTGAAACTCAGAGCATGCCTTCTATTACACAAATTCACAGTAGGTTTGATAAACCTGGAGCCTCCATGAATTGAAGATTAATCTCCTGGGCACTGCTGAGAGCAATCTGGGAGAAAAGTCATAGGGATATTTAAGAATGTTTTATTCATATTCTTTGAATACTCTTGTTGATTAGGTCTAGAAATATTGGAAATGGGAACAAAGGCTTTTTAATTATGCCAGTGGGAGCTATTATCCAAGGTGGATGTGGAAAGGATGTTTCCCCTTGTGGGAGAATCTAGAACCAGGGGTCACTGTTTAAAAACAAAGGGTCACCCATTTAAGACAGAGATGAGGAGAAATCTTTTCTCTGAGGGTCGTGAGTCTTTGGAACTCTTTTCCTCAAAAGGCAGCTGAAGCAGAGTCTTTGAATATGTTTATGGCAGAGATAGATTCTTGACAAGAAAGGGAGTGAAAGGTTATCGGGGGTAGGTGGTAATGTGGAGAAATCAGTTTAGCCATGAACTTATTGAATGGTGGAGCAGGCTCGAAGGCTTGAGTGGTCTACTCCTGCCCCTAATTCATATGTTCGGATGAGCACTTGTGATGAAAACTCCAGGAATACAAGTAGCAATCATGGAGCACAAGCACAATTATTGGAATGCTACATGTTACAATTATGCAGTTGCGTCATTCCAAAAATTGAGGAAGCTGGGATAGCCATAGACTCAATGTCTTATTCGAAATGACAAAATCACATGGGCACTAAACCACAGTGCAGCCTGGACTCGCCTTCGCTCCTAATTAGGATGGACCTCTGAAACAAAACAAAAAGTGCTGGAAATACTCAGCGGGTCTAGCAGCGACTGTGGAGAGTAAAGCAAAGTTAACGTTTCAGGTCTGTGACCTGTCATCAGATGGACCTCTTCTGCTTGACCCCAGCTGACGTTGGGGACTCTGTTTGGAGAATCGCAAGTGTGGGTTGTTGCAGTGTGGTGCATCCCTAGCTCATTGCTACTTACCAACATTCAAAGTTATGGTGGGTTATAGGCACTGAAGGGACTGAGGACGAAGAAGGGGAGGAAAAAAAAGCAGTCACAATATAACTTCAAACTCCAAATATAGTGGATTTAAATTTGGGAGGGGAATATAAAAACCACAGTGACTATTAACAATGTGGCTGGACCAGCGTCGATTACATGCAAGTTAAGATTAGTTGATAGAGGTCAGGGATTGGAGTTAGTAATTAGGGTTGCAAACTAACAAAACCACTGTCACTAGGCATGTCCACAAAAAGTGTCCAGTGCATTCACCAGCAAAGCATACATGTATAGTTTAACATAAATGAATTGTTCAACATTCAAACATTGCATTATCCTCTGCAATGAAATGACCAATATTGCATCATCTTGTGGAACTCCCAATCCAACGGAGCACAGCAGGACTTCTTTCGCTTGTTGTCTCCTTCTTTGGCTCGGTGTCAATATCTGTGATTATGCTCCTGTGAAGTGCGTTGGGATGTTTTACTACATTAAAGGCGCAATAAAAATGCAAGTCGTTCTTGCTGAGTGCCTCTGATGGAAATTGCAAGTGACCACAAAGCTGAATAGATCCAACCAGTGAGATTTGCCATTGGGCTGCCGTTCTTATCATATCCGCAAGTGGACCGACCTCTCACCCTCGGTGTGCAGAGCTGCAATGCAATTTCATAATTTCCATCAACTTCTGTTTATACAGCTGCAACTAGTCATAGCGTAGAAACGGAGCAACCTGTCTCATCAGACAGAAGGAATCACAATAAAAGGTAGCCATTGCGTAAACTGAGGAGGGGGGGGGGGGGGGGGGGTTAGTGGTGGTGGTAGAAAAAACACAAGTAAAAATAAAACTACCAAATACTTAAGTTCACTCCTCCAAGATTTTATTGACTGTATTCTGATCAAATATTGCTGTATAATCAGTGCTTCACGTATCACATGCAATACATTGCTCACACAAGTTCAGAGCTGAAACATGCAAGACATAACTGGGACATGCAACCAAAGCAGACAACTAGAACCGGGCAACGTTAATGCAGATGGATTCTGGGTTGCTTTTGGTCTATGGCACCACAGTCTCCATTTGGTTTGGCTCACGATGTGATCAGGAAGCAGAAAGTGCACAGTTGTACACAGATGCTTCCTTAGGACAATACAGGAGATAATTTTTTCAAAGGAATGTGAATGCAAATTTGCATGATTTTTGTAGTGTTTTCTCCCTCCTTCCTTGAATAAACTAACTCTTACTGGAGTACAGCTCTATGGCCTTGCCCAAATGGTCATTCTGCACGAGTGCGAGTGGATTGTTCAACCAGAGGTCGTCCTAGGCATGCCCTCTCCATAAGCAGTCACTTGAGTGCAATGAGGAGTAGGAACCCTGCCTAGCTCAAGGGACCCCAAATGCAGGTCCACTCCAGGGCAGCCAAGTGAGCCCAGGCCAAGATCATATCTGAGACCTTTTGATCTGAGTGGCTTAATACTGCACCACAGAATACCATTTAGCCACTGAGCTGTTGAGGGAGCTAGATGTATATCCTTAATACACTGGTTGCAAGCCAATTGTATGTTCCAGTCATTTGGTCTCATACAGGTTAAAAGATTAATGGTGTCATCAGCATGTATGTAGAATCAATGTATTGTAATCAAGCTTAAATCAGCCAACCCAAGTCAAATAATGCCACACTAAGTATTTTAACCCAGTCTGACAGAGGACCAGCTATCGTGATGAATCGACATTTTTTCCCCAAAAGTAATTAGAAAAATACCATACATATCTTTAAACTCTGACCTTACTACTGACAAAACACAGAGGCTGGAACAGGAAGGGAGATAGCAAAGCTGACGGTTTGACAATTATCCAGTTAACAAATGAGGAAGAAGCACTGTTACTGCGCAACATGCTTATTAAATCACCAGTGTCACAAAACTATCAGTGCTCAGGATTATGTCGCAACAGTTAAATTCACACTAAAGTTTAAAAACTCAAGTCAATGATACCCAAATTCTGCAACTCTGAAGAGTTTTAAAAATGTTGCCTTGGCTTGTACTGAATGTACAGCCGGTAAAAGAAACACATTGAATTTGCTGTCTTTTTTGTTGCTGCTGTGGTTGGCAGTACACACAAGGAATAAAGAAAAGCAAAACATGGCAGGACTGTAAGGAAGGAAATATCAGGGAGGAGAAACGAATGACAGGAATCGACCCCGAACACATTTATCAGCTCACAAAGTGCAGTTCAATACTGACGTTTGCTGTGCAGAACTCAGTCAGCTTAGAACATACTGGAAACCTACCTCACGGTGATGGGAGGCAGCAGCACTAAAAGAAAATGCAAGTGGCAGCAACTAGTTCACTGATCTTTCATGCCAGCTGACCTCAAGGAACACTGGTAAGGAAGCCTCTGCCTAGAAAAACATCACACTGAAAGGCGAATTCCTAGTTCCCTATTTCCTGACTCTGATTTTGAGCCTTTGACCACACAGAATTGTATACTGATCCAATCAATACCACTGATTTTTACAAATGAATGGCAATCTGTCTCGACCTTGGACCAGCATTCCCAAACAGTAAGGTGTAGTCCAAGCCTAAAATCCCTTGCTCACAAGATTTAATTTTGACAATACAGGAGCTGGGAAACAAATTAAATCTGAAATGCCTGTGTGTATTTTGATGTCACATAGCTTGAGGCTCGATAAATATATCAACAAAATACAATCAGGGGTTAAGATTGAGAAGTGAATGCTTATCTTTATCTTAAAAAAAATACAAATTAAGCAGACAGAAACTCTCTTGATTTGGATTTGTGGAACCCATGAGTAACGATGCAAACATATTAGGAACAGATTAATAATCGTACAAAACATGAAAATATCAATCTCCAGTCATGCAAGGCCAGAACTAGATTAGATGTTAGGAGGTGGCTCTTTTCCCAGAGAGCAGTGGACCTCTGCAACAAGCTGCCAACTTGTGCAATAAATGCCAATCCCCTGAATTCCCTCCAGCGAGAGCTGGACCGATTTCCGGGTGGGGCAAGATCACTCCTTAAAAGGGAGGTACTGCACAACATTAACCATGGCCAGTGGTCACATGGTCCAGATTTGATCGCCTGAAGGGGTCAGAGAGGAATTGTCCAAATTTATTCCCCTAATTGGCTTGGGTTTTACCAGGCTTTTTAGCTCTGCCAGGAGATTACATGGCTTTCAGGTCAGGTGGGTTGTGCATTTATTGTGAAGTCCAAGTGCAGTTGTATGGGTCAGACAGATTGGACCAGTGGGTGTTTTCCAGTCTGTCATTGTCGTAAGTAAATGATTTGAATTTTCACCATGCTACAGTGTGATGGCGGCGAAAATCGGGCTGGGTGTAAAATGGGCTGGCAATCCACTACCATCCAAGACCAAATTCACCCCCATTGCCTCTTATTTTCATTTTCTAATTCACAGGCTGACAGGTTATGCAAAGGTATTACAGCAGGTGATTGACTACCTGCTGCAGCATTGCTCATGGGTAAATTGTGTGCGTATACCAAACGGAATATATACACAAGGCAGGCACATTTCATGGCAACGTACAACACAGAATAGCAGGTAAAACTCTTCCACCTCATTCATCATGAACCCACTGGCTTCAGTTGGGTGACTTGGATAATTCAGAGTTGGAGTGTTAGATGAACCACTGTACGTTTCTTTTTAGTGAAGGCAAAGGGATAAAAAAATGTTTTGTTCCAATCTGCTTAGACTGCACTTATTTATGGGGGGGGGAAAAAAATCACATTTAGGGAACTACGTATATCAGACACAAGTGTAAAGGGTTCAGCCATTTTATATTAGTTCAAGATTGCCCATTAACTTAGCGTGGAAATCATTTAACAGATCTGAAAGACTACATCCACAGGAAAATGCAGGTCTTTGTTATTTTTGTTTTAACCGGTGAAAGAAAAGTACTTACAACAAATGGCTGAATCAAACAGCAAATTAAAATAAGGATTGTGGTGTTAAGAAAGCATTTAAGGACTGCCCCTGTTTACAAGGGCCAACAGCCCAAGCTAACTGCTGTGGAATGGAACCCAGGAATCCTATGAAGACAGTACCGACTGAGGAATAAGATGACCATGATGCAAAACACAATAAAACAAAACAAAAAAATAAATCTGATTATTTGCGTGGCTTAAACTTTTCATTTCACATAAGTCGCTTATATACTTTTCTAACATTTTGTTTCAATTAGTTGCTTCACAGAAATTTAAATAATCACTACATAGGAGAAAAATTTGTTATTCTCTTTTCTGTTAAATGAGTGTAAACAAATCATTACCACACAAAGCACTATATACACCAAGTCTTTGAGATTATCTGGAAATGAGCATTATAGCAGAAAATGAAATTCCTGCAGCTGTA
Organism: Heterodontus francisci; assembly: GCF_036365525.1. NCBI lineage: Eukaryota > Metazoa > Chordata > Chondrichthyes > Heterodontiformes > Heterodontidae > Heterodontus > Heterodontus francisci. The sequence goes on from NC_090402.1 coordinate 13,987,375, forward strand.
ATCTAATGGAGGCATTCAATTGACGTCAGAAAATCACAAGGGGGCATGGTTAACAGTCACCTGAAACCCCAAGATTAGATTACAGCCTTAAAATCACTGCAGGCTGTTAGTTACTGTTCACAAACTGCACCATTCCAATGCTCTGTGTCTGAGAGTTGAGGGGGATGGGAAATTCTGGTGTTTTTTTTAAAGCACCAAAATTGCAAATGGGTTTGCTACTGTGCTCCAAACCCCAAATGAATGATGCTGTTATACAAATGGGTCAATCACTGCAACACCACCACCTCAGTGGCATATTAACTGAAAATTCTTCATCTGTACATTAAATCCAGTTTGCACTTCACATGGTTATTACTAAAATAGATTTTTTTTTTTAAATGGTTACAGAAATAACTAGCATTATTTCAAGTCCCTTTTCACATCGTCGAGACTTCCCAAATGACTTCCCTGTCGCATTTGTTTTAACAATAATGCCGACTATATCTCAAAGGTCAGTAAGTGACTGTCAATTTGAAGGTGCTGTTTGACGGAGGTGTGTTGGCCAGGATATTAGCAGAACTCCCTGCCAATAATTCCATGGGATCTTTTACACCTACCTAAATATGCAGAGATACAGCCTTGGTTCAATGTCATCTGAAAGATGGCACCTCCAACAAGGCAGCACTTTTTTGGTACCGCACTTGGTGAGGATAGATTATGCACTCAAGTTCTGGCGTGGCCTTGAACATGCAACTGCCTGCCTTGGGGTATGTCTACTAGAGACTGAGCCAAGTTGACACATGGAGGAATTATAACTGAAAATGTCACAATTAATTGTTGGGATTCAGATGACTTAAATTTATATTATGAAAATCACTGTATATTTATGTTTTCTGTGTATTTTGGAGGGGAAGACACCAACAAAACAGCTCAGATTGTTACTCGTCACAGCATGGTGTGCGAGGAGGTGCAAGATTGAAGATCACGAAGTCCACAAAAGGTCATGAAATAAGAAATGGAAACACAGCATATATGAATAAAATATATTGATGAATGAAAAATGGTCAACCTCTTCAATCACCACCTGCATGGATCCTTCTTAAATTTTCCCTACCCTAAACTCATTCGTTTAATCCTTGCTGAATGAAGACTGATCTTGATGGTTTGTACATGCACATTTTTTTGCTAAAACATGCAGGAAATAGATGGGGGAGAATTTCTTGATACTGTGCTTGGGCAGATTAGATTGTCCAGGTACAGAACACAGTGCAGAACTGGGTGGAGAGGATCACCCACTGGAGAAGGAGCCTATCCCATTTTCCAGCCATTTAAACAAATGGAAAATGGGTTGGGGGGGGGGGGGGGGGAGAACGGGGAGGAGAACGGGGAGGAGAACGGGGAGGGGGAAGATCCCTTACAGCTATGAAATTCATCCCACCTGATTTTTGCACCAGGCCCATCTAATACACCCAAGCCCAGTAATAGGTAAATCTACCCCCGCCTTTGAAGCTGGGCAGTAACTGCAACTCTTGAGAATTGGTCATTGAATGAGAAGACCATCCCACATCCCTGCTTTTTTTTCGTAATCCTGTAAGTTCCTCATCCTCAAATACCTGTCCAACTCCCTTTTAAAATTATTTATGGAATCAGCTTCCAGCAGCTTTTCAGTTAGAGCGTTCCAGATCCCGACAACTGAGTGAAAGAAATTCTCATCTCCCCTCTAGATCTTTTGTCAATCATTTTGAACCTATGACCTACTCACCAGAGCGAACAGTTTACCTCTATCAAAACCTCTCACCATCTTGAAAACCTCAATTAGGTCACCTCTTTACCTTCTCTGTTCCAAGGAGAACAGTCCTATTTTTCCAACCTCTACTCCAAGGTGAAGTCCCTCATCCCTGATAACATTCTGGTAAACCTCCTCTTAACCCTAAGATTTTTACATCTTTCCTGAAGTGTGGTTTCCAGAATTGTCCATGATACTCCACCTGAGGTCAAACCAGTGATTAGCGTGATCACTTTGCCTTTATATTCTATTCCTCTATTTATAAACCCTAATAACCAATACTTTTTAAAAAAAATCACCTTAGTTGATTAAACCCTTCCCCTATCCTAGGGTTTGCCAATTCTGAGTGGATATATTTCTAGTGTTTTCGTCACATAACTGCCCACCTCCAACCGCCCCACCAAGTCAAACAACCTTTCTTGTCCATTTCCAATCTTTTTATAACTATTAAACAAAAAAATGAAAAAAAAAACCTTTGTCTTAATGGTCCCATGATTTCTCTCCCGGGCTGCTTGTAGCAGTGTTCATGAAATTAATCTTGAATTTCTGGAGAGTCCAGAACAATCCTGGAGGCTTGGCAATCCTATCCCATTGCTTTAGCTTTCTTAATGAGATAACGAAAGCAGGTTAGAAGGTTAACAGCTGCTTAAAGTGTCATGAAGATGTGACTGTAACAGTGGAACCAGTCACCACATTCAGTCATCAACCATGCAGCTTACAAATGTTATCATGAGATAATGAGACTCCCTATTACTAAATTACTCAGGTGCATATCCATTACAATATATATAGCACAGAGATAACTGCTTCCCAGCATTGGTAAGAATGGTTTTGTTTTGGTGAAACCGCTGTATAATGATCTGTTTTCCTGGTCTTTTAATTATGCTGTCATTTAAGCAAGACATGAGACACCATCCAAAGAAACGTAAGTCAAGCCATGGGACCACAAGGGAAAATATACCTACAGCCTTTATCATTTTTGCCTGAGATTGGCTTGTTGTATTCCATTTGTATGAGTTTCTCTGAATTTCAATAAAATATGTTCTACACATGCACTACTTGTTAAACATATGTAGCAGTTGCAAATACTAAGGGATAACGCAGAAAAATTACGCAGAGGATTCAGACAAAAAGAAGTGTCTGCCACAGAAAATGGGAATAACAAACAGTAAATTTAAAAGTGAAATTTCTAGGAAAAAAACAAAACTGAAATAAAAGCCTCAAAGTTTATCATGTACAATGAACAGATGCAGGAAAAACAAGAAAATAGATGATTTAAAAAGCAAATTAAGAGACTATACAAAAGCATGGGGAAAAAGCTATTCGTGGTTGGGGCAGGGGAAGGATTAAGAAGGAGAGGGGGACAGGAAAGGGACAGCTCAGCAAGAATCTGAGACAGGGCTATACCACTTTTGAAATACTTCCACTGGAGCTGCCAAAAGCAATAATGTGTAACGTGCAGAAAGAGCAGTTAATCGCATTTTAGAACTGGACTTTTAGTATTGGAATTTTCAATCATATATTAAGGTGAGCAGAGAAGCAAACAATGCCAACATTAAGCAAAGCAATTTAAAAATATCAAAGATACAACAAGTAACACTGCAAATCACAAAATATCACCATGCAGCAGTTATAAACTCATTTCTAATATTTAATTTAAAAACACAAATATTAAATGCAATAACAAAAAACAAAATCAAAGGGTTAAAAAAACTCCAAAACAAAATGTGTACTGTAAAGGGGTTAGATTAAATGCATCAATTCAGGTTTTAGAAAAAACTCAATTTTGAAGGGATCTGTGCTCTGTGCATATTCAATTCAGGTCAATTATGCTCAACTCAGGAATGTTAAACTAAATACAATCCTTTTTTTTTCTTGTAAACTGCAAGTGTGTGTCAGGACATAGGATTTCTTTACTGTCCAACCCATTGACACCAATGAGACATTCGTCACTTCACAAACTAGAAAAAAAAATTATTTTAAATTTAAGAAAGAGCATCTAATGTGCAAAAACTGAGGGCCGAGGGATGAGTTAACCATGGGTGAGACTAACAGGTCCCAGTTTGTTTGGGTAGCACTGTGTATGTGTACTGTGCCACTCATTCACATACGGCACCAAAATTAATTCTGGAATATGGTGAAATAAAACCTCAATGCTGATGCAGTTTAGATTGACCTACAAAATCTTTTCATTAACAGCATCCATGATCAAGTTACGTGCCATCACTACTGAACCATGGTCAGCCCATTCCTCTTCTGACCAATGAAAAAAAAAATACAACTGATGAGAACCTCAACTGTATATAGTAGATAAAGCAACAGACAAGCAGGTATTGCGAGGGCACAAGATTAAACAACAGCTTCAGCTTTAATCCTGGCTTTAGGTATGCACCAGAATCTTTTGTTGAATTATTGTCCTATAATGCATTCCAATCTGCGCATTATCTTTCGTTAAACAGTCTCTAAGTAGACATTAAATAAAGAAACTATTGCATCTTGGAAACCATTGCAATGATAGGACATTGGGTCAGTTATGGTTCAACAGTTTGATATTCATAATACCTACAGGTCTGACTTAATGACTGAAAGGTGTAAGTACAGTTTTGAAAACTAACCTCCTCTTTGCTTCAAAATAAACACAAGAATACAATGCAATTTCACAATTAAATAAATAAAAAATATATATGATAAAACACTTTTCACTGAAAGCACAAAACACGCACAAAATCCTCACTTCGCAGTACTCCGCTGCTAACATTTTCTGACAATATAAGACCAGCGATTTCTTTTGTTTGTTTGTTTGTTTAAAACACTAATTGAGGCGGCCAGAGCAGCCAAACAAAAATAATGCACAGCTAGAGCAATTTAATTCAGTCTAAAATCGTACAAAAAGGCAAATATCACTGCTTCTTTCAATCCAGTCTTTCCAAAAAAAACTGAGGCATGTGTCTACTGCAGAGTTCTCAAGTTTAAAAAAAAACATTTTAGGTTCTTAAGCTGAGATTGGCAAATGGAGACAAGCAAAAGAGCTCAGCTTGCACACACCCGTGCACTCCTGTTCACATCCGGGTGAAGGTGAGCGACTGCTGGACCATCGAGCTTCTGCACAGAACCGTTCAAATGGCACCAAAATGGTTCATCCTTGGGCATCTGGAAAGGAAGAGAATAAGTGGTCAGTGGATAGAACTGCCGGTTCTTTGAGTAGTTATTTATAGGATAATTGGGGCCAGCTTACATTCCCTTTTTCAATTCTTATAGTGTCCGATGTTCCACTGGTCCCAGGTTCAATTCCTAATCTGTACTCAGTCAACTGATCTTGTACAAGGTGTTATGATCCTGTAGTTTTTTTTCCAGGAAGAATGCGGTGTGCCTTGAAGGCTGGAAAAGGAGCAGTACTGCTTTAAGGCAGCAAGCTCCAGGGACTGAGTTAAAGAATGCATTCTCGTTGCCGTAGGATATAGCCAGCTTCAAATATGCATTCTTGTTGCCGTAGGATACAGCCATTGGAGAACAAAGACAAAGATACAATGTTGCCGAATGACGTTTGAAAATAGCTTAAAAAACTGTCTTTTGAGACACAGTTAACAGACACAGACTGTCTGCCAGTATATACTGAAGGAAAAAAAGAGAGCGCTCTCAGTTTATTTAAACCCTATTTATTATACTCTCAGAATTCTGATGTCAAGCCATATTAATTTCTTGAAAGAAAATAACAAAATCTTTTAACTGCTGAACTTTAATTGCTGAAATTCATCGCTAGAAAAGAAGAGCATCAATTCAACTGCTGAATTAGACTATGGACTGTTCTACTGTTGAAGAACCTTTTTCTCCCCCCATCGGACGGCTGCAAGGTCTTCAAGCAACCTTGGACTGCTCCACATTGGATGATTTCACTTCAGCAGGTGCGTAAATATGTAAGGACACTAATTTTTCTATTTTAAATGTTGTTTATATCTTAATAGCATTTAAAAATGTAGTTTTTATAATTAGTTAATCTGATGATCTAAAAACACCCGGTTTGGTTAGCCTCATTCGGTGGGGGGGGGGGGGGGTGGTTAATAGATGGTACAATTTGGCTGGGTATTTCTTTAATTTGGAAAGTTTAAAAATTATATGTTAGGTGATCTGTGGAGGGATGGGACTGAATCAACAGTGTATTTCTCACACCACAATCATAATCGTATATTTTGATTGGGGGCTTTGACTTGAGCAGTTGGTCGTAACAAAGGTGACAGTGGGCCTCTGAGTTAGGGAGGGGAGAAAATTAGTTGGGGTTCCTGCTTTGAGCTTTATCCAGTGGTGCTGCTAGTAAGTATGGACATCTGAGGATTAAAGTAGAATCCCTCTGATCATCACCCAAGCACTCACTGTCTAACATCATCTGCTTTACATATCTGAATCTGGGCTTTAAACAAATTTTCGAAACAATGGCCAGAGGCTTCCAACTGTATTATTTGTTTGACAAAAAAAACTAATTTTAGTAGCCCATGAAAATAACCAACAACTGGAATCACTCTTCCTTTAAGGCCAACAATGAAGAGAGATAGTCAAAAGTGTATATCGGAAATATTTATTTTGTGTGCAAGTGCAGAGTGTGCTTTTGATTTTTGACTTGCAGCACATTAACAAATTCATACTTTAGAGCTCAGCAGCATACTTAGAAGGGAGTCTCCAATTTTAATCAAAGCATCTGATTTGACTGCTACTCAAAGTCCAAAACAGACGGCCCCCACTATAATGCATTGGAAATTATTAACCAACATAAAGCCTGGGATTTTCCCAGCATGAAGCAAGTCGCAATATCGGGGCCAAATGCACGTCTGAGCCCACACAGGCGGGCAGCAGGATTGTGGCGATAATCTTACCAGCAGCGGCCATTGGGCCCAGTGTCCAATTAAGGATGGTGAGCTGGCTTTCCATGCTGCTGGCCCAATCAGAGGCCCGACAGCTCTGCAGCGCCAGCGAGAGAGGTGGCCACTGCTGAGGCTGCAAGGAGAATGAGGGGACACCTCCATTTTGAGGCGGAGCAAATAAATTTGTTGCTGTGCTGGGGCCAGGCAGAAAGGCCCTCGTGATCGGGTGGGTAACTACTCTAGTGGCAGCGTTGGGGCCAACGGGTGGCAATTGCAGCCGGGGGGGCCCCTGCTTGGGCCACTGAACCTCCAGAAAACAAACCCCCACCCCCCCCAAACACCGTCCCCCCAGAAAGCCACTGGGAGGCCGCCTCTATGCAGCTAGTGACCTCCATGGCAGGGGGCCACTCCAGCACTGGCAAAATGCCGGTGGCTCTGGAAAATGGTTGTCAAGTGGCCCTTTCATTATTTAAATTGTCTGCCTGCTTCCAGTCTGCGGGTGATTGAGCAGCTGTCATTCCTGCCGCAGGAAAAATGGCCCGGCGGCAGGACTACATCAGGGTGGCCTCCTGACACGGCTCGCTGACATTTTACCGGCCTCCTAGTCTGTCACCCGGGGACAGTAAAATCTTGGCCAATATTGCATCATAGTGGGAGTTATCAAGGGGAAAATTCTAAAATAATATCAAGAAATAGTTTCTATTATAACCTTTGAAATATACTGAAAATTCTTACTGCTGTTTTATGGTAGAAAACAAGGTTCCTGTCATTTAAAGAACTGTTAAAAAGGCTGTCACTATTGTAACTTACCATGGCACAAGGGAAGTGGCAGGGACTATACCAGCCCATCATATAGAGAAAGCGCTTGGACAATGGACGGATCTGCTTTTGATCCCTCTTGAAACTCCTGTAGGGTTAATTTCCCATCAGCATTCTGTAACACAGGTAACCAGAATTACTGAACTGCCATAAATGTAGGTACGATGTCAAGCTCTGGTGGTAATTTTCAATCTCTTCGTCTGGGCAGTAACTTGGCAGAGTGGATGACATGGCATGGAAACCACTGAATTTTGATTCTGTTTAATGGAATGACAATTGGGTGGGTTCTACAATCATAGAGTTATACAGCACAGAGACAGGCCCTTCGGCCCATTGTGATGGGCAGACAGTCCACTGCCAACCGATGAAGTTGAAAATTACCCTTTCTGTCCCCCAACATTATCTTTTTAATAGTTTTCCATGATTTTAAAATATAAAACAAAACCAAAACTCATTACCTTGTCCATCATGGCAAAAATCCTATCCACTCGTTTCTCTGGTGTGTTCTCTTCTTCAGGGAGTTCCACTGTATTACCCTAAGGACCCAAAACTTTATATATTAAAAACTAAAAAGCCAAGAACTTTAATAAAAAGACTAGTAACATTTTATATAATCAAACACAAGCACAATCAACATACTCAACTCTTAGAAGTGAACCAGGAGCCAGATGGCCCTGGCTGCCTGTCACACTAACATGCCCCTCAATCTTAATGACTTTGGTCAGTATTTCATCTTTAAATTAAATCAGTACATAAAGTCACAGAATGTTGAAATGTTAATTTATATGAATGAAAGCAGTGGAAATTTATATTTGGCAGTTGAGTTAAGGAATGATTACAGATCAACAATGATAAAACAGAATGGGGTATGCAACTCAGGACTGTGATTGTACCGAAAGGGGGAAAAAAAATCCCATAATGAGGGAAATGAAAAGTGTGAGAAAGACAGACAATTTAAATTGGTAGGGCCTAATTCAAATCAAGGCATTCTCTACACATTCAAGAGTCTGGCCATCTTCCTCTAACCAAAAGATACACAAGATGACGGTTGAGTGCCTTTTATTACCTTTTTGTGGATGGGAAGTCCAGAGTATAGATAAGGGACCATTTCACTTTGACCTTTTCTTTCCTCATTTTCACTTCTTCTGGCCTCAGCTGAAGCAGGAATTGGTTGAACAGTTTATCCCCCTCTTGCAGGTTATTTTGCCTACTCTGATGTATTTGCCTAATAACCTGGCAGGAATTTCCTCCATTGTAGCCTCCATTAATTTTATTATAACTATTATTTACAGGAAGTTACTAGCCATTTCTCTATCAAAATCCATTATTCGTTTGATGGGTTCATGTACGTGCCATTCTCCTTCTCTATCTTCATCTACCTGTTGCTGGAATTAACGTACTCCTTACTGACTGAAATTTAAAGGCAACCTTCTTTAACCCAACAAGAACCACAGATCCAATTCTCTACTAAACCTTATTCTAATTCTTTGGTTGTCATGAATATTATACTTTAATTTTACAAAGGTTTGGAATAATTTCTCCTACTTTGAAGCCTACTTTTCAAGATAAAAAAAGAACCTTTTACATATATAGGAATAGTCTGAGCAATAAAGCAACTGGATAATTAAATTTTATTGTATGAGCTCATTAGGTTACAGTAGTGTTCGACTACTTATTTTCTTTTAAATCTGAGCTTATTTTACTTCTGTTATAACGAATACTGATAGCTTTACAAGTGTTGAAGTCTGGCTCTTGTTCCATTAGAATCCAAATTGTATCATATGAAGGGCAGTCATATGTTCCTATCGTGCGTGGAGACTGCGACACTCTGATGCACTTCTTCATTTTTTGAATGAAAACATTCCCCTTACATCATAAGCAAAATATGAAATGCTTTCAGTTGGGACACCGGAAAGAGGTTACAAAAAATGCATTTTTACTTAATGCTACAAAATAAATCTCCACTTATAATTCCTCTTCCCCACCCAACTCCCCCAAAAAATCCAACAACTGGGTTCCACTTAGCAGTTAATGTTTCTGGTACTTCTATACGATTCTTCTATCAAAAATGTGACTAGTTTCTGTACAGAGGCTGCATTCCTTGCAATCTGTAATCTATCTTTTTTTACTTTGGATTTTTCAGCTAGCCTGTCAGTGAATGACTTAAAATGTAACAATACAAAGTTCTGTATGACATGAACTTTTTTAAAAATTTTCAATTACAAGGATACACCTCAACACTAGGGACACATTATTTTATTAAGAACCAGCCATGAACACACATTGGAGTTTCAAATCACCCATGATGCAATTCATAGAAGGAAACTGCCAGTATTTAAAGAAAACATTTTAGGCATAGTACAATTTATTTTATTTATGCCTGGTTTAGAAATATTTACTAAAAAAACATTTAAAAAGAGATACAAGCAAAATACTGCGGTTGCTGGAAATCTGAAATAAAAACAAGAAATGCTGGAACCACTCAGCAGGTCTGGCAGCAAATGTGGAAAGAGCAGAGTTAACGTTTCGGGTCAGTTCCGAAGAAGGGTCACTGACCCGAAATGTTAACTCTGCTTCTCTTTCCACAGATGCTGCCAGACCTGCTGAGTGGTTCCAGCATTTCTTGTTTTTATTTAAAAAGAGATACAGTTCCTTCAAGAGGCTTAAAAAAAAAAGAAAATGCAGTCTGATTACAAATTTGGAAGACAAAAGTTCAATTTACGTTGGTCTTTTATAATTTACTCACCACCATCTGATAAATAGCATCCACAATATCCAGCATCTCGTTCCTGGTGATGTAGCCATCATTATCTAGGTCATACAGTTTAAAAGCCCCTGAAACAACATGTCAAACATTAATGTATATTCAAAATTAATGCTCTCAGGCAGACTAGCAAAAATATAGGCTTCTGTAATCATGTTCATATTAATATTTCAACTACAATCTAACCAAGCTGACATTTGCTCTACTATCACTACCCCGCGAGGGACAATTATACAAGAACACATGCAGCTGAAGAATAACAAAATGTTATTAGAATTTCAGTAAGACATAATGAAAAATGTGAAATGTTCACACTATGTCCACTTAAACTGTGAAAAGACACACCAGTAGACTTACAGATTGTTTGCGTATAAAGTTAGGTTCTGTATGGAGAGCTTTTTAAGTTGCAGAGTGAAGTACTGATGGCTTTAGGTCTGCCATTAGCCTGAGTTGTAGCTGACCTGCGATTATCTGGGTACAGTAGTCTAGTGGTTATGTTACTGGACTAATAATCCAGACATCTGGACTAATAAACCAGAGGACGTGAGCACAAGTACACAATGGTGGTTTGAGAATTTAAATAGATAAAATCAAATCTGAAAATAAATCAATAAATGTGACTTATGAAGCTGCTGGGTGGTAAAAATCACTACTGTCCTTTGGGGAGGGAAACCTGCGGTCTTCATCCTGTCTGGCCTATATGTGAATCCAGTCCTCCACCAACATGATTGATTCTTAATTGCCCTACCAAGTGGCCTAGTAAGCCACTCAGCTGCATTAAACTGCTCTCTGGGCAGCTAGAGATGGATAATAAATGCTGGGAATAAATTCCAAAAATTATCTGACAGTGACAGTGGATGCAAAAAGTGGAGAAATATTCCCAAACCATAGCACTGAATTCTCCTATTAAAACATGAGAACTGAACATTTGTTTAATCATGTGTATACAATGGGCAATGAATATTGAAGGTGGAGATGAAGTGCGACAAAAATGGAGACTGAACAAAATGGAAAAGACTCGAGTCAAGTGAGTTACTTACATCGCAGTTTCTCATCCAGAGTCCCCCTTGAAGTTACTGACAGCGCTTGGATAAATTCAGAGAATTCAATTTTTCCATCCTGAAAATCCATTCAAAAAAGGCATCTTCATTAATTCCCATGTAAATTACTCTGATTTTCAACTTTGTCTCAGTGATAACTAATTCATTTTTTTATTTATTTAGAGATACAGCGCTGAAACAGGCCCTTCGGCCCACCGAGTCTGTGCCGACCATCAACCACCCATTTATACTAATCCTACACTAATCCTATATCCCTACCACATCTCCACCTGTCCCTATATTCCCCTACCACCTACCTATACTAGCGACAATTTATAATGGCCAATTTACCTATCAACCTGCAAGTCTTTTGGCTGTGGGAGGAAACCGGAGCACCCAGAGGAAACCCACGCAGACACAGGGAGAACTTGCAAACTCCACATAGGCAGTACCCAGAATTGAACCCGGGTCGCTGGAGCTGTGAGGCTGCGGTGCTAACCACTGCGCCACTGTGCTGTGTTTTTGTCTGAGTCAGAAGATTGTGGTTCAGATCCTACTCCAGGACTTGAGTACATAATCTAGGCTGACAATTCTGTGCAGTACTAAGTGAGTGTTACATTGTTCAAGGTGCCGTCTTTTAAATGAGTTGTTAAACTGAAGTCCCATCTTCTCTCAGATGAATGCAAAAGATTACATGGCTGCATTCAAAAAAGAGAGCTCTCCCAGTGTCTTGGCCAACAGTTCTCCCTCAACCGATGCAACCAAAACAGATCAGCTGATCAATTTGCCCAATGTTTGTGAGAGAGCATTGCGTGAAAATTGGCTGCTGTGTTTTCCTACAAATTAAGTGACGACACTTCAAAACAATTTATTGGGTGTAAAGTGCTTTGGGAGGTGCTGAGGATGTGAAAGGTGCTATATAAATGAAAGTTCACACTTTTTTCAAGCATTTGTATAAAGAAATGGGGGTGTCACCCGAGTTCTCCAAGTCCTGGGAAAGTCGAACAGAGGGGTACTTTAGAACCTCAATAGACTAGCAACAGAATGGTAGATCTTAGCCTTGTACTTCTGAGGGAGTGCTAACTGAGTCCAAACCCAACAGTGGGGTGGGGGCCACGGAAAATAGGATCAATCCCAACTGCTCTCTTGCATCTCCTCATAGCAGTTACTAGAGCTCTATTCCTGGAAACCTGGGAGAGGTACATACACTCGTCCTCGTGGCTATGGATACCGTGCGAACAAAGTAGCTTAATTTTATTAGTCAACAAAAAAGTAAAGAAGTAACCCCACAATATATATATGTGTGTGTGTGTTCGTACATTATTTGTGGGTATCAGAAATTTTAAAAATAATGTTGCTGTACCCAAAGCCGAATCAAGCAATCCTCACACTGAACTATTCATCCTTGACTGGTTGCTTTACTTGAATCACATTCCCATGTTGCAAACAGCATTCAATCACAATCTGCACTTATCCTTATAAAACCAGGTCTGAATTCTAACTAGACAAACAGCTATCTCACCTCTAAACACGTTAAACTGATGCAACAACTGTTTGAGTTGACAGTCTGTTCCATATATCCATTACCCTGTGTGGAGTAAAACCACCTCCTACTAATCTGAGATCCTGCATGTAGTTTGTTAATTTTGAGGACATGCATTTCAGCTGAGCTTGAAATGTGTATATTATTGAAAGTCCAATCTGCATCTCTTGTGAAATTTCAGAGGTAAAATTCATTTGCTTCAGTAGAATTTGGAGAACAAACCACTCACTTTATTTTCGTCAAAGACATTGAAGACAAATGTAGCAAACTTTGTCGGGTCTCCACAGGGAAAGAATTGTTTGTAGATTTTCTGGAAGCCTGCTGCATCAAGCTGTCCACTGGGGCAGTCTTTAATGAAACCTTTGTACCTGTCAGACAAAATATTACTGAAGGTTATTTCACCAGTAAACATAAATTAACACTACACACTTTAAATAAAAGTTTAATTGCAGGTTAAAAGTGCGCAAAATAGCTTCATTCTTGAACATACAATTTAAAAGGAAAATATATGTACCATCTCCAATTTAATAAGTGGCTGGTTGAATGCTAAAACTGATGTACCATAACTGTCCCTCTCAAATCACGCGGCAAACATACCGCCAAAATTGGAAACTTTATCATACAAATTGTTCGACGCTATTGAGTGCTGTAGATGAGACCGCATACCAATTCCACCATCAAAATGACTTTTCCACCATTTAAACACACGGAATACATGATGAGAAGGCTCCTCAAGCTATTTAATCTAACCCAGAATATAAATCCCACCACCTTCCCACTACACTACCTTAAAGGACTGCAGTGTCTTAGCTTCAACAACTCTGTAAATAAATGACATCTTGCCCAATTTCCAGCAGAAAATAATATGACATCAAAACATACAACTATTCAATTCCAGATATGAGTAAATAGCCAGCTTTTTCTGTTCTTTCACAATCCCATCCAAGTCTTTTTTTTATTCTTTCAATGGCGCACTGGCAAGGCCAGCATTTGCTGCCCGCCCCAAATCGTCCTTGACAACTGAGTGGCTTGCTAGGCCATTTCAGAGAGCAGTTAAAAGTCAACCATATTACGTGGGTCTGGAGTCACATGTAGGCGAGACCAGGAAAGGATGGCACATTTCCTTCCCTAAAGGACATTAGTGAACCAGATGGGTTTTTATAACAATTGATGATGGTTTCATGGCATCATTACAGAGAGTAGTTTTCAATTCCAGATTTTTTACAATTATTAATTAATTGAATTTAAATTCCACCCATGTCCCCAGGACATTGGCCTGGACCTCTGGTTCACGAGCTCAGTGACATTACCACGATGCCACCATCTCCCACTGTGATATGAAAAGCTAGAGTGCAGTTTCTTCTTCTTCTTTGGCCTCCTTGTCTCGAGAGACAATGGGTAAGCGCCTGGAGGTGGTCAGTGGTTTGTGAAGCAACGCCTGGAGTGGCTATAAAGGGCAATTCTAGAGTGACAGACTCTTCCACAGGCGTTGCGGATAAAATTGGTTGTCGGGGCAGTTTCACAGTTGGCTCTCCCCTTGCACTTATGTCTTTTTTCCTGCCAATTGCTAAGTCTCTTCAACTCACCGCATTTCAGCCCCGCCTTTAAGGCTGCCCGCCAGCTCTGGCGATCGCTGGCAACTGACTCCCACGACTTGTGATCAACGTCACAGGACTTCATATCGCGTTTGCAGACATCTTTAAAGCGGAGACATGGACGGTCAGTGGGTCTGATACCAGTGACGAGCTCGCTGTACAATGAGTCCTTGGGGATCCTGCCATCTTCCATGCGGCTTACATGGCCAAGCCATCTCAAGCGCCGCTGGCTTAGTAGGGTGTATATGCTGGGGACGTTGGTAGCCTCGAGGACTTCTGTGTTGGAGATACGGTCCTGCCACCTGATGCCAAGGATTCTCCGGAGGCAGCGAAGATGGAATGAATTGAGACATCGCTCTTAGCTGACATACGTTGTCCAGGCCTCGCTGCCGTAGAGCAAGGTACTGAGGACACAGGCTTGATACACTCGGACTTTTGTGTTCTGTGTCAGTGCGCCATTTTCCCACACTCTCTTGGCCAGTCTGGACATAGCAGTGGAAGCCTTTCCCACGCACTTGTTGATTTCTGCATCGAGAGACATGTTACTGGTGATAGTTGAGCCTTGGTAGGTGAACTCTTGAACCACTTCCAGAGCGTGGTCGCCGATATTGATGGATGGAGCATTTCTGACGTCCTGTCCCATGATGTTCGTTTTCTTGAGGCTGATGGTTAGGCCAAATTCATTGCAGGCAGCCGCAATCCTGTCGATGAGTCTCTGCAGACACTCTTCAGTGTGGGATGTTAATGCAGCATCGTCAGCAAAGAGGAGTTCCCTGATGAGGACTTTCCGTACTTTGGTCTTCACTCTTAGACGGGCAAGGTTGAACAACCTGCCACCTGATCTTGTGTGGAGGAAAATTCCTTCTTCTGAAGACTTGAATGCATGTGAGAGCAGCAGTGAGAAGAAGATCCCAAACAGTGTAGGTGCGAGAACACAGCCCTGTTTCACACCATCAGGATAGGAAAGGGGTCTGATGAGGTGCCGCTATGCTGAATTGTGCCTTTCATATTGTCATGGAATGAGGTGATGATACTTAGTAGCTTTGGAGGACATCCGATCTTTTCTAGTAGTCTGAACAGACCACGTCTGCTGACGAGGTCAAAGGCTTTGGTGAGATCAATGAAAGCAACGGAGAGGGGCATCTGTTGTTCGCAGCATTTCTCCTGTAGCTGGCGAAGGGAGAACAGCATGTCAATGGTGGATCTCTCTGCTCGAAAGCCACACTATGCCTTAGGGTAGACACGCTCAGCCAGCTTCTGCAGCCTGTTTAAAGCGACTCGAGCGAAGACTTTCCCCACCATGCTGAGCAGGGAGATTCCACGGTAGTTGTAGCAGTCACCGCGGTCACCCTTGTTCTGATAGAGGGTGATGATATTGGCATCGCGCATGTCCTGTGGTACTGCTCCCTCGTCCCAGCACAAGCAAAGCAGTTCGTGGAGTGCTGAGAGTTTAGCAGGCTTAGCACTCTTGATTATTTCAGGGGTAGCGTCGTCCTTCCCAGGGGCTTTCCCGCTGGTTAGAGAATCAATGGCATCACTGAGTTCCGATTTTGTTGGCTGTACGTCTGGCTCATCCATGACTGGCAAAGACTGGGCTGCATAGCGGGCAGTCTCAGTGACAACATTTTCCCTGGAGTATAGTTCTAGGTAGTGCTCCGCCCAGTGGTCCATTTGCTTGCGGTGGTCAGTGATTGTATCCCCTGATTTGGATTTGAGGGGGGGGGGGCGATCTCCTTGATGGTTGGCCCCAAAGCTCTCTTAATGCCATCACACATTCCTCTGAAGTTTCCGGTGTCGGAGGCCAGCTGAATATGACTGCATAGGTGTTGCCAGTAGTCATTTGCGCAGCTCCTGGCTGTTCTTTGTGCAGCGCTTCTGGCTGCTTTAAGTGCTACGGATGTTAACTCGTTGGGGGCTTTCTTGTAGTTCAACAGTGTAATGCACTTAGCGGCTCTGACAGGTTCCAGCTCTTCAAAGTGATATTGAAACCAGTCTGCATTCTACTTCACATGTTTGCCAAAGGTGGTCATAGCTGAGTCATAGATGGCATCTCTGATGTGGGCCCACTTGTTCTCTGCATCCCCTGTAGCAGTATTTTGAAGGGCTTTTTCAAGTGAATTTAGAAACTTATGTAACAGCTGTGGATAAGAAATTCTGCTAGTGTTGGTGCGCGGGCGGCCCTTCTGCTTGGAGTGATGCAGCTTCTTTGGTTTGAGTCTAACCTTGCTGCACGCCAGGGAATGGTCGGTGTCGCAGTCCGCACTGTGGAAGCTGCGTGTGCTTTGAACGCTGTTTAAAGAGGCTCGCCTTGTGACGGTGAGGTCCAGCTGGTGCCAACGATGTGATCTTGGGTGCCTCAAAGAAACCTGGTGACAGGGTTTAGTATGAAAGAATGAATTGGTGATGCAGAGGTTATGATAGGTAAACAACTCAAGCAGTCTCTGTCCATTCTCATTCATCCTTCCAATGACATAGCACCCAAGGCAGGAGGGCCATGAGTCATGGTCGGCCCACCATGGCATTAAAGTTCCTCAGCAGGAACAGATGTTTGGTATTGGGGATGCTACTAATGATATTATGGAGTTCCTCGTAGAACTGGTCTTTAGCTTCAGGTGGGGAGCACAGTATTGGAGCATAGATGCTGAGTAGGTGTACGGGACCAGAGGCGGTGAGCAGTCGGATGGACAGTATGCGTTCCGAGCCATTTGAAAGTGGCTCTATTATGCTGAGCAAAGAGTTTCTGATGGCAAAGCCCACTCCATGCTGTCTTGGTTCTTCAGGATCCCTACCCTGCCAGAAGAAGGTGTAGTCTTGCTCTCTTAGAGATCCGCTCACAGGGAGGCGTGTCTCCTGAAGTGCTGCAATGTCCACATTGAGTCGACTGAGCTCGTTGTTAATGAAGGCGGTCTTCCGAGAATCCTTTTTTTGTCGTGCTGTTTGGTGCGGTGTTGCAGTCCACTTTTCGGGCAATGACCCAGAGCTCCAAGCACCCATTGAAGCAGGTGGACTGTGGCGGGACAGAACCTTACTGACCGGGGGCTGCCTGGTTTGAGGCAGGCGGTAGCTGTCTAGTGAGATGCAATGACCTCTCTCACCGACAAAGGCAACCCGTGGCGCCCAATCTCTAAGCCAATTGAGCTGGACTTAAAACCCGTAACTGCTGCCTTCCGTGTTGTTTTGGTCGCTGTGATGCAACTATGGAGCGACCTCTCCATGGCACATGCCTGGGCGGATGTATGGAGGATGTGAGTTGCCCAAGCCTCAAAACCCCCCTCTCGGCCTTCCTGGTGGGGTCCAAAGGAGTGCACAGCACAACGTTTGGCACCGGTATGGCTGCAGGAACTGCCGGAAACATGCCAAAGGTGACACATGGCTGCCTTCGGGGATCTGCTCCGGAATTTCTGTTAGGGTTGACTCCCTTAGCCTTGGTCTCTCTCAAGATGCCCACAAGGCAGTGGGGTTGTTTGGGCCCCTGCTCAGGGATAGGTGGATGCCGGTGGGAGGAAGGGGGTGTGAGGGGGAGGAGTGCGGTGGGATGGGGTGGAGGGAAGGGGGTGCGAGGGGGAGCTGAGAAGGGGGCTGGGAAGGGGGTGCGCTGGGAGGGGGGCGCGAGGGGGAGCGGGGGTGGGGAGGGGTGCAGGTAATAAAACATTTCATCAGCTCCCACCATCGCCGCTGAGAAAGCTCACCGCGTCCTCCGGAAGGTGGGCGACAGCTTCGAGCACCAGTACCAGCAGGAATTCGCCGACATTGCACTGCAGATGTGCCTCGAGCCGGATATCGCCTGCGGGTGCTTTGAAGCTGTGGCCGAGGAGCTGTTCTGCGATGGAGTCCATTTACACTACCACCTTTGCTGAATGGTCTCTAACAGTAGAGTGCAGTACATTCCTGATAAATGCATACTTGACCCCAGCAGAGAAATCCAAAGAACCAACCTTCATTGCTTTGCCTTACTTATTTAAAATATTTATGAACTCCTTAGAATAGCTATTGGACTTCCCAATGTAAAACCAAGTCATATAAACCAGGAAGGTTCCAGGCTCAATGTACAGTCCATGCCGAGTTAGCTGATCTCAGCTGTGGGGCCATTGGAAAGATAAAACTGGCCTCAATTAGCTCATTCCAGGGACAGGATAACAATAACTGGGCCAGGACTGCATGCCTGATGGGGGTGGTGTGTATGTGTCTGTGTGCATAAAATAGGTTGGCTATGCTCTGATAACCAAACAGTCTGCAACACTAATCTTGCATCATATTGTTTGCCCTTCGAAGTAAAGATGCCCAGGTCCATCATCTGGGGTGTTTGGTAGGGTTCCAGTGGGTACTTGGGTGACAGCTGAGGCCAATATGCGCCCAGAAAGTTATGCTGCATATAGGGCAGAGTACCACAAATGATTGAGTTTTGGACGAACTGCTGGCTCGATTTTTCCTTTTCTTGCATTTTCTCTCTGCACCTGATATATGCTTGCTTTTGAAGGTGGCCATACACTTATTTATTTGGTTGCACCAGGTACAGCGATCCTGGGCAAGCTTCTCCCAGTACCCAGGGTCGATATCAAAACTCTTAAGCAAAGCCTTCAGAGTGTCCTTGCAGTGCTTCCTTTGACTGCAATGAGAGCACACCCCAGACTCAAGCTTTCCACAGAAGATTCGCTATGGTAAGTGGGTGTCAGGCATTCTGGCTAATGACCAGCCTAACTCAGTTGTGACTGTCTCAATATGGTGTGGATGCTTGGCATGCCAGCATGGGCGAGCACCTCAGTGTCTGGTATTTTGTCCTGCCATCTGATCTTCAGAAGCTTTCGAAGGCAGCTCAAGTGAAAGTGGTTGGGCTTCTTGGCATGACACTGGTACACAGTCCAAGTCTCACATGTGTAGAGCAGAGCAGGCAGGTCTGTTGCTCTATAGACTTTTAGTTTGGTAGGCAGACTTACTCCCCTTCATTCCCAGACTGATGTTCGAAGTCTGCCGAAGACTACACTTGCATTGGCCTTCTTGCACGTCATCAATATAGACACCTTGACAGAGTGTACTGCCGAGATCAAACATTCGTAATGATGGCCTTACGAGTTACAGGAGGGCAGCCAGTGCTCATGAAACAATACCTAGGCAAGAGGTACTGCCTTCGGGGAGGTGGAGGCGGCGAAGAAAAACTTTTGAAAACATCTTTATACATTTCTGCAAAGTTGAATGAACTTGATCCACACCATAAAGAGCTGCCACTGTCCAATAACATTATATAAATAAGATACAAAAGGAGAAAACTAGTCGAGGAAGTTTTCAAATCCAATACAAGTCAATCATTAGAGTTGCATTCCCTGAACGCAATGATTAAAATACTTTAAAGTGTCCAATGGGCAAGGGATTTCAGTCTGGCAGGATGAGGTGAATTATTCTGCACTGTAATAAAACAGCCCAAGGTTAAATATGGAATGATCATGAAAAGATGTACAATAATGGTTTATCACAAAAAATTGCAAGGCTGTAAAAGCATTAGATAATTAATGCTATTAAATAATTAATGCTATTAAATTAAGCAGTCTCTTCTGTAAGTTTGTTTAACTCTTGTTATATTAAAGGTACAGTGTCCACTTCTTTGAAGTCATTCTTTTGGCACTTTTACATAGGGGCCTGGGTACGGAGAGTAGCATTGAATGAGACACCTGAAATAGTCTGGCCAATGCTTCCCCATTTCACCATACTTTGGTGCCATTAGTCTCTGTTAGGTGGCCAGCAGGAAGAAGCTCATATTTTACTCATCTTCAAGTTCTGTTCTTGGACTCACAAAAAGTTGGGTTGCAGGTATCAGACGAGGCTCAGAGTTTGCCTTCCTTTCCATCAGTGAATTGCAAACCTGTTGTCAATTACGTACTCTCGAAGTAAAAATGACTTTTCAACCTCTTACCACAGAGGGAAAATCCTCCATTTTACCTTACAGTCCAATGTGATGCAAATTTGCCCTGTTTGGTTTGCAGCTGATAAGCAGTCACTCTGCTGACACATGCTCCATCAAGCAGCTCTCTGGATGCAAAAGTACAGGCCGTAATGTTTAAAAAATCCAACTAGCCAGGACTCATCAGGAGGAGACATTGTTGCCTAGCAACTCATTTGTGACTGAGAGAAGTTGTAAATTCTTATTACAGTTAGGATAAGTTTTTATTTTTAAAATAAAATCCTCAATAAAATGTTTTCCCTTTTCTTCTGAAAATACTGACTTTGAGCACTGTTCCATTGGATAACTCAGTATCCATTTGAAGACTTCCAATAAGACAGTAGGACCACTGTACAGCTATCAGGAGCAGGAACCTGGAAGAATTTTCCCTTCCCGAGTTCAAGGATTTTTCACAAAATTTGTAAAAGTACAGTACGCAACAGTTCAACTTGTTGGGGAACACAGGGCTTAGTGACAGGGAGGAACTGAAAGAAATCAGCATTACTAGAGAAATGGTGTTGGGGAAATTGATGGATTGAAGGCCGATAAATCCCCAGGGCCTGGTGGTATGCATCCCAGAGTACCTAAGGAAGTGGTCCTAGAAATACTGGATGCATTGGTGGTCATCTTCCAAGATTCTATAGACTCTGGAACAGTTCCCACAGATTGGAGGGTAGCTAATGTAACCCCACTATTTAAAAAGGGAGGTAGAGAGAAAGCAGGGAATTATAGACCAGTCAGCCTGATGTCAGTAGTGGGGAAAATTCTAGAGTCCATTATCAAAGATTTTATAGCAGAGCACTTAGAGAACAGTGGTAGAATCGGGCAGAGTCAGCATGGATTTCGAAAGGGAAATCATACTTGACAAATCTACTAGAATTCTTCAAGGATGTAACTAGTAGAGTTGATGAGGGGGAGCCAGTGGATGTGGTTTATTTGGACTTTCAGAAGGCTTTTGACAAAGTCCCACATAAGAGATTAGCATGTAAAATTAAAGCGCATGGGATTGGAGGTAGTGTATTGCAATGGATAGAAAATTGGTTGGCGGACACGAAACAAAGAGTTGTGATAAATGGGTCTTCTTCCGAATGGCAGGCAGTGACTAGTGGGGTACTGCAGGGATCGGTGCTAGGACCCTAGCTATTCACAATATACATTAATGATTTAGATGAGGGAACTAAATGTAATATCTCCAAATTTGCAGATGACACAAAACTGGGTGGGAGGGCAAGTTGTGAGGAGGATGCAGAAAGGCTTCAGTGTGATTTGGACAAGATGAATGAGTGGGCAAATGTATGGCAGATGCAGTATAATGTGGATAAATGTGAGGTTATCCACTTTGGTAACAAAAACAGGAAGGCAGATTATCTGAACGGCTATAAACAGAGAGGGGAATATGTAGCGAGACCTGGGTGTTCTCGCACACCAGTCACTGAAAGTAAGCATGCAGGTGCAACAGACGGTAAAAAAAGGCAAATGGTATGTTGGCCTTCATAGCGAGGGGATTCGAGTACAGAAGCAGGGATGTCTTGCTGCAATTATACAGGACCTTGGTGAGCCCACAACTGGAATATTGTGTGCAGTTTCGGTCTCCTTATCTGAGGAAGGATGTTAAGAGTGAGGGGGGATCTCATAGAAACCTATAAAATTCTAACAGGACTTGACAGGGCAGATGCAGGAAGGATGTTTCCGATGGTGGGGGAGTCCAGAACCATGGGTCATAGTTTAAGGATACGGGGTAAACCTTTCAGGACTGAGATGAGGAGAAATTTCTTCACCCAGAGAGTGGTGAGCCTGTCACTGTCACAGAAAGCAGTTGAAGCTAAAAGATTGTAAGTTTTCAAGAAGGAGTTAGAAATAGCTTTTGGGTTGAAAGGGATCAAAGGGAATGGGGGTGAAAGCGGGAACAGGCTACTGAGTTGGATGAGCAGCCACAATCATAATGAATGGCATAGCAGGCTCAAAGGGCCGAATGGCCTACTCCTGCTCCTATTTTCTATGTAACTTGGCATTTGACAGTTCAAATTTGACATTACATAAAGTGAAATACAGTTCAATTTCTTTCAATACAGTACATGGCACTCTGAGGTGCCTCACTACACTTACAATTAGAAGCTTTTTTTGCAATATACATTTCACATCAAACATAGTCTGGTGCACATAGCCCAAGGGGATTTACAGAGGTTCCAGGCCCTTGGTGTATTATGGCGGGAAGGTCTGAGTTCAAGGATGCTGAGACAAATTCTATCATCTCAACTGCTGCCCTGGCTAAAGTTGGCTAACTCAGCACTGACTGAACATCAATCCTGGCTAGTATGGCTCAGTACAAAGATTGGGACATTTACCCAATGTGATTGGTGGAAGCTATGATGTTTTAAAATTAATTAGACTAGACAGGGAAATACTTTGCAATCTCAAAGTGATACTCCTTCTTTGAGTATTACTCTACTGGCTTGGGACTGACAGTCATAGGGTCATAAGACTTTTACAGCACAGAAACAGGCCCAACGCGCCTGCGCCGACCATCAAGCACCTGTCCAAAACTAATCCCACTTCCCCGCAGTTGGCCCGTAGCCTTGTATGTTATGGCATTTCAAGTGCTCATCTAAATACTTCTTAAATGTCGTGAGTGTTCCTGCCTCTACCACCCCTTCAGGCAGTGTGTTCCAGATTCCAACCACCCTCTGGGTGCAAACTGACTGACCTGGTGAGCATTAACTAGGCAATATTGCATAATAAATGAAGCAACACTAGAGAATTATAGATCATAGCTTAAAAATTAACAGGCCAATTAAAAAAAACTAAGGCTATTTCATTGCAGTCAAGAAAATCCAAGGCATTTAAATGCACTCAGGTATTTCAAAAAGAATCAAATTACCTGACCATTAACTAAAAATTATTTTGCAACTCATTTGACTTTTGTCAGAATGATGAAAGGAGCTTTTCTTTCGACTTATGGATACTAAGCTGGTGAGACAGCAGCCGAAACAAAAAGCTTGGCATTCACTTAAGAGGGCAATGAACACAACACAGAAGAACGTCTGAAGAATAACTGTGTACTGTGCACTGTCTGTACATACAGACGCTGCAATTGTGGAACCAACTGAAAGGAGGTTGTTTACATTTAGCACAAAAAAAGGGCCAAGGACAGAACCCTAACAGACAGGAACAGAGATGCAGGTTTATTGGACAGATTTATAGGCCTGCAACAGAACCTTCTGGTATCAGCTGTAAACACAAGATGAAATATAGGATAATTAGAATAATTAACAGCTGGCAGGGAATCTTGACTCAGTCTTTCAAAATGGGCAGATCTCATGATGTCACAACTCGAAAAGGCATTAATTTTCTGTTAAGCACATCAGAACTCCTCCAGAAGGTTGATACTAGTTTTTAATTGCCAAGGATACTGTTCTTTATTTATATAAATGTGTGTCTGTGTACATACGCATTTATAATATCTATTGCTGGAGCATTCAACTATAGTGGGGGTGTAAAACAGGCGCTATTGGATCAGCCGGCCGTTAAAGGCCCAACTGATTTTCTGTAGTGAGGTTTTACACCTACATACACTCCGTTTGTCACACTTACCTCCTGTACCATGACTTGCTTGTCATGCTCTTCCGCAGTGCCTGTGTATTACTTTTAACTGTAGGCACATATACTTTACTTATCTTTAGTCCTTTCAACAGCATGTGGCATTGCTACTGCTCCTAGCTCTGGTTACCATATCAATTCCTTTAGGCGGCCTTACAAAATAAGCTTTCTATTTATTCTCTTCCCTGTACCGCTTTGTTCCCTGTAGCTAAGTTTTATTTCAACTGTTTAAATGCAAGTTTTGTGTTAACTTTAAAGTTTTATCTAAAAGTTATTCAAGGCTGTTGCTTACCATTCTGGACTCTAGTTCTCCTTTTAAGCACATAAGGAATCGGAGTAGGAATAGGCCATATGGTCCATTTAGCCTGCTCCGCCATTCAATAAGATCACGCTGATCTTCTACATCAATGCTACCTTCCTGCCCTACCCCCATATACATCGTTTCCCTTAATGCCCAAAAATCTATCGATCTCAGTCTTGAATACACTCAATGACTCAGCACCCACAGCCCTCTGGGATAGAGAATTTCAAGGGTTCACAACCGAGTGAAGAAATTTCTCATCTCAGTCCTAAATGGCCGACCCTTTATCCTGCCTGAGACTATAATTCTAGTCAGGTGAAACAGCTTCTCAGCATCTACCCTGTCAAGCTCTTGAATAATTTCATACATTTCAATTAGATCATCTCTCATTCTTCTAAACTCTAGAGAACATAGGCCTAGTCTACTCAATGTCTCCTCATAGGACAGCCCTCTCATCCCCAGAATCAATCTCGAACCTTCATCGCACCCCTTCTAAGGCAAGTATATCATTCCTTAGGTAAGGAGTCCAAAATTGCCCTCCAAATCTGATCATTATCACGTTGCTGCTTGTGGGAGCTTGCAGTGCACAAATTGAATGTCACGTTTCCTACGTTACAACAGTGACTACACTTCAAAAGTACTTTATTGGTTGTAGAGCACTTTGGGATGTCCTATGGTCCTGAAAGGCTTTATATAATTGTAGCAAGACTTCCTTATTTTTGTACTCCAATCCCCTTGGAGTAAGCGAAGGCTAATACACCATTTGCCTTCCTAATTGCTTGCTTTACCTGCACGTTAACTTTATAATTAGAATTAGTGTACAGGGACACCCAAATCCCTCTACAGCAGGCATCTCAAGGAAAGTGCCATTCCCCTTTCTTTGATTCCACCTTGTGGCCTTAAGAGCTACCACCCTTCAACCATCACCCAAGAGCCAGCCTATGCAGTTTGCAGATCCCTCTCCCTACGGCCAGTGTAGCTGGAACCCCTGCTGCCCCCCTCTTCCAAATGACCACCAAGACAGACAGAACACGTGAAAAAGAGCGTGAATATGACAGAGCAAGAGCAAAAGAGGGAAAAAAGGAACAAGAAGGAAAAGGATAAAGAAAAAAAAGCATATGATAAGAATCCATATTATGATGGACAATTACTTTCAATTGTATTTGAAATAGAGGCAAACTGAGATGGGACTGAGATAGACAGTTATCAGATGAACTGGCAGAGTAAACCAAGGGCTGAATATAACTGATTCCATTCTCAAGGTACAGCACTTGAAGGCAATAAGTTACTGGTATGAATGAATGGAAAAGCTTTTAGTGAGAACCTTCTGATTGGTACGCATAAAACCCAGGGGTGAGAAGTTCTGACATTTTTCTAAAACTGAGATCACGACCCAAACATAATATTTCTTGTTAAATTAGTAATGTGGACATATCTTGGTTCAAATCTACTATAATGACACAAGTACAGCTGTAAAGCTTTGTCTCAGATCCTGAGTAATTTGGCACTCAAACAGCTATAATTACATTATTGGTTTAACATTGCCTCTGGGTTCAGAACCTCCAGAAATAGAACTCAAAGTTTGGTCCACTTGTAATGCCAACTCTCACTTATGTCAAGAGAACGTCATGCATCAACATCTACTGCTCTTTTCACAGACACAGGTCCCATTTTTAAGAAAGTTAGCAGTCCAATTCCACAAGTGCAAGCTATCATGTCATATGTTGCTAGTTTGCCCATTCTTCAGCTACAACACTGGCATCTACCCAGCAATGTGGAAAATTGCCCAGGTATGACCTGTACACTAAAAGCAGGACAAATCTAACCCAGCCAATCACCGCTCCATCAGTCTATTCTCAATCATCAGTAAAGTGATGGAAGGTGTTATCAGCAGTGCTATCAAGCAGCACTTGCTTAGCAATAACCTGCTCACCGATGCTCAGTTTGGGTTCTGCCAGGGCCACTCAGCTCCTGACCTCATTACAGCCTTGGTTCAAACATGGACAAAACAGCTAAACTCAAGAGGTGAGGTGAGGTGAGAGTCACTGCCCTTGACATCAAAGCAGCATTTGACTGAGTATGGCATCAAGGAACCCTAGCAAAACTGAGGTCAATGGGAATCAGGGGGAAAACACTCCGCTGTTTGGAATCATACCCAGCACAAAGGAAGATGGTTGTGGTTGTTGGAGGTCAATCATCTCAGTCCAGGGCATCACTGCAGGAGCTCCTCAGGGTAATGTCCTAGGCCCAATCATCTTCAGCTGCTTCATCAATGACCTTCCCTCCATCATAAGGTCAGAAGTGGGCATGTTCGCTGATGATTGCACAATGTTCAGCACTATTCGCAACTCCTCAGATACTGAAGCAGTCCATGTCCATATGCAGCAAGACCTGCACAACATCCAGGCTTGGGCTGATGTGTGGCAAGCAACATTCGCGCCACACAAGTGCCAGGCAATGACTATCTCAAACAAGAGAGAATCTAACCAACTTCCCATGACATTCAATGTCATTACGATCGCTGAATCTCCCACGAACATCCTGGGGGTTACCATTGACCAGAAACTGAACTGGAGTAGCCATATAAATACCATGGCTACGAGAGCAGGTCAGAAAAGTGGCAAATGGAATTCAACCCAGAAAGGAGGAAAAAAAATTTCGCCCAGAGGGTGGTAGGGGTCTGGAACTCATTGCCTGAAAGGGTGACAGAGGGAGAAACCCTGAAGTCATTGAAAAGGTGTCTGGATATGCACCTGAAGTCCCGTAAGGAGAGAAGCAGCGGGAGTGGAGAGGATTTAAAAAGTGCGCCAAAACCTGGTGACTCGGAGAGAATCAGCAGGGAAGGATTTAAAAAGCACGTCAAAAGCTTGAAGATCCAAGGACACATCTGCACTAAGTGTTTGCGGCTCGAAGAGCTTCGGCTCAGAGTCATTGAGCTGGAGGCTGGGCTGCAGACATTCCGACACATCAGGGAGGGGGATGTTACCTGGACACTTTGTACCATGAGGCAGTCACACCCCTTAGGATAGGGCCTTCTGATTTGGTCAGTGGTCAGGGACAAGAGTGTGTGACTGCAGCTGAGGCAGATAAGGGAACCCAGAGGGCAGGAGTGCAGGAGCCTTAGCTGTTGCAATTATCCAATAGGTTTGAGGTTCTTTCAGCTTGTTTGGATGAGAGTGGGGGCTGCAGGGTGGATGAGCTAACTGATCATGGCACCATTGTACAGGAAGCCATTCAAGTGGGGGGAGCAAAAAGGAATGTAGTGGTAATAGGGGACAGTAGAGTGCGGGGTATTGACACTGTTCTCTGCAGAAAAGAGCAAGAGCACAGAAGGCTGTGTTGCCTGCCCGATACCAGGGTTCGGGACATCGGCTCAGGGCTGGAGAGGAACTTACAGTGGGACGGGGGAGGATCCAGTCGACTTGGTCCATGTAGGTACCAATGACATAGGAAGGAGGTTCTGCATAGTCAGTATGAGGAGCTAGGCACCAAATTAAGAAACAGAACCTCAAAAGGTAATAATCTCCGGATTATTGGCATAGGGCAAATTAGATTAGAGAAATGAATGCGTGGCTCAAAGACAGGTGCAGTAGAAGTGGTTCCAATTCGTGGGACACTGGCACCAGTACTGGGGAAAGTGGGGGCTATACTGTTGGAATGGTCTACACCTGAACTGTGCTGGGGCTGGTGTTCTAGCGAGCTGCATAACTAGGGAAGTAGAAGAGGGTTTTAAACTTAATAGCTTAATAGTGGGAGCAAGGAATCACATTTGGGAAGATATGGTAAATCAAAGAGTAGAGACAAGGCAAGAGAGATATGTATTAATATGAGAAATGATAGACTGTGACAGGAAGGGATAGAAAGTACAAATCTAACAGCAGTCAAGGCTAGATGTTACAGAAATAATAAAAGGACAAAACTAAAAGCTCTGTATCTGAATGCACGTAGCATTCGAAACAAAACAGATGAACTGATTGCGCAAATAGAAATAAATAAGTACGATCTGATAGCCATTACAGAGACATGGCTGCAGGATTGAAAATAGAATATTTTCGGGATAGTTTCTTAGAACATCACGTTCTGAAGCCAGAGAGCAGGCTACACTAGACCTGGTATTGTGCAACGTGATAGGATTAACTGATGACTTCATAATGAAGGCACCCCTAGGTAGCAGCAATCATAATATGATTGAATTTTACATTCAGTTTGAGGAAGAGAAGAATGGGTCCAAAACTAGAATTTTAAAGTTCAATAAGGGCAATTATGAGGGCATGAAAGTAGAGCTAGAGTGATCTGGCAAATTAGGTCAAGGGATAGGTCAATAGAGATGCAGTGGCAGACATTTAAGGGGATATTTCAAAAAACACAGGATAGATACATTCCAACGAGAAAGAAAAATTCCAAGGGGAGGACGCACCATCCGTGGTTAACTAAAAAAAATTAAAGGTAGTATCAAACTTAACGAAAATGCATATAATTGTGCAAAGATAGGTGGCAGGTCAGACGATTGGACAGAACATAAAGTACAGCAAAGAATGACTAAAAGATTGATAACTTGGGAAAAATTAGAGTACGAGAGAAAGCTATCTAAAAATATAAAGACAGATAGTAAGAGTTCCTATAGATATTTTAAAAAGAGTTAACAAAGTGAGCTTTGGTCCTATAAAAATGGAGTGGGGAATTAATAATGGATAATAAGGAGATGGCAGATGCATTGAACAGATATTCTGCATTGGTCTTCAGTGTAGAGGATACAAGTAACATCCCGGTAGATGAAAATCAGGAAATGGAAGGGAGGGAGGAACTCACGAAAATTACAATCACCAAGGATACCAAGTGGTATTGAGCAAATTGTTGGAGCTGCGGGCTGACAAGTCCCCAGATCCTGATGAACTTCATCCTACGGTCCTAAAAGAAGTGGCGAGTGAGATAGTTGATGCGTGGTTTTAATTTTCCAAAATTCCCTAGATTCGGGGAAGGTTCCATTAGATTGGAAAATAGCGAATGTAACTCACAGAATAATACAGTGCAGAAGAGGCCCTTCGGCCCATCGAGTCTGCACCGATGCATTAAAGACACCTGACCTGTCTACCTAATCCCATTTGCCAGCACTTGGCCCATAGCCTTGAATGTTATGATGTGCCAAGTGCTCATTCAGGTACTTTTTAAAGGATGTGAGGCAACCCGCCTCTAACACCCTCCCAGGCAGTGCATTCCAGACCGTCATCACCCTCTGGGTAAAGAAGTTCTTCCTCAAATCCCCCTTAAACCTCCTGCCCCTCACCTTAAACTTTGTGTTCCCTCGTAACTGACCCTTCAACTAAGGGGAACAGCTGCTCCCTATCCACCCTGTCCATGCCCCTCATAATCTTATACAACTCGATCAGGTCACCCCTTAGTCTTCTCTGCTCCAGCGAAAACAACCCAAGCCTATCCAACCTCTCTTCATAGCTTAAATGTTCCATCCCAGGCACCATCCTGGAGAATAGCCTCTGCAACCCCTCCAGTGCAATCACATCCTTCCTATAATGTGGCGACCAGAATTGCACACAGTACTCCAGCTGTGGCCTTACCAAAGTTCTATACAACTCCAACATGACCTCCCTGCTTTTGCAATGTATGCCTCGATTGATAAAGGCAAGTGTCCCATATGCCTTTTTCACCACCCTATTAATCTGCTCTTCTGTCTTCAGAGATCTATGGACAAACACGCCAAGGTCACTTTGTTCCTCAGAACTTCCCAGTGTCAGGTCATTCATTGAATACTTTCGTGTCACATTACTCCTTCCAAAGTGCAGCACCTCACACTTTTCAGGGTTAAATTCCATCTGCCACTTTTCTGCCCATTTGACCATCCCGTCTATATCTTCCTGTAACCAAAGACACTCAACCTCACTGTTAACCACTTGGCCAATCTTTGTGTCATCCGCAAACTTACTGATCCTACCCCCCACATAGTCATTTATGTCGTTTATATAAATGACAAACAATAGGGGACCCAGCACAGATCCCTGTGGTACGCCACTGGACACTGGCTTCCAGTCACTAAAACAACCGTCTGTCATCACTCTCTGTCTCCGACAGCTAAGCCAATTTTGAATCCATGTTATCAAGTTACCCTGTACCCCATGTGCATTTGCTTTCTTGATAAGTCTCCCATGTGAGACCTTGTCAAAGGCTTTGCTGATATCCATGTAAACTACATCAACTGCACTACCCTCATCTACACACCTGGTCACATGCTCAAAAAATTCAATCAAATTTGTTAGCCATGACCTCCCTCTGACAAAGCCATGCTGACTATTCCTAATCAAAATTTGCCTCTCCAAGTGGAGATAGATTCTCTCCTTCAGAATTTTCTCCAATAGTTTCCCCACCACTGACGTGAGACTCACTGGTCTATAGTTCCCTGGCTTATCTCTACAACCTTTCTTAAATAGTGGGACCACATTAGCTGTTCTCCAGTCCTCTGGCACCTCCCCCGTGGCCAGAGAGGAATTAAAAATTTGGGTCAGAGCCCCTGCAATCTCCACCCTCGCCTCCCACAGCATCCTGGGCCACAAATCGTCTGGACCTGGAGATTTGTTCACTTTTAAGCGTGCCAAAACCTCCAATACCTTGTCACTCCCTATGACAATTTGCTCAAGAACCTCACAGTCTCACTCTCTTTCTGAGTTCCATATCTACATCCTCATTCTCTTGGGTGAAGACAGATGTGAAGTATTCATTCAACACCCTACCAATGCCCTCTGGCTCCACCCACAATTTTCCCCATTGGTCCCTAATGGGTCCTACTCTTTCACCGGTTATCCTCTTCCCATTGATATACTTATAGAATATCTTGGGATTTTCCCTATTTTTACCAGCCAGAGCTTTCTCATATCCCCTCTTTGCTCTCCTAATTGCTTTAAGCGCCGTCCTACACTTTCTGTACTCCACTAATGCTTCTATTGATTTGCTCTCCTTGTATTTGCTAAAAGCCTCTTTTTTCCTTCTCATCGTACCCTGAATGTTTCTGGTCATCCATGGTTCTCTGGGCTTGTTGCTCCTACCTTGTTACCCTAGAGGGAACATGTTGAGCCTGTACCCTCCCCATTTCCTTTTCGAATGCCCCCCACTGCTCTTCTGTAGATTTCCCGACAAGTAACTCTTTCCAGTCTACCTTGGCCAGATCCTGCCTTATTTTACTAAAATTCGCTCTCACCCAACTCCTTTATTCAAAAGGGGTGGGAGACAGAAAGCAGGAACCTACAGGCCAGTCAGCTTAACATCTGTCTTAAGGAAAATGTTAAAAGCTATTATTAAAGACGTTATGGCAGGGAACTTAGTAAAATTCAAGGTAATCAGGCAGAGTCAACATAGTTTTATGAAAGGGAAATCATGTTTAAACCAATTTATTGGAGTTTGTTGAAGTAACATGTGCTGTGGATAAAGGGGAACCGGTGGATATACTGTACTTAGATTTCCAGAAGGCATTTGATAAGGTGCCACATCAAAGGTTATTGCAGAAAATAAAAGCTCATGGTGTAGGGGGCAACATACTGGCATGGATAGAAGGTTGGCTAGCTAACAGTGAACACAGTAGGCATGAATGGGTCATTTTCTGGTTGGCAAGATGTAACAAGTGGTGTGCCGCAGGGATCAGTGCTGGGGCCTCAACTTTTTACAATTTATATAAATGACTCGGATGAAGGGACTGAAGGTATGGTTGCGAAATATGCTGATGACACAAAGACAGGTAGGAACGTAAGTTGTGAAGACATAAGGAGGCAAAAAAGGGATATAGATAGGTTAAGTGAGTGGGCAAAGATCTGGCAAATGGAGTATAATGTGGGAAAGTGTGAAATTTTGGCAGGACGAAGAAGAAAGCATATTATCTAAATGGTGAGAGATTGCAGCCCTTTGAGACGCAGAGGGATCTGGGTGTCCTCATGCATGAATCGCGAAAGGTTAGTATACAGGTTCAGCAAGTAATTAGGAAAACTAATAAAATGTTATTGTTTATTGTGAGGGGAATTGAATACAAAAGTAGGGAGGTTATGCTCCAGTCATACAGGGTATTGGCGAGACCACATACCAAATGACCATACGAATTAGGAGCAGAAGTAGGCCATTCAGTCCCTCGAGCCTGCTCCGCCATTCAATATCATGGCTGATCGGTCGGTGTCTTGAATTCCACACTCCAATTTACCCCCGATAACCCTTGATTCCCTTGCCTAACAAGAATCTATCTACCGCCGCCTTAAAAATATTCAAAGACCCCACCTCCACCACCTTCTGAGGCAGAGTTCCAAAGTCGCACAACCCTCAGAACTAATTTCTCCTCATCTCCGTCCTAAAAGGGCAACCCCTAATTTTAAAATAGTGCCCCCTAGTTCTGGACTCACCCACAACAGAAAATATCCTCTCCACATCCACCTTGTCAAGACTGTTGAGGATCTTATAAACTTCAATCAATTCTCCCCTCACTCTTCTAAACTCCAGTGAAAACAAGCCCAGACTTTCCAACCTTTCCTCATAAGACAACCCCTCATTCCAGGTATCAGTCTAGTAAACCTCCTCTGAAACACCTCTAACGCATTTACATCCTTCTTTAAATAAGGAGACCAAAACTTCACACATTATTCGAGATGTGGTCTCACCACTGCCCTGTATAACTGAAGCATAACCTCCTTACTTTTATTTTCAATTTCTCTCGTAATAAAGGATAACATTCCATTAGCCTTCTTCATTACTTGCTGTACCTACATACGAACTTTTTGTGACTCATGCACTAGAACACCTAGATCCCTCTGCACCTCGGAATTCTGCAGTCGTTCTCCGTTTAAGTAATACTCTGCTTTTTTAATTCTTCCTGCCAAAGTGAACAACTTCACATTTTCCCACATTATACTCCATCTGCCAGATGTTTGCCCAATCACAACCTATATATATATATATATATATATATTGGTCTGCATCCCCCTTATGTCCTCTTCACAACATACCTCCCTACCTTTGCGTCATCTGCAAATTTAGCTACTATGCCATCACTCCCCTCATTTAAGTCATTGAAATAAACTGTAAAATGTTAGGCTCCCAGCACAGACTCCAGCAGGACTCCACTCGTCACATTCTGCCAATCAGAAAAGGACCCATTTATGCATACTGTTTTCTGATAGCCAGACAATCTCCTATCTAGAGTACTGTGTACAGTATTGATCTCCTTATTTAAGGAAGAATGTAAATGCGCTGGAAGCAGTTCAAAGAAATTTACGAGACTAATACCTAGAATGGGCGGGTAGTCTTATGAGGAAAGGTTGGTCAGGCTAGGCTTGTATCCTCTGGAGTTTAGGACAGTAAGAGGCGACTTGATTGAAGTATATAAGATCCTGAGGGGTCTTGACAGGGTGGATGTGAAAAGGATGTTTCCCCCTGTGGGAGAATCTAGAACTAGGGATCACTACTTAAAAATAAGGGGTCGCCCATTTAAGACAGAGATGAGGAGAAATTTTTTCTCAGAGGATTGAGAGACTTTGGTAGTCTGCTTCCAATACCTTTTGAGGAACAGTGTCTTTAAGTATTTTTAAGGCAAAGGTAGATAGATTCTTGATAAGCAAGGGGGTGAAAGGTTATCAATGGTAGGCGGGGATGTGGAGTCGAGGTTACAATCAGATCAGCCATGATCTTATTGAATGGCGCAGCAGGCTTGAAGGGTCAAGTGGCCACCTCCTGCTCCATCTCGTATGTTCGAATGTATGTTCATATCCTCCAGGGATACAGACCAAGTACTGGAAAATGGGATTAGGCTGGATGGTTCATTTTTTGGTAGGCACAGTCACAATGGGCAGAATGGCTTCTTTCCGTGCCATAAATTTTTCTACATTTTCTAAATATTCTAAATATCTGTCGTCGAGGAATATGCAAGGATGTGGTGAGAGGGTGGGGGAGTGGCAGTATGTGAATTACTCCTTAGGAGGGCCAGCACAGACACAATGGGTTGAATAGCCTTCTTCTGCACTGTAACAATTCTGCCCACAAACACATACACTTCAATTCCACTGGATAGCTATCAGAGAGAGCACTCCAGCTGACTTTTTCATCCCGCTTCCTGAACCTGACTGAAATGGCAGCACACTTTTGCCATTCAGATAAGTTTTGAGATAATCTGATAAAAGACTTCATTTATATTGTGCCCTTCATGACCTCAGGACATTGGCAAAACGACAGCGCTTTGGAATGAAGACTTTTGAAATGTGGTCACTGTTGTAGGAAACACAGCAATTAATTTGCACATAGCAACATCGCACAAACAGCAATGAAACAATGACCAGATAATTTGTTTTCGTGGTGTTGGTTAAGATATAAATATTGGTCCGGATTCTGGGGAGAACTCTCCTGCTCCTCTTCATAATAGTGCCAGGAGACCTTTTAAGTCTGCCTGAGCTCCAATCTTAAAAATAGCAGCTCTGACAGTGCAACACTCCCTCAGTTCTGCACTGAAATGCTAGCCTAGATTTTATGCTCAAGTCTCGGGTAGGACTACAATATTCTGTCTTAGAGGTGAGTGTGCTCGCACTGAGCCATGACAAATAACTGTTAACAGTAAGGTAACAGGGGAGCATGGCTTTGATAGGTGCACTCACCAACCTGGATCAGAATATTCACTGCCTCTGTCTTTCAGGTGCTGAGCGCTAAGCTGGAGTAAGTACAGCTAGGAGCTTGGCACTGTTTTGCAAACTGAATGAATCTAATCGCTGAAAGCTACTAAATCCAAAGGTAAGATGAAGATGTCAGCTAGCAGTTACAATGCAGTCTAAATGAGCTTACACTCGCACAGGTCCTACATTTGAAATTGGCTTCTTTTCTGATCACTAAAAATTCAGATAGTTTTGGGGAACTGTAGCATATTTGAGAGACTGGTTTTTATCAAAAATAACTGAACAATACTGCTTCATTGAGGACGTTTCTGGATCCATAGAGTGTTCTTTAGGAGCTTAAATGTTGTGGCTACAAGAGCAGGTCAGAGGCTGAGAATTCTGCAGCAAGTAACTCACCTCCTGCCTCTCCAGTACCTGTCCACCATCTACAAGGCACAAGTCAGGAGTGTGATGGAATACTCTCCACTTGCCTGGATGGGCATAGCTCCAACAGCACTCAAGAAGCTCAACACCATTCAGGACAAAGCAGCCAACTTGATTGGCACCCCATCCACCACCTTCAACATTCACTCCCTTCACCACCAACGCACAGTGGCAGCGACTCACAGTGGCAGCAGTGTGCACTATATACAAGATGCACTGCAGCAACTCACCAAGCCTCCTTTGACAGTATCTTCCAAACCCGCGACCTCTACCACCTGGAAGGACAAGGGCAGCAGATGCAGGGAACACCACCACCTGCAAGTTCTCCTCCAAGTCACACACCGCCCTGACTTGGAACTATATCACCCTTCCTTCACTGTCGCTGGGTCAGAATCCTGGAACTCCCTTCCTAACAGCACTGTAGGTATACTTGTACCCCAAGGACTGCAGCAGTTCAAGAAGGCAGCTCACCACCACCTTCTAAAGGGCAATTAGGGACCCCCACATCCCACAGCATGTCAATAGTCGATCTCTCTGCACGAAAGCCACACTGTGCCTCAGGGTAGACGCGCTCGGCCAGCTTCTGGAGCCTGTTCAGAGCGACTCGAGCAAAGACTTTCCCCACTATGCTGAGCAGGGAGATTCCACGGTAGTTGTTGCAGTCACCGCGGTCACCTTTGTTTTTATAGAGGGTGATGATGTTGGCATCGCGCATGTCCTGGGGTACTGCTCCCTCGTCCCAGCACAGGCATAGCAGTTCATGTAGTGCTGAGAGTATAGCAGGCTTGGCACTCTTGATTATTTCAGGGGTAATGCTGTCCTTCCCAGGGGCTTTTCCGCTGGCTAGGGAATCAATGGCATCACTGAGTTCCGATTTGGTTGGCTGTATGTCCAGCTCATCCATGACTGGTAGAGGCTGGGCTGCATTGAGGGCAGTCTCAGTGACAGCATTCTCCCTGGAGTACAGTTCTAGGTAGTGCTCAACCCAGCGGTCCATCTGTTTGCGTTGGTCAGTGATTATGTCCCCCGATTTAGATTTGAGGGGGGTGATCTTCTTGATGGTTGGCCCAAGAGCTCTCTTCATGCCATCATACATTCCTCTGATGTTTCCGGTGTCTGAGGCCAGCTGAATATGACTGCATAGGTGTTGCCAGTAGTCGTTTGCGCAACGCCTAGCTGTTCTTTGTGCAGTACTTCTGGCTGCTTTAAGTGCTGCGGATGTTAAATCGCTGGGGGCTTTCTTGTAGTTCAAAAGTGCAATGCGCTTAGCGGCTATGACAGGTTCCAGCTCTTCATTATGAGATTGAAACCAGTCTGCATTTCTCTTCGCACTTTTGCCGTAGGTGGTCAAAGCTGACTCATAGATGGCGTCTCTGATGTGGGCCCACTTGGTCTCAGCATCCCCTGTGGGAGTGTTTTGAAGGGCTGTTACAAGTGAATTTAGAAATTTTTGTAACAGCTGTGGGTGAGAAATTCTGCTCGTGTTGATGCGCGGGTGGCCCTTCTGCTTGGAATGATGCAACTTCTTTGTTCTCCCTTCGTCAGATACAGGAGAAATGCCGTGAACAACAGATGCCCCTCTACATTGCTTTCATTGATCTCACCAAAGCCTTTGACCTCGTCAGCAGACGTGGTCTCTTCAGACTACTAGAAAAGATCGGATGTCCACCAAAGCTACTAAGTATCATCACCTCATTCCATGACAATATGAAAGGCACAATTCAACATGGTGGCTCCTCATCAGAGCCCTTTCCTATCCTGAGTGGTGTGAAACAGGGCTGTGTTCTCGCACCCACACTTTTTGGGATTTTCTTCTCCCTGCTGCTTTCATATGCGTTCAAATCCTCTGAAGAAGGAATTTTCCTCCACACAAGATCAGGGGGCAGGTTGTTCAACCTTGCCCGTCTAAGAGCGAAGTCCAAAGTACGGAAAGTCCTCATCAGAGAACTCCTCTTTGCTGACGATGCTGCTTTAACATCTCACACTGAAGAATGCCTGCAGAGTCTCATCGACAGGTTTGCGTCTGCCTGCAATGAATTTGGCCTAACCATCAGCCTCAAGAAAACGAACATCATGGGGCAGGATGTCAGAAATGCTCCATCCATCAATATTGGCGACCACGCTCTGGAAGTGGTTCAAGAGTTCACCTACCTAGGCTCAACTATCACCAGTAACCTGTCTCTAGATGCAGAAATCAACAAGCGCATGGGTAAGGCTTCCACTGCTATGTCCAGACTGGCCAAGAGAGTGTGGGAAAATGGCGCACTGACACGGAACACAAAAGTCCGAGTGTATCAGGCCTGTGTCCTCAGTACCTTGCTCTACGGCAGCGAGGCCTGGACAACGTATGCCAGCCAAGAGCGACGTCTCAATTCATTCCATCTTCGCTGCCTTCGGAGAATACTTGGCATCAGGTGGCAGGACTATATCTCCAACACAGAAGTCCTTGAAGCGGCCAACACCCCCAGCTTATACACACTACTGAGTCAGCGGCGCTTGAGATGGCTTGGCCATGTGAGCCGCATGGAAGATGGCAGGATCCCCAAAGACACATTGTACAGCGAGCTCGCCACTGGTATCAGACCCACCGGCCGTCCATGTCTCCGTTATAAAGACGTCTGCAAACGTGACATGAAATCGTGTGACATTGATCACAAGTCGTGGGAGTCAGTTGCCAGCATTCGCCAGAGCTGGCGGGCAGCCATAAAGACAGGGCTAAATTGTGGCGAGTCGAAGAGACTTAGTAGTTGGCAGGAAAAAAGACAGAGGCGCAAGGGGAGAGCCAACTGTGCAACAGCCCCAACAAACAAATTTCTCTGCAGCACCTGTGGAAGAGCCTGTCACTCCAGAATTGGCCTTTATAGCCACTCCAGGCGCTGCTTCACAAACCACTGACCACCTCCAGGCGCGTATCCATTGTCTCTCGAGATAAGGAGGCCCAAAAGAAAAAAAAAGAAGAACATCCCACAAACGAATAAAAAAAAACAGGGAATCTGTTACTGCATACTGTTCTTTCTGCCATGCTTTAGAAACTGAAAACCTACAGATCATCTTGCTTCAGGGCTTTGGGAGTGTCAGTGCATCTAAAAATCACTATCAAGGCAACTGGGGCATGTAACTGCAGATATTGCAGAACTTGCTTTAGCCACAAGGGGGAAACACCTTGCAGCTTATTGAAAGCCTCTCATGACAGAAACCAGTTACTGTAGACATAAAATTTCTGGTCACATTTCTGAAAATAGCTTGCAGATCTGAGCATGGTGTTGCAACTAGATCTTCAATAGTGCACAAAAAAAAAATCATTCTACTCGTAGCCCATCAGATAATGTTCAAACTAATCAGCAACTGTTCAATAACTAAATGTTTTTGTTCAGCAAACCTGATCAGTATTCAGGCAATTGTTAATGGAATAAAACATTTTCTGCATAAATATGCAATGCTCAAAATATTGTTACCAATGCTCTTGTATGGGAATGTAAGCTAATTAGTGTGAGTGGATGCAAGTGGCAATATTTCATTCTATTCCCAGACTGCATTAGCTGAGTCAGACGTGGCACTTTAAACACTTCAGAAAATCACTGTGCACCTCACAGAACAATGGATCCTTTCAATTAATACATCAGAATGAATGATCATTTCAACCTTGGCAGAACTTAAGTCCTAAAGCAACCACTGCTGTGATAAGCAGTGGGCTTTTTCAATCTATACACATAACCACAAAAGTTGGCACACTACCACTATATCATAAGTACGGCTTGGTACACAGTCACAAACTGTGGAACACTTCTACTGAACCTGGAGTGTGGCACTGTTTACAAGCACAAGTGGTAGCACGCTATCACTGCATAATGAACATGTTCCTCAGTACATTCACTATCAATCACGTATTTCTCCTGTACACTGAGTGCAGCATTGCACATAAGATTTATACAGTTGAGGAAAGCCACTAAGACCTGATAGACCTCTAACCACAGCATCCAATTATTTCATAAATGATTCCAGGGTTCTTGCCTCCATTACTCTGTCATGCAACGATCACTCTTTTTGTGAAGAACTTCCTGTGCGAGTGCTAAATCTGACTCCTACTAGTTTGAGCCAGCGTCCTTCCTAGTCTTCCTTTCACAATTTATTTCAAGTAATATTCCAGATTAACCTTTGCCAATCTCTTAACTATCTTATCTCAAGATCACTTGTCAGACTCCTCTAGTAATCAAAAAGGTTAATAGAACATTGGCCTTTATCTCAAAAAAATGATTGGAATTCAAAAGTGAGTAAGTGATGCTTCAACTGTACTGGGCCTTGGTCAAACCTCACCTGGAATAGTGCGTTCAACTTTGGGCACCACACTGCAGGAAAGATATACTGAGTTTGGAGGAGGTACAGCAGAGAATGATATCAGGGCTTAATAGAGTTAAATTCCAAGAATAGGTTGCATAAACTTAGTTTATATTCCTTTG
The DNA here is from genome assembly GCF_036365525.1 of Heterodontus francisci. NCBI lineage: Eukaryota > Metazoa > Chordata > Chondrichthyes > Heterodontiformes > Heterodontidae > Heterodontus > Heterodontus francisci. The sequence continues at coordinate 14,027,104 of NC_090402.1, forward strand.
AGCTTAGAAGGTTGACTGATGATCTAATTAAGATGTTTAAAATGATTAAGGGATTCAATTGGGTAAATACACAGGAACTATTTTCTCTGGTGGGAGAATCCAGAACAAGGGCAGCATCTTAAAAATAGAACTGGGCCATACAGGAACCAAATTAGGAAGAATTTGGCTGCATAAAGGTCAGTGGTAATCTGGATACTGGGTAAACTGAAGTTTTCAAAAGAAAACAAATATTTGCTTGATAAGGGCATCAAAGGATATGGATCCAAGGTGGGAAAATTGAATTGAGTACAATTAATTCATTACAATTAAGGGGCAGGAGGTTTAGAGGGGATTTGAGGAAAAAAATTTTGACCCAGAGGGTGGTTGGAATCTGGAACACACAACTTGGAAGGGGTGGTAGAGGTAGGAACCCTCAAAACGTTTAAGTAATATTTAGATGTGCACTTGAAACATCATAGCACACAAGGCTACGAGTCAAGTGCTGGAAAATGGGATTAGAATAGATAGGTGCTTGATGGCCTGCATGGGCACGATGGGCTGAAGGGCCTGTTTCTGTGCTGTATAACTCTATGACTCTATCAGCCCTGATCTAACTGAATGGTGGAACAGGCTTGAGCAGCTGTAAAAGTTCTATTTTACTAGGTCTCCAGGTACATAAACTAGAGCAGGGTTTCTTTTTTCGGAATAGTTCTGATCTAGATGGTGTGCGTTTTCACCAGTCATACACGGTTTCTCAATAAGAGAATATCTTCGAACAATTACACAATAAATGGATTGCCTTAGATACCCATGGTAGCTACCATAACAGAAATAAAAACTAGGAAGAAAAAGCTATGAAGCTCAGTCGGCCTCTACCTTTTACACAGATAATGTCTAGTTCATCAATTCCCCCAATCCCACCAGAGTTGCAGATACCCTTCTTTTTCTTAGTACTGTTGCATGCCAGGCCAGCTTTGGCTACACAAGACTGCAAATAATTCATCTATTTTATTGAATCTGAGGGAAATGAATAATGGTAGCTTAGAATCAGACTATTAGACCTTAGGAGTGGCAACAAAGCATCCATCACCCTTGGAAGTTCTCCTTGAATCAATAGATATGCTGCCAACTAATCTAATTTACATAATTCCAGGAGGCAAAGGCTGGGATAAATTTGCATCAATGGCCATTTCTTTGTTTTGTTTTTCTGAATATTGTGCTCTGTCAAGTGAGGGTGTTAGCGCTGGGGAATGGAACTATCCACCTCCAATTTTCAGTCCTCTATTCACTTTAAAAAGCACCTAATACCTTTCAGTTTCTCTTTCTTCCTCTGCTTGGCATTTATTTTTTAGCTCTCATGTTTTGTTAACTATAGAAAAATAAGCTTTTAAAACAAGTTCCATCAGGTCTATACTAACCTCTCCAAGTAAATGGAAAGGGAAAGATAAGTGGGTAGGAAGACAGTAACTAGCAGATCAAACCTATGCAGGCAAAGGTTCGGATAAAATGAATTACTGTGAAAATATAAAAAATGCTTGCAGTGTTGATTCAGTTGAGTGATCTGGAATGGATACTTCAATAACATTGGAGCCTCTCAAATTTCCAGTGTGGAACTTATTGAATTATCCCCTAAAAACTATTAAATTCAAACCATCTTTCTTCTTGAGTGCATTAATAGTCCACAAAAACTTTCTGGGCTATATGAACAAGTAAATACAAGAGTTCACTGGCTTAACAGTAAACTATGTTTTTTTAAAAATCATTTTTCATTCTCTGGATGTAAGCTTTGCTGGCAGACAGCACTTATTACCCATCAGTAGTTACCCTCGAGAAGGTGACAGTGGGATTTCTTCTTGAAGCACTGCAGTACCCGTTGGAAAGATGCTCCCACATTGCTGTTGAGCAGGAAGTTCCAGGGATTTGACCCAACGTACGACAAAGGAATGGCAATATAGGCCCAAGTCAGGATGGTGTGTGACTTGGGAGGGGACGGTGTTCTTATGCACTTGCTGCCCTTGTTAGGGGCGGCACAGTGGCGCAGTGGTTAGCACCGCAGCCTCACAGCTCCAGGGACCCGGGTTCAATTCTGGGTACTGCCTGTGTGGAGTTTGCAAGTTCTCCCTGTGTCTGCGTGGGTTTTCTCCGGGTGCTCCGGTTTCCTCCCACAAGCCAAAAAGACTTGCAGGTTGATAGGTAAATTGGCCATTATAAATTGCCCCTAGTATAGGTAGGTGGTAGGGAAATATAGGGATAGGTGGGGATGTGGTAGGTATATGGGGTTAGTGTAGGATTAGTATAAATGGGTGGTTGATGGTCGGCACAGACTCGGTGGGCCGAAGGGCCTGTTTCAGTGCTGTATCTCTAAAACTAAAACTTGTTCTCCAAGATAGCTGAGGTCACGTGTACTGCCGTAGAGCTTTGATGCTTTGCTGCAGTTTGTACTACAAATAGTACACACTGCAGCACAATATGTTGGTGCTGATAGGGTGGATGGTTAGATTAGTGGATAGGGTATTAAGTTATCCTTTAAGAGTTCTCTGAAATGTTAAGGATCTATCTTCCTATGAATCAGAAGTTCCATAATGCATTATTTTCTGATAGACATATTAATATCGGAACTAAAACATTGCTATTTCTGCACAAACCTAGCTTACACTTGTGGGTTGTCATTTAACGTACAGAACAATATTTTTAACCTGTGGGTTTTTTTAATAAAGTGTCTTGAATTTTTTTCCCTCTCGCTTGGTTACTTTCAGTTTCATTATGTACTGAAAATATAATTAGGAGAAAGAAGAAATCACCTACCCACTCTCTCAGCCAGGGGCACCATATGCCAGTAAAAGAGAGAGATTCAAGTAACAATGAGCATTCCAATTTGCTAACTGTTTGTATTACTGCAATGACACAATAGGCACTTCAGTGCAACACTTGAGAATTTCCCCATCAACAACAATGGTAAAAACAACAAGCGGTTAGGATAAGTCATCGATTTTGACTTTTTCCCCTTCCCCTCTTTAAAAAAAATCCATCTTGAAAGCACTACTCAGCATTAGTATAAAAGACCAATTTATTCAGTAGGGTAAACATTTCTGAAATATGGCATCTTTACTAGGCAGTAGGGTATCTTGCTGTCATTTCATTTGATAGTATTGCTAGTTTAGCCAAAAGCTACTGTTCAATACACAGCAATCACAAATTTCTCAACAGTTAGACAGGAAATTGTGTGGACTCTGCTGATTCAGTCATTACAGCATCTTAAAGATCCACAATATTGTGAAGAATGCTTCAATATTCCCTGATCTGAAGGGTTATTTTCCCCCAATCCTGGTCTCTTCACCCAAGTTCCTCACTTTGACTTGAGTGATTTGCCTTCTTGTGGTTTTGATGCCAGGATCCAATGTACTTCTTTAGATCCTACAAGAGAATGATGTGGTCCATCCAGATACACAACTTCAGAGTTTCCATGTTTATTCTCACCTCTTGCTATCTTTCAACATATAATAATGTCGCCTTTGTTAAAATGCAAGACTAGAAAATTAGGTTTGATCAAAATTAAAAGTGGATCTATAAGCTCACTGAGCAATGCTATATAATTTCATATGATACATGGAATAAACCTAAATAAGGATTAAGCAGAATATGTAATGGTAATGGGAAATGCACATGAATGTGGATAATAGCCAGGCATATAAAGAAACACAGCTGGCAAACGAGCAGAGAAATCATTATGGCAGGGAAATTATGAAGGGGGAAAAGCAGAAACAAAGGTAGATAGGCATAGAGTAAAGGTCACATACACTAGAGACAGCAGAAAAACTCAGACATGTACACAGACTAGCATAAAGTGCAACAGAAATGCACCGCACTGAAGGTTCACTAAATGATCAGTTGAGTGGTATAATCATTTATGATTGAGTCGCTGTTTTGTTCATTTTGCTGCATCTTAACATCCCAGATGCAAAGAAATGTTTGGAGTTCTGCAAAAGCACTCTTTGTAGGTTGGTAATATAACTCAAATGTAAAGTGTGACTGCAGGAACAGTAGAAAGAGGGTAACTGCAAGTGCATTGTAAAATTATGTAATTCACCTAGAAAAATTAATCTGTGCTTTTCATGCATGCCGAGGCTGATCTACTATTAAACACTTCCATGAAAAGCAAATATTTTCAGACATGACAAAATTGAAAACATCTAAAATGTACAATATGTAAAAACATGAAAATACTACACTCAACTAGTCTGCATTAATGACATCGTGACACATTAGAGAAAGTGGAACAACTGTATTTTGCCAATAAAAAGAAGAAATGCTGGAAATACTCAGCAGGTCTGGCAGCATCTGTGGAAAGAGAAGCAGAGTTAACTTTTCGGGTCAGTGACCCTTCTTCAGAACCCAAGTTTTGCCAAGTTTCATTAATGAGGGAGGCACAACATACCCTTTCATTTTTGTTGCGCATGGGCAATTTGTTTAAGTGCGCGGGCCCTTGAAATTTTTTTGGCTGCCTGCTCACACACAGTAACTTAACGGGGCCAACTCATGCGTGGCCTGCACAGGAACTGCTGGATTGCTGCTCGGCTTTGCAACTGAGAGAACACATTGGACACAAAATATTCACGGTTTTCAGTACACATGGAGGTGCTTTAACTTATGTAAAAAATTGAAAATCATTTATGGGCTTTAAAACTCTCGGCAACCATACCTGATGCAAGGTATGTAGAGTCCTAGAATAGTACAGCACAGAAGGAGGTCAATTGGTCTATCGTCTGGATCAGCTCCTTCGAAAAGCAATCCAGTTTGTCCCACTCTCCCGCTCTTTCCCCAAATCCCTGCAATTTTTTCTCCTTCAAGTACATATCCGATTCCCTTTTGAAAGTTACACTGAATCTGTATCCACCACCTAATCAGACAGTGCACTCCAAATCCTATACACTCATTGTGTAAAAATATTTTTCCCTATGTTGCCTCTGGTTCTTTCGCCAATCACATAAAACTTGTGCCTCTAGTTATCGACCCTTCAGCCATCGGAAACGTTTTCTCTTTATTTACGCTATCTATACCTTTCGTGATTTTGAACACCTCTATCAAATTCCCTCTTAGCCTTCTCTGCTCTCAGGAGAACTCCAGTTTCTTCAGTTTTTAAAAAATTCATTCATGGGAAGTGGCTAGGACAGTATTTATTGCCCATCCCTAATTGCCCTTGAGAAGGTGGTGTGAGCTGCCTTTTGGAACCACTGCAGTCCCTGTGAGGTAGGTACACCCACAGTGCTGTTAGGAAGGGAGTTCCAGGATTTTGACCCAGCAACAGTGAAGGATCGGCGATATAGTTCCAAGTCAACATTGTGTGCGTGGCTTGGAGGGGAACTTGTAGGCGGTGGCGTTCCCATGCATCTGCTGCCCTTGTCCTTCTAGGTGGTAGAGGTCGTGGGTTTGGAAGGTGCTGTCTAAGGAGCCTTGGTGCATTGCTGCAATGCGTCTCGTAGATGCCACTGTGTGTCGGTGGTGGAGGGAGTGAAAGTTTGTCGAAGGGGTTCCAATCAAACAGGTTGCTTTGTCCTGGATGGTGTCGAGCTTCTTGTGTTGTTGGAGCTGCACCCATCCAGGCAAATGGAGACTATTCTATCACACTCCTGACTTGCGCCTTGTAGATGGTGGACAGGCTTTGGGAAGTCAGGTGGTGAGTTACTCACCACAGGATTCCTAGCTTCTGACTTGCTCTTGTAGCCATGGTATTTATATGGCTACTCCAGTTTCTATTCAATGATAACCCCCCAGGATGTTGATCATGGGGATTCAGCAATTGTAATGCCATGGATTGTCAAGGGGAGATGGTTACATTCTCTCTTGTTTAAGATAGTCATTGCCTGGCACTTGTGTGGTGTGAATGTTACTTGCCACTTATTCGCCCAAGCCTGGATATTGTCCAGGTCTTGCTGCATTTCTACATGGACTGCTTCAGTGACTGAGGAGTTGCGAATGGTGATGAACATTGTGCAATCATCAGCGAACATCCCCACTTCTGACCTTTTAATTGAAGGAAGGTCATTGATGAAGCAGCTGAAGATGGTTGGGCCTAGAACATTACCCTGAGGAACGCCTGCAGTGATGTCGAAATGATTGACCTCCAACAATCACAACCATCTTGCTTTGCATTAGGTATGACTCCAAACAGCAGAGTGTTTTCCCCCTGATTCCCATTGACTGCAATTTTGCTAGGGTTCCTTGATGCCATACTCAGTCAAATGCTGCCTTGATGTTAAGGGCAGTGACTCTCACCTCACCTCCTGAATTCAGCTCTTTTGTCCATGTTTGAACCAAGGCTGTAATGAGGTCAGGAGCTGAGTGGCCCTGGCGGAACCCAGGAACTGAGCGTCACTGAGCAGGTTATTGCTAAGCAAGTGCCGCTCGATAGCACTGTCTACGACACCTTCCATCACTTTACTGATGATTGACAGTAGACCGATGGAGCGGTAATTGGCTGGGTTGGATTTATCCTGCTTTTAGTGTACAGATCATACCTGGGCAATTTTCCACATTGCCGGGTAGATGCCAGTGTTGTAGCTGTACTGGAATAGCCTGGCTACGGGCGCAGCAAGTTCTGGAGCACAGGTCTTCGGTACTATTGCCGGAATGTTGTCAGGGCCTATAGCCTTTGCAATACCAGTACCTACAGTCATTTCTTGATATCACGTAGAGTGAATCGAATTGGCTGAAGACAGGCATCTGTGATGCTGGGGACTTCTGGAGGAGGCCAAGATGGATCATCCACTCAGCACTTCTGGCTGAAGATTGTTGCAAATGTTTCAGCCTTACCTTTTGCACTGATGTGCTGGGCTTCCCCCATCATCGAGGATGGGGATATTTGTGGAGCCACCTCCTCCAGTTAGTTGTTTAATTATCCACCACCATTCACGACTGGATGTGGCAAGACTGCAGACCTTTGATCTGATTCGTTGGTTGTGGGATCGCTTAGCTCTGTCTCTTGCATGCTGCTTACGCTGTTTGGCATGCAAGTAGTCCTGGGTTGTAGCTTCACCAGATTGACACCTCATTTTGAAGTCTGCCTGGTGCTGTTCCTGGCATGCCTTCCTGCACTCTTCATTGAACCAGGGTTGATCCCCTGGCTTGATGGTAATGGTAGAGTGGGGGATATGCCGGGCCATGAGGTTACAGATTGTGGTTGAGTACAATTCTGCTGCTGCTGATGGCCCGCTGTGCCTCATGGATGCCCAGTTTTGAGTTGCTAGATCTGTTCGAAGTCTATCCCATTTAGCACGGTGGCAGTGCCACACAACATGATGCAGGGTCTCCTCAATGTGTAGATGGGTCTCCACAAGGACTGTGCAGTGGTCACTCCTACCAATACGGTCATAGACAGATGCATCAGCGACAGGGAGATTGGTGAGGACAAGGTCAAGTATGTTACAAGTAACTGCAATCCCACATCCCTGGACCCATTCTAGTATATTTCTACTGTACCCTCGTCAAAGCCTTCATGTCCTTCTTAAAGCACGGTGCCTAGAACTGGACATAATACTCCAGCTGGGGCCAAACTAGTGTTTTATATAGATTTAACATAATATTGGTGGTGGGGAAGCTTTTAAAAATAATACAGGAGAAAATTAACAGCCACTTAGATAAGTATGAACTGATGAAGGAGAGTCAGCACAGCTTTTGTACTCTATATTTCTACTTATATAAACCAGAATCCCACATACTTTATTAACTGCTTTGTTAGCCTGTCCTGCCACCTTCAAAGATTTGTGCACAAACACTCCCAGGTCTTTCTGCTCTTGCACCCCCTTTAAAATTGTACCATTTAGTTTATATGTTGCTCCTCATTCTTCCCACCAAAATACATCACCTCAGCCTTTTCTGCGTTGAATTTCATCAGCCATGTGTCTGCCCATTCCACCAGCCTGTGTCTATTATTATTTTCTTCACTGTTAACTACACTTCCAAGTTTCGTGTCATCAGTAAATTTCAAAATTTTGCGCTGTACCTCCAAGTCTAAGTCATTAATGTATATCAAAACAGCAGTGGTCCAAGTACTGAACCCTGGGGACCACTGTATATCTTCCTCCAGTCCAAAAAAAAAACAGTCAGCCATTCACCACAACTCACTTTTTACTCCCTTCACCAATCTTCTATCTGGTGCTACTGCCTCTCACATCCCATGGGTTTCAACTTTGGTAACAAGCCTTTGGTATTTTATGAAAAATCTTTTTAAAGCCAATATACACAATATCAATTGCACTGCCCTCATTAAAAAAAACTCCATCAAGTTAGTCAAACAGGATTTGCCCGCAACAAAGCTGTACTGACTCTCCTTCGTTAGTTCATACTTATCCTGTCTTATTTTTAAAAGCTTCCCCACCACAGATATTCAAATGACTGGTTTGCAATTGCCAGGTTTTTCCCCTTATTTAAACAATGGTATAAATATTTGCAACCCTCCAGCACCACCCTTGTATCTAAGGAGGATCAGAAGTTTGCGGTCAGCACCTCTGCAATTGCTCCCCTTATTTCCCTCAGCAACCTAGCAATACCAATATCCTATCTGGACCAGTTGACTTATCCACTTTCGGTACTGCCAGCCTTTCTAGTACCTCCTCTTTATTTTTTTTTTATCTCATCCAGCTTTCCAACAACCTCGTTTTACCACAGCTTTGGCAAAATCCTCTTCCTTGGTAAACGCTGATGCAAAGTACTCATTTAGTACCTCAGTTATGCCTTCTGCCTCCACCAACAGATCTCCATTTTGATCTCTAATCAGCCCCACCTCTCTTCTAACAACCCATTTACTGTTAACATGCCTATAGAATCCCTCTGGATACCCCTACATATTAACAGCTGATCTATTCTCGCATTGTGTTTATGAACCTCATGTTCTTTTCCACTTCTCTGTGCTTTTTATATAATGCAGCATCTCGTACATTATATATGCCAAATTTGTATTGGACAATGAGCTGTTCAAATTTCATCTCAATCAAAAATCATATAGTTTATTTAAAATTATACTGTGGAAATATAATGTAAATATCTTTCTATATACTGTTTATTCAATGGATAACTAATATTACATGATAAATACTATAAATGGAAGGCCTGCATTATACTTATACTCAGCATTGTGGATCAGTACCACAATTGTGTGAATGGACAGTGTACTGGCAATTAGTTAGGTGCACAAATATTTTAGCAGTTGCAGTTTTCGTTAACTCTTTTATAAAGTTCCATATTTAATGCAACAACTGTAATTTATATAGTGCCTTTCATGTAATAAACATCCCAAGATGCTTCACAGGAGCATTATAAACAAAATATGACACCAAGCCACATAAGGAGACATCAGGTCAGATGACCAAAAGCTTGGTCAAAGAGGAAAGCAAGGTACAGAAGCTGTTAAACTGTTGAAAGCTATTTTGATGCAGTTGTTGCATTTTGCACTTGAATCTCATTTTAAAATATGATCACAAAGTCCAGTTCCCAACTATCCAAAGTCTCATTACTTTGCTTGATATGTTGCGACTATTATAGCAATACCGATTAGACACAATGGACCAGAATTTGCTGGAGTGTGGCATCTTGCCTGGTGCCCCATTAATTATTTCCTCACCTATGAGCTCATTAATTTTTTTTGCACTGCAAAGTGCTGAAAGAGCAAGTTAATAACTGTGTGGCAAAGTCAACAGGGCATTGAGGACCTTGGTGAACGAGGGGACCACACCATCTCCTTAACCAATCAGATTTAAAGATAGAAAAAGTCAAATTAGATACAGAAAGAGAAATAAATAAAGGAAAAGAAAGATTGGATTGAGAGATTAGAAAGAAACAGAAAGGAAAAATATGACTTTCAAAAAAAAATTTAAACCTTGAACAACTTACTGTAGGAATGAGACTCCAGTTTCAATCGTTCCTTTCCTGGGCTGTAGAGGTTGCGTGGCAATGCAGGAAAATAAATCTAGTCATTCAAAGGGTACTTTTGTTAAACATCAGCCTTAACCTTCTGCAAAAAATGTAATTCATTTGAACAGTATAAATGCAACAACTGCTTGAAACTCATGGGGAGGTTGACGGCGAGCTCCTGCTTCCACGAGGCTAATGGAGCGGGTAAATTGTCCAGCAGCTTGTAGCAATTCACAACTCAAGGTGTATATCTATTCATTGCCACAAATTACTGGATTATTTACAGACTAATAACGACATGTGCGCTAAACTAGCCATTATGTTCCCAGCAAATTCTGGGCTTATATCGCACCATGGGAGCAGTTCACCATATACTATTCCAATTCTCTATGTATGTGTTGTTGTTAGCCAGTTTGGAAACAGTGACTATCAATGTATTCATTATCACTGAGTTATGACATTTGCACAAGTGAATTAACTATTCTAATGTTGTTAGTGCAGAGTTATAAAAGAGTAATCACAACTGATTACTGGAAAATGAATAAAAGACAGTTTTGGGAATAGAAAACTTTCCATTCACTGTCAGCATCTAGACCTTCCATATAATTGATAGCATAGATTAGATGGAGACTAAGCTACATTTACACTGCCCAAATAGATAACAATCTCCTCTGCACCAGTGTGACATTTCCATTTCCCATATCAGCCATCCTAGTGACCTGTATGTGCAGGACTGACAAGTACAACAAAATTATGGGCAGTGTTTTTCTAGAATGGGATTGAGATTGTTCAAACTCATTTCAGTCAAGATTGAGCTGAGAGAAAACAATTATCCCATCAGACTTGGATGCATTCAATTTCAGAATAGTCAATGTTGCAATCTCGTGCATCAACAGTCCTCTTCCCTGTTTTAAACGACTAGAACAAATTTTCCTTGTATATATTTTTAAATATTGCTGCAAGTGCACATACACACAAAGAAAAAAGCTGCATATAGTGTCTTTCAAAACCTCAGGACATCCCAAAGCATTTTACAGCCAATGAATTGTTTTTCAAGTGTAGTTCCTGTTGGAATGTAGGAAACTCAGCAGGCAGTTTGAGCACAGCAAGGGCCCACACACAGCAATGTGTTAATGACTGGATAATCTGTTTTAGTGATGTTGGTTGAGGAATAAATATAGGCCAGTGAATAGTGATATGGAATCTTTTAAATCCACCCGAGAGTGACAATGAGGCCTCGGTTTAACATCTCATTCAAAAGTCAGTACGGCACTCCCTCAGTGTCAGCCTAGGTTATGTACTCAAGTCACTGGAGTGGGATTTGAATCCAAACGATCTGACTCAGAAGCAAGAGTGTTACCTCTAAGCTAAGGCTGACACACACACTTCTTAATTTCCATTTCAGACTCAAAATGAATGGTTCCGATCTACAGGCTCATCTATCCTTCATTAAAGCTATTGTACATTCTCCTTAACCATTATTTGCAGTCAGTGGCTGACTAGCTCGCAACAAGATAACTGAGACAAATAGTTGTCTTTACAATCTAAAGCAGATTTGATAGAGGTCATTAGGGCCATTTCTATACTTCTCAATTTGACAGTTATATCAATGTAGTCATATTACTTAGGCATTGGATCAACAAAACTGTCTTTATTTGTTTATTCCACAAACAATCCAATTCTACTTTTGTTCGCTCTCCTCGTTCTCCTTCCTTTTCTGAAGGTGCTATGTCATTATGGAGAATCATTCTATGTTCCCCCGGTAGCCCTCGGTACTACATCCAAGTGGCCATTCTTCATGTATGAGCCTTGACTTTGAGTGCTGAATAAGCTATTAAACAGTTTGAAAGGCAGAAAGGAGTAGAGCATGGCTACCCGACCCGAACCCGACATGAGTCAAGTCGCTCTTCCGGGTCTGGCATTTGGGCTTGGGTCAGGCTGGGTCGGACACACTCCATCACCACCTCCGGTACGTGGCTCCAATGTTAATGTATTTTTTGGATTTTAAAAAAACTGTAACTAAACAACCTTTTAAAGTTTGTGCACATAAGCAACAAAGTGAAAAACGGAAGCTAGGTTAACTGATGGCCGGGTCAGGTGCGGGGGAAAAAAGAAAGGACTCGGGCCGGGTCAGATGTGGTTCTGTCGGGCGCGGGTCGGGTTTCATTTGCAAACTTGAGCCGGCCTTTAGGAAGGAGGGAGAGAGAAGATCACAACTGAATCTTACTTGGTTCTTAACTGAAGTCCACACACTTGCACTTCCCAGCACTGGTCAATGAAAAGCAATCATAAGACAAAACACCACCTAATTTTCCCCCCTTCCAAGACTGGGGAAGCTGAGACTAATTGCAACACTGTCAAATTTCAGGATCTTCAAAAATTTTTTTTGGTGGTGGGAGAGAGAAGTTACTTTCGATGCTGCATTTTAAAGCATAACACGTTCAGGCAAATTAAAAAAAACACCTGAGGTGATAGGCTAAGAGAGTTAAATTATGAGAACAAGTTGCATGGACCAGAAAAAGGGGGCATAAAATTAAAGTTAGAGCCGAGTCATTTAGGGGTGATGTTAGGAAGCACTTCCTCATACACAGGGTAATGCAAATCTGGAACTCTCCCCAAAAGCTGTTGAGGCTAGATCAACTGAAAACTTTAACTGATAGTTTCATAAGCTGAACAAAAATCTAAGGTGGGCAGATGAAGTTAAGATACAGATCAGCCATGATCTAAATTCTAAATGAATGGTAGTACAGGCTCAAGGGGCTGAATGGCTCACTCCTATTCTTATGTTTCTATGCAAATGAATTAGCTTTGATGTTTTCTCAGGCTGCAAATCATCTTGCTTGCGTAATCAATAAACAACTCTCAGCCATTGTATTGGAAAATCTGTGATCCTTATTTTGACTGCTCACACAGGACGATAAGAGACTGGGACACAGACTGGCAAGTGAAATTTTTGAAACAGGATGCTGCGTAAGCAATTAGACTTTTATAAACGAAAGCTGCTGAGGCTTGCGTCAAGACCAAGGGGTCAGAAATGCAGGAAGACCAGTTAAAACTAATCTTATTTGAGTCAAAAATGACCTACTGACATGGATAAGTGTGGTGCATTTTTTTTATATTAAGATAAGTTTTACTGTTTAAATTAAATTAATGAGTCCCATCATGTGCAGTTCTACCCATCAATTTGTATCAGATCCCATCTCACCAAGTGTCAGCTGTGGTTCAATTGGTAGCACTCTCACCTTGAGTCACAAGGTCCCAGGTTCAAGTCTCACTCTAGGACTTGGGCACAAAAATCAAGGGTGACACTCCAATGCAGTACTGAGCGCGCTGCACTGTCGGAGGTGCCGTCTTTCAGATAAGCTATTAAAGTGAGGCCCCATCTGTTTGCTCGATAGGATCCAAAAGATACTATGGCACTATTTTGAAGAGGAGCAGGGAAGTTATTCCCGGTGTTTTGGCCAATATTTATCCGTCAAACAACATCTCAAAAACAGTCAATCGGATTGCTGTTTGTAGGAGTTTGCTCATATCTGCCTGCCGCGTTTCCTGCATTACACAGTGACTACAATTCAAAAAAGTACGTGATTGGCTGTAAAGCACGTTGAGATGTCTGGTGGTCATGAAAAGCACTATATAAATGCAAGTTTTTCTTTCTCAAGTGTTCACTCGGTCTGCCTGAGAAGAATTTGAAGCTGAACACAAGCAGAAGGCACAAATGTTCAATTAACAAGCTGTTTATTATTATTACTACCCCCTGGGTTATGCAATCATGCAACTGGTTATTGAGCAGCGAAAGTCCATTCCCACCACTTCTGGGAGCAACTAACACCACCGTACAGAAGATATCTAAAACAGATCTGAATTTGTAGCCAGAACCCTTTTCACGACCCCAAATGAAATCAAGTAATTAGGCACAGATTGGGGTTGAAACCAGAAAATGGTCAGTTTAGTTTAATACAATGCCAGCTGCTACATTTATTTTCTGCACCGTGAGGCACCCACTCCAGCTTTATTTCATTACCAGTTCTGATTGCAAAAAAAACTGATAACGTCGAAAATCACAAACCACAAGCATAGTATCTCTACTGCGAGTTACAAAGTGGTTTTGTTGTTTGCTTAAGGGTAACTAAAATGTCATCCTAGACAAGCAGATTTAGATACCTCCCCTTAGGGACAACACATCTGTCAAACTCACCAATCCAATTATGCATCTGCTGGATACAATGTCATGGAACCAGTTATAACTCTTTCCTAGGCATGAAATCCCGACTTACAATCTTTCAAAGAAGTGTGAACTGGTTTCAAACCTCATGTATACTGAGTTTACTACAGTATTCCTTGTAGCGTTTTCACAAAGAAGAAAAGTGAGAGACCATCACCAGCTCTGTAATAAGAACTATTAGAAATACAATCTGTCAAGGAACTTTAAATTGTCAAATCTCTGTAATTCAAAGAATACACAATTCCCACATGGAAACACTTCAAAAACTGACCTTATTTGACTGCTCCTTATGGATCTGGCTGGAACATATATTGGATATGAGTAATGCAGAGGCAATTAGTGAAAGCTGACTCCGCACACAGATAAAGATCTGTGGGCTGCTGTGTCTAGAAAGCTCCATTTTCCAAGAGCAGGCATTTCCTCCTCCTCACACAGCAAATACTGCTATGAAATCCATCACTGAAATGATTACATTTCTGCTGAGGATCTCAAGATTGCATCTGACTCAATTCAGAAGGAGGGGGTAGGGAAAAATCCAAATCATCTGTAGCATAAATATATTGAAGGTACAGTAATTATTATAAATGGAGTAGGCTGGATGGGGCTAATTCACTAAATTACATTTGCAGCGTTGTTCTCCTCATTTTCCCTTTAATATCCGGTGATTTTTGATGCTTTTTCTTCTTTGGCTTTGGCAAGACTGTGGCTATATTAATAGTATCGGTCTCCGAGTGGTAGTTGTAGACTTAATTTGTAGTTGGCTGCAATTGCACTCTGGCCTCTAAGAGACAGGTCTGTGCATGTATGCCTACAAGCAAGTGTAGACCTGTGCTCATAGCCGGTAAATATAGCATGTTTTGTGAGTTTGGGTGGCAGCACTTGCAATCTCAAAACATTAAGATTCTGCTTCCATGTCCAATTAGTTCCCAAACACTTCCTAAGCCCATTTCAGCAGGTCAAACCCAAGAGACACAAGGTGGCCTCCATTACATTCCAGAGCAACCGTATAATCGCATCCTAAATTACCTTCACAGACTTCCATCTCCTAATAAGGACTCTCACCCATCCCTCTCTCCAAGTTTTTTAATTGCATTGGGATTATTTTCATTTTGTAAATGGTAATTTTTTTTTTTTTTAAAGTCAAGAAAAATGTTCTATAAGGATTTATAAATTAAGAGAATCCTTAGTTACTTTGAAACATTTTGGTTGAGTGGTCCACTGTCTACACCATCCAGTGTACCCACATAAAAAACACAGGTTCAATTTCCCTTTAAGCTCTGTGCCCACTAAAATAGAGGGGAAAAGCCCTCTTAATTCAGCTGGTTTTGCATAGAATGGAGAACCAGCTTTCAACCCCACAAGCCAAAGTACACGTGCCAAAAGTTGGGAGAGTTATATTGTCTTCTGCAAATTCTGACAATTTGACTCCTTGACATTCACTCATCAAACACATTTTCTTAGAACAGAACGAGATACATGATATTACTGAAATAAAAAATTTGTGAAGTTGAAAACTTGCAATTTTTTTTTTTAACGACTAGTATACTTCCTTGATTTACAGCACACAATATGCTGGCAGAAATAAGAAACTACAACCCCCACACATATACTTCTGCAGTCCTGTCACTGTGGTATCCGCCTGGTTATGTGGAAGCATTCCTGCCCAAGTCAGAAGATCATGGGTTAAAGCCCCAACTCCAGGACTTGACCACACAATCAGACTTCAATGCAGTACTGAGTGAGTGCTTACTGTTGCAGGTGCTCTCTTTCTGATATGTTAAACCGAGGCCCGTTCTGCCTTTGCAGGTAGACAAAAGATTTTGTGGCACTATTCAAACAAGCAGGTAAGCTCTTTTGATATGGGATAAATGTTGGCCAAGATACCAACAAAACCAAAAACAGATTAACTGGTCATTTATCTCATTGCTATCTGTGGAGCCTTGTTGTGTGCAAATTGCTGTTATGTATGGAAAGCGGCAGCCAACCACTGTACTTCAAAAGTAATTCATTGGCTGGGATGTGTCAGAGTCATAGAGAGATACAGCACGTAAAGAGAACAGGCCCTTCGGCCCACCGAGTCTGTGCCGACCAACAACCACCTATTTATACTAATCCTACATTAATCCCATATTCCTTACCATTTTTGGACTTCCTGAGGATGTGAAAGGCTCTATGTAAAAGTAAATGCTTTCTTAGCTGTCTCCTAATCCTTGGCAGTTCAGATCAGTAGCCAACAAACAAAAAAACTATGACTTATAAAGTTCCATGAAACACTCATGCCAATCTCAGTCTGCGCACAAAACTAAAACAAAAGCTTCATTGGAGTTTCCTTCTGAAATATAAACAAAGTGCTGGAAATACTGAGCAGGTCAGGCAGCATCTATGGAGAGAGAAGCAGAGTTAACATTTCAGGTCAGTGACTTCAGAACAGAGAGTTTCCGTCTGGTCAGGTTGTGTCTCTGCTGCCATGCAGCTCCATTGAACTGAACCAAAATCAAACCGTGATGTGTCCACTTTTTGAAAATGTACCACTGTGACAATCCCACCGCTGGGAATAATGAACAGTTACCTCTCTAGCATTACTTCCTGATGTTAATGTTAGGGGCGGCACAGTGGCGCAGTGGTTAGCACCGCAGCCTCACAGCTCCAGCGACCCGGGTTCAATTCTGGGTACTGCCTGTGTGGAGTTTGCAAGTTCTCCGTGTCTGCGTGGGTTTTCTCCGGGTGCTCCGGTTTCCTCCCACATGCCAAAGACTTGCAGGTTGATAGGTTAATTCGCCATTTTAAATTGCCCCTAGTATAGGTAGGTGGTAGGGACATGGGATTAGTGTAGGATTAGTATAAATGGGTGGTTGATTTTCGGCACAGACTCGGTGGGCCGAAGGGCCTGTTTCAGTGCTATATCTCTAAACTAAACACATCACCCCCTGAACAATGCGACTTCCTCACAGTACATAGAGCAGCAGTAGTATAACACAGTTGAAAACATTACTGTGTCAAAACCAGGTTCATATTTTGATTACTGAGTACACTGTATGAAATGTAACTGAGGATTTTTCTCAAAACTAATTTGCTCTCCATCATTGGTGAAAACATAAATTCAACAAATAATTTCAACATAAATTAGATGAAGATGCTAGTAGAGTTCAAAGCTAATAAACCTAAAGGATGGATTTTTTTTATCCGAGGCTATAACAGCAAGGGATATGATTTGCACTGGGGAGATTCTACTAGATTGGGAACCAGCTTCAAGAAAGACAATAAAACCAACTCAGGAAACTACAGAACCATTAGTCTCTCATTTGAGTGTCTTTTAAAAAACTGAATTATCAGGAGCAAACTTGATTCCTACATGATAGTAATAAAGACAGATTTGCATTTATATCGCACCTTTCATGACCACCAGATATCTCAAGCGCTTTACAGCCAATGAAGTACTTTTTGAAGTGTAGTCACTGTTGTAATGCAGGAAATGCAGCAGCTAGTGTGTACACAGCAAGCTCCCACAAACAGCAATGTGATAATGACCGATAATCTGTTTTTGTGATGTTGTTTGAGGGATAAATATTGGCCAGGACACTGGGGAGAACGCCCCTGCTCTTCTTTGAAATAGTGCCATGAGATATTTTACATCCACCAGAGCATGCAGGTGGAGCCTTGTTTAACATCTCATCCGAAAGACGGCACCTCTGACAGTGCAGCACTCCCTCAGTACTGTACTGGCATGTCACCCTTGATTTTCGTGCTCAAGCCATGGAGCAGGACTTGAAACTGGAATCTTGTGACTCAGAAGCAAGAGTGCTACCAACTGAGCCACAGCTGACACGAGCAAATATCAGTCAATCTAGATTCAGAAGAGGGGAATAGTGCCTGACCAATCATTTTTTGAGAGGAGGAACATGAATAAAGAAACAGGCTGAGGGTTAGAAAGCAATAGCTACTTGCTAGTGGAGTGATTTTAGGGCAAGCAGCAGGAGTGCTGCAAGGATAGGTGTTGGATTGCTGCTGGCTGTGCAAGACATGTCTGCTAACACGCCACTAAACGCAGCGCAACACTGCCCCCGACTATCAAGATCCACAGCGAACCACTGGGCAATGTGGATCATTTCCCATACCTCGGGAGCCTCCTCTCAGCAAGGGCAGACATTGACAATAAAACTCAGCATCGCCTCCAGTGTGCCAGCGCAGCCTTCGGTCATCTAATGAAAAGAGTGTTTGACTACAAAGATCTCAAACCTGACACCAAGCTCATGGTTTACAGGGCCGCAATGTTACCTGCTGTCCTGTATGCGTCGGAAACATGGATACTGTACAGCAGACATCTCAAAGCCCTGGAGAGATATCACCAACTGTGCCTACACAAGATCTTGCAAATTCAGTGGCAGGACTGGCACTCCAATATCAGTGCCCTCTCTCAGGCCAACATCCCCAGTATTGAGACACTGGTTATGGCTTGTCAGTTATGCTGGGTGGGCCACATTGTCTGCATGCCTGACACAAAACTCCCAAAACAAGCTTTCTACTCTGAGCTCCGTCACGACAAGAGGCTACCAGGGGGGCAGAGCAAACACGACAAGGATGTCCTTAAAGACTCCCTGATAAAAATCTGACCTCGCCATCGATTTGTGGGAATCTCTTGCCCGAGACAGCCCAAAATGGAGAAGAAGCATCCGTGACGGTACCAACGTCTACATGCCCAGGCTAGTGACCAAGTGCAAGCAGCGGAAGGAGCGTTCGGAATTTCGAGCATCCCATTCACTCGCCTCACTAAACACCACCTGCCCCACCTATGGCAGTGTGTGGATCCAGAATTGGAATATTCAGTCACCTAAGGACCCACAACCCTGAAGTGGAAGAAAGTCATCCTCGTTCCCGAGGGACTGCCGAAGAAGAAAACGACGATGAAACGAATGAAAAGCAGCGTGCTTCTATGATGTGGGTCCAATAGTGTCATTCTGGATCGATATGTTAGAATGGGATGAATGGACAAGCACCTCTATCTAATATTGTAAAATCTTTTTAAAAAAAAATCTGTTTAATGATGTGTTCCCAAAAGCTGAGAGAAATCCTAAAAAATGTTTGAATTGGAAAACACTAATAAGCACAAACCACTGTTGGTTATAGAAAAACTAATTACAGTATTACAGTTGTTGAGAATGCCTATGCTTCCTGTGAAAGAACAGGGTATTTTGAGGGCCTGGGGTGAATCAAAGGCACCTAATTTTTCAATACACCTCAGATATGAGGTAAATATGCCCGCCCCAGCTTGCAAGCCAGTGAATTTTAAAGTTTTGCAATTTTTTTTTAAATTGCAGAGGTTTTTTTTAATCAGAAAAAAAAATCCTAGCACAAGGCACTGGGCATTCATTTCAAAAAGCTAAAATCTTCAATAGAATTAAACTTCCAGTTATCACCTTCCCCTCCCCATTATTAATAGAACACATGGGTGACTTTCCACGAATATTTAAATACTCATGAAAAGTAATTTAAACTGTCAGCCTTTACAAGAAACTGTGCAACAGAATGTGACCAATATTTCACTAAATAAATGAAACATTATGGAAAACAGGTTGATTGTTCATTTGACAGCAAAGATGAAAAGAAAACTCTGTATATTGGAAGCCTGAGATAAAACAGAAAATGCTGGAAATGCAGAGTAGGTCCCAGTAGCAAATGAACATTTCTGAACAGTTAAGTCCCACCTGACATATTAACCTATTCTTTTATGGCTAGTTGAATTGGTTATTAAATGTCATCCATAACTTTCTAATTGCATTTATGAAAAACATCAGAAAAGTATGTTATAAAATATAATTAGCATCAATATATTCACAATTCCCCTGCTGCTAGTCCACATTACTGTTAAATGCTGCTTGATGCTCATCTAATTGTTTCATTGTAACAGTGATCAATACACAATTGATCAATTATTTTATTGCAAGCTTTGCCTGGTACAACTCTCCCATATGTCCTGGGTGGTGCACGTCTTGGTGAAGAATGTCTGACTCACATCACTGAAAGAAATAGTGAATTACACTGGGGAAATAAAACAGGGAGTTAGGGGAATAAAAAGACATTGCTCTTGATAAACATTTACAGGAAATATTACAGATTTAAAAGTGGTAGTACTCACTCTCCAAGTCAGAAGGTTGAGAGTTAGGCCCTACTCCAGAGGCTTCAATGTGTAAGCTAGGCTGACAACATAATGCAGTATTTTGGAGAAGTTGTCTTTCAGGTGAAACATTAAACTGAATCCATCTGTTCCCTCAGGCAAATTAAAATATCCCACAACACTATTCTACATAGAAAAGCAGGGGAGTTCTCCCAGTGTCCTGGCTCATGCCTATCCTTCAACCAACATAACTAAAACAGACTATCTCAACATTTATCTCAGTATTTATGGGTCCTTGCTCAGTTTTTAAAAAAATTCTTTCTTGCGATGTAGGCGTCACTGGCAAAGCCAGCATTTGTTGAGCATCCATAATTGCCTTTGACAACAAGGCCATTTCAGAGGACAGTTAAGAGTCAACTACATTGCTGTGGGTCTGGAGTCACGTAGGTGAGACTGGGTAAAGAAGAATTCCTTCCCTAAAGGACATTAGTGAACCAGATGGGTTTTTATGACAATCAATGATAGTTTTATGGCACCATTACTAAGACTAGCTTTCCATTCCAGATTTTAATTAATTGAGTTTAAATTCCACAAGCTGCCGAGGTGGGATTTGAACCCATGTCCCCAGGGCATTAGTCCAGGCCTCTGGATTACTAGTCCAGTGATATTACCGCTACGCCACCATCTCCGCCACCATGTGCGCAAACTGGCTGCTGCTTTTCCCTAGTACAAAACTGATTACGATTCAAAAGTACTTAATTTGGGTGTATAGCACTTTGGCATGTTCTAAGATACGTGAAAGGTGCTATACAAACTAAAGCCTGGCTCAGGTAATAAAACTGAAACCGACCTGAGCCCGACCCGACAACAGCCAACCCAATCCCGACCTGGGCCCCGAGTCCTTTAATTTTTTTAAATGCCCGACCCGATCCCGACACATGTAGTCGGGTAGCCAGGCAGAGTGTGGAGTCTGGACTGTGCGTTTCCCACGTTGACGTACTGAATGTTCATTTGAAGATTGCTTCCCGGAGCAAAGCAGCACTGTCCACATCCAGTCCAACCCGACCTGAGCCGAACCCGAATGCTGAACCCAGAAGCGAGACTCGACCCGAACACGACACTGGTCGTCAGGTCTGGTTGGGTAGCCACGCTTTAATACAAACACAAGTTCATCTTTCTATTCTTAATTATAATAGGTTTTCTTGGAAAAAAAGTTAAACCAACATTTCTACTGTGGCAAATCCAACTCAAAAGTGGTACACCGTAAGCAGGTATCCCAGTTCAAATCTTTGAGCACTTTCCCACAAAAAGTTACTTGTAAGTGCTAGATTTTAAAAGGAAGCCAACAGGCATTTGCTAAATGTGTATTAAAACTAAACAATGAAACAGTTACTTAGGTCTGTTGGAAATAATCGCTATTACTATATGCGAGTGGCTCTTAAAAGTTTGCACTGTGGGAGGGATGGACTGTCCCTTCCTGTTGAGCTTTATCTGAAGGGATTGGGTGTGGTAGCAGATTTGATTAACAGCTCTTCTGGGCAAGTCCTAGTCAGGAGCATGGGATCAGAAACTAAACCCCAACTTCTTGTGGGGACAAGAGGGGAGCAGTGACCAACATGTGCCTGGTCAGGTTGCCATTGCTGAGACAGGGTCAGAGATAGTAATTCTGCTGCAAGTGTGCGGAGACTTTGTGCAGGTCAAGTAAGGTAGCTCAGTAATGTGGGGTTATGTGGCGTGCTACTTATTTTGTATCATTACACAAAGAACCAAGTGAACCTAATCATAACTGTTGCTCTGTGTTCACCGTGAAAGAAAGCAGTTTAACAATTCGTACTGAGCCTCACCTCACCTAATGATAGCTCTGTTCACTTCACTTTTGGGGGGATTGAAGCAGCATTCATATGAAATAAATCTGGTTCAGATCACAAGGGGAGGTGATTGCTACATCCCATGTTACGCTATTGTACAAGTAGCAAGGGCAGAGCAAATCAACTCTCAATGGCAAAAGCCGAAAATATGGTGGATGATGTAAATATAAACAGAAAATGCTGGAAATACTCGGCAGGTAGTATTGCGTGTAATCATGTTCACCACACTTTAGGAAGGATGTGAGGGTCCTTGAGAGGGTGCTTCGGAGATTTATCAGAATCATTCCAGGAACGAGGGATTTTAGTTACAAGGTTAGATTAGAGAAGCTGGGGTTGTTCCCCTTGAAGCAAAGGAGATTGAATGGAGATCTGAGAGGGGTGTACAAGATTATGACAAGTTTAGATAAGGTAGACAAAGAAATGTTGTTCCCATTAGCTGATGGTACAAGGACTCGGGGGTCACAGATTCAAGGTTTTGGGCAAGAGACGCAGGGGGGAATGTGAAGAGAAACATTTTTACGCAGCGAGTGGCAATGACCTGGAATCTGCTGCCTACAGGGGTGGTGAAGCAGAGACAATCAATGATTTCAAAAGAAAACAGGATGGGCACTTGAGGAAAATAAACTTGCAAGGCTACAAGGAATCAGTGGGGGAATGGGATTGACTGGATTACTCTAGAGACAGCTGACATTGACTCAACGGGCTGAATGGCCTCCTTCTGTGCCATAATGACTCTATGACTCCCAGTCAAGCAGCATCTGTGCAAAGAAAAATAGGGTTAACGTTTCAGGTCTGTGATGCTGCCTGACCTGAGTATTTACAGCATTTTCTGTTTATCTCCCCTAAAAGCAAAGTGCTCTGTGTGACTGACGCCACTGAGCAAGAGAAGATATCGTCAAGTGACCCAAGATTTGTAAATAGAAAAGTCCAAAGATTGAGAATTACAAGGTGAAGCAGGAAATCAGCCAACACAGACCAACATAAGAAAAGACAGTTATGATCTTCACCAAAAAAACTGTAGGTAAGAAAAGTCAGGGAATGATAATAGTAAAATTCTGAAAAAGAACGAAGACTATCCAACTAATTGCCTGTTGTCACAATCCCACTGGCAGCTTAAGGACAAATTTGTAATGCCCACAGGAAGCTGGGTGCATGGTGTGGGGACAAGGCCCAACGTAGAGCATAAAATCCAGTATTTTATGATTTTTCTTTCAGATAGCTCAATATTTTCTTAAGTGAATTGTACAAATATGTTGCAGGAAAAAAATTGCTTACTGAAACAGGACTGCTGAAATGTTATTGATAGAAGCTTTCCTGGTAGGCCTGAGAGTAGAGGGTAACAACCAGTGCAACCTTAAGCAATAAAGTCAAGTATTTATTCTGGAAGGTCACAGATTCAATTCCAGTTCTATGCTGGGTTAGCTGATGCTAGCTGGAGCAGTAGCTGGGATGCAATAATTTACTTTAATGGTCCTGGACTAAGGATGTCTCAAGTCAGCCAGGGTTTCCAGCCCTGATGTCTTGTCTTTTGGAACATTAGTATGTGGATGCAAAGTGAGGACAGAACAGGGCTTTGTTGTGATGGCCTACAGTGAAACAGTCTAGCATTAACTACCTTGATTCATGCACTAACAGTTAAGGGGGATAAAAGGGAAGGATTGAGAAAAAGACAGAAGGTGTAAGGCTTGACTGCTGCACTTCCATGTGAAGTAATATGATAGCGCTAACTCCACTTTAAACTGCTTCCATGTGAAGAAATTCACCCTAGTGTCATACTGCTCAAAATATACTGTCTAGCCACAATCCAAGTTTGGAAGGAGAAAAAATATTTTTACTGCTGGTCAATTTTAACTATAGTTTGAATAGGCCTAGTACCAAAATTTCATGCAACCATTATTACTGAAATTGTACCAACTGCACCAATAACGATGTTGAGAGGAAACAAACCAGCCTCACAGATCCAGTGACCCGGGTTCAATTCTGGGTACTGCCTGTGTGGAGTTTGCAAGTTCTCTCTGTGTCTGCGTGGGTTTCCTCCCACAGCCAAAAGACTTGCAGGTTGATAGGTAAATTGCCCATTATAAATTGCCCCTAGTATAGGTAGGTGGTAGGGAAATATAGGGACAGGTGGGGATGTGGTAGGAATATGGAATTAGCGTAGGATTAGTATAAATGGGTGGTTGATGGTCGGCACAGACTCGGTGGGCCGAAGGGCCTGTTTCAGTGCTGTATCTCTAAAAACTAAAACTAAAACAAACACAAGTTGATCAATATACTGAATCACACCTCATTGTAAGGATGCGATTACACAAAGAAACTCATTTCTCTTCAACTCAATATTTCACATTTGCAATAATAATTAAGTTCCAGGATAAATGACAGAAAATGTTAATTATTCTTGCTTCGATGCTTAACTCCTATTTCAAAGAATTCCCTCATGTATACATAGTGATTCACCCAATAACCCTTTAATAAGATTATAACTGGTTAGCTCCACCCTTTTCTCTCCAGCCCCCACAGGCCACATTGGTTTCTATTATGTATTTATAAAGACCTATATTTCGAATCACTTTTTTGAGATAATCAGTGCTGCTGTAAATTACAATTTCATCCATCTGTTGTTATCTAGCTAGCTCTGAATGGGTTTCTTCAGACTAAATAATGGTTGCTGAACAAGTATCTCAAATGCCAAAATAAACAATGACTGCTGAATAAGCATATCAATTGCCAAAAATTATATTATTCAAGCACTCAATAGTATAGGTTTGACAGCCAGTCAGCACTATCTGTTAGTACTGAACTTGTTTTGCTTGTGACAAATAAGCAACAATCCAACGCGTTTACTTTGCCAGAAAAAACATAATTTTCTACAACAGTGAGTTTACTGACTCTTCTATGACTAATTGAAGAGAACAAGATGCTTGAAGAAAATGCCTGATCACCTATTGCCCAACACTAGTCATGTAAGCATGCTGGTTATAAAACTCCCAAAGGATCTGCAGGTCTATGAATAAAGACTGCAGATTCTACAAGCAGTAGTCCAGCAGTTGACAACAGTCACCAGTCCACCATCAACTGAAATGTACCTAACCAACCCATGCACAATGAAGAAGGGTCACTGACCCGAAACGTTAACTCTGCTTCTCTTTCCACAGATGCTGCCAGACATGCTGAATGGTTCCAGCATTTCTTGTTTTTATATGCAATACATAATGGCTATGCTTCAAGGAATACAATCCACAATATCAATGTCTTCTGAAGTTGTAATTATAACAAAAAAACTGACATCACCGTTCACAAAATGTAATTTCACAACTTGGTCTTTTCTCTCCATTTCGGTGGGATAACATATATATAAAATGAATATGTACAAAATAAAACAAACACAAAGTCAATATTATTTGAGATTTCAACTTTAAGCAAAAACTGCAGCCCACTGGCACTTTTTCACTAATGTACTCATTTTTCCTTCTGATCTAATTTTGCCATTTTTTTTCAAATAACAGTCCCACAACCTGCAAGTTTCACCTGAGGTGTACAGCCTGAATAGCAATTTGAAGAAAGGAGAAGGTAAGCTCCTTTTGTAAACAAAACCCAACACATGAGAAGTAGCTTCAATTATTTTCTAATTAGCTAATACTGTTGGCATGCAGTTATTTCAATTAATAATTTAATAACTGTGACCTAAAGATCAGCAAATAAAGTATTTTAAACTGCAGTCCATAGATATCTTGATCTAAGCATAACATTATCTTCAGCCAAGGACAAGTCTTTGTAAACCAATTGCCTCAAGCGGCGTTCACCACAATTTCACCACAACTCGTCCTGTAATACAATGCATTTTATCATAATTATGGTACGTAATATCATGGCATGAGTTTATTGGTCGCTGAGTCTCCTACTTTCAAACGGGGTCTCAATCATTTTGACTTCCATTTTGCAATTTACTACATCATGTCTGCTCTTTCGCTTCTGTCTAAATATTACTAATCACGTGCTGCCATAGGGCAATCCTGCACACACTGTCCTTGAGCATAGCTACAGCTTAAGTCACAAGTTCACATCCCACTGGAACTATGTACAGTCTGATTTCCTGTGACATGAGGCTATTGGATTTCATTATTTTTACTTGAACGTGAAACGTGATCCCAAATATTAACCGAAGTCCTGAAAACTAATCATTTGCCTTGAATTAATCTTGGTCAAGGTTCAAGGCTGTTTTTCCAGCTTTATGCTGTTTTTTTTTGAGTTGTCAGCTTTGTTGGATGGCTTGTCAACTTTACTGCATTTTGTAGGTTGGCATAGGTATGACTAAAGCAGCACTGTTCCCAGCACATTTCTCTCGAGAACAGGACTTGTTATTGGCTATGGATCCACTGGTATTCACAGCCCTCCAAGATCTTGCTCCAATCAATATTCTTCATATGACAGCTTTGCAAGTGTGACTGGCAGGTTATCTAACTGCAGGTGCATCACATCAGAGGCTGATTCTGTCCTCATTTGATCCCAGCATGTACACACTTTCTGAATTGTATCACTGAATGGATCAGGAGTCAGATGAATCTGGGGGTACTGAGGCTAACTGGAACTTTGCCTTGGCTAAGATCACCAAACTATGTACAGACCTGCTCTGTAGTTTTAGTACTGTATCACCTGATGCATTACCCACTAAATCAAGAAACACAGATTTTCATTTTCTACAAATTCAATAGCCTAAACAGAACTAAACATCAAGGTTAGCTGAAAATAGCACATCCTCAAAGGGTGTTTAACAAACCATCCATGTAGACTCAGATATATGGATGAAGCTGGTTGAGAATGAAACCAGAAATTTAGGAAAGAAAAGGATTCCAAATACCTACCCTACAAATCCAAACCAAAACAGCCAAGTTACCCACAAAAGGCTGAAAATTGATTGGCCTTGGGAAATCCTATGCATTCAAATAAGGTGCCCCTGATTCTAATCCATCCACCCCCTCCCCCCGCACCCATCCCCCTCGCATCCCCTTCCACCTGCATCCACCTATCCCTGAGCAGGAGCCCTAACAACCCCACTGCCTTGTGGGCATCTTGGGAGAGACCAAGGCTAATGGAGTAAACCCTAACAGAAAAACTGGAGCGGAACCCCGAAGGCATGTTTCCAGCAGTTCCTGCAGCCATACCAGTGCCAAATGTCATGCTCTGCACTCCTTTGGACCCCACCAGGAAGGCCGAGGGGGGGATTTTGACGCTTGGGCAACTCACAACCTCCATACATCCGCCCAGGCATGCGGCATGGAGAGGTCACTCCATAGTCGCCTCACAGCAACCAAAACAACATGGAAGGCAGCAGTTACGGGTTATAAGCCCAGCTCAATTGGCGTAGAGATTGGGCGCCACGGGTTGCCTTTGTCGGTGGGAGAGGTCATTGCATCCCACTGGACAGCTACCGCCCGCCTCAAACCGGGCAGCCCCCGGTCAGTAAGGTTCTGTCCCGCCACAGTCCACCTGCTTCAATGGGTGCTTGGAGCTCAGGGTCATTGCCCGACAAGTGGACTGTAACACCACACCAAACAGCACGACAAAAAAAGGAAAGAAGGTACCAGCACTTCGTTTTGCAAGCTGGAACGTCAGATCTATGTGTCCTGGTCTGTCGGATGACCTTACACAAATCAATGATTCTCGGAAGACCGCCATCATTAACAACGAGCTCAGTAGACTCAATGTGGACATTGCAGCACTTCAGGAGACACGCCTCCCTGCGAGCGGATCGCCAAGAGAGCAAGACTACACCTTCTTCTGGCAGGGTAGGGATCCTGAAGAACCAAGACAGCATGGAGTGGGCTTCGCCATCAGAAACTCCTTGCTCAGCATGATAGAGCCACCTTCAAATGGCTCAGAACGCATACTGTCCATCCGACTGCTCACCGCCACTGGTCCAGTACACCTACTCAGCAATTATGCTCCAACACTCTGCTCCCCACCTGAAGTTAAAGACCAGTTCTATGAGGAACTCCATAATATCAATAGAAGCATCCCCAATACCGAACATCTGTTCCTGCTGGGGGACTTTAATGCCAGGGTTGGGGCCGATCATGACTCATGGCCCTCCTGCCTTGGGCGCTATGGCATTGGAAGGATGAATGAGAATGGTCAGAGACTGCTGGAGTTGAGTACCTATCACAACCGCTGCATCACCAACTCGTTCTTTCATACTAAACCCTGTCACCAGGTTTCTTTGAGGCACCCAAGATCACGTCGTTGGCACCAGCTGGACCTCATCGTCACAAGGCGAGCCTCTTTAAACAGCGTTCAAATCACACGCAGCTTCCACAGTGCGGACTGCGACACCAACCACTCCCTGGTGTTCAGCAAGGTTAGACTCAAACCAAAGATGCTGCATCACTCCAAGCAGAAGGGCCACCCGTGCATCAACACGAGCAGAATTTCTCACCCACAGCTGTTACAAAAATTTCTAAATTCACTTGTAACAGCCCTTCAAAACACTCCCACAGGGGATGCTGAGACCAAGTGGGCCCACATCAGAGATGCCATCGATGAGTCAGCTTTGACCACCTACGGCAAAAGTGCGAAGAGAAATGCAGACTGGTTTCAATCTCATAATGAAGAGCTGGAACCTGTCATAGCTGCTAAGCGCATTGCACTGTTGAACTACAAGAAAGCTCCCAGCGATTTAACATCCGCAGCACTTAAAGCAGCCAGAAGTACTGCACAAAGAACAGCTAGGCGTTGCGCAAACGACTACTGGCAACACCTATGCAGTCATATTCAGCTGGCCTCAGACACTGGAAACATCAGAGGAATGTATGATGGCATGAAGAGAGCTCTTGGGCCAACCATCAAGAAGATCGCCCCCCTCAAATCTAAATCGGGGGACATAATCACTGACCAACGCAAACAGATGGACCGCTGGGTTGAGCACTACCTAGAACTGTACTCCAGGGAGAATGCTGTCACTGAGACTGCCCTCAATGCAGCCCAGCCTCTACCAGTCATGGATGAGCTGGACATACAGCCAACCAAATCGGAACTCAGTGATGCCATTGATTCTCTAGCCAGCGGAAAAGCCCCTGGGAAGGACAGCATTACCCCTGAAATAATCAAGAGTGCCAAGCCTGCTATACTCTCAGCACTACATGAACTGCTATGCCTGTGCTGGGACGAGGGAACAGTACCCCAGGACATGCGCGATGCCAATATCATCACCCTCTATAAAAACAAAGATGGCCGCGGTGACTGCAACAACTACCGTGGAATCTCCCTGCTCAGCATAGTGGGGAAAGTCTTTGCTCGAGTCGCTCTGAACAGGCTCCAGAAGCTGGCCGTGCGCGTCTACCCTGAGGCACAGTGTGGCTTTCGTGCAGAGAGATCGACCATTGACATGCTGTTCTCCCTTCGTCAGATACAGGAGAAATGCCGCGAACAACAGATGCCCCTCTACATTGCTTTCATTGATCTCACCAAAGCCTTTGACCTCGTCAGCAGACGTGGTCTCTTCAGACTACTAGAAAAGATCGGATGTCCACCAAAGCTACTAAGTATCATCACCTCATTCCATGACAATATGAAAGGCACAATTCAACATGGTGGCTCCTCATCAGAGCCCTTTCCTATCCTGAGTGGTGTGAAACAGGGCTGTGTTCTCGCACCCACACTTTTTGGGATTTTCTTTCACATGCGTTCAAATCCTCTGAAGAAGGAATTTTCCTCCACACAAGATCAGGGGGCAGGTTGTTCAACCTTGCCCGTCTAAGAGCGAAGTCCAAAGTACGGAAAGTCCTCATCAGAGAACTCCTCTTTGCTGACGATGCTGCTTTAACATCTCACACTGAAGAATGCCTGCAGAGTCTCATCGACAGGTTTGCGTCTGCCTGCAATGAATTTGGCCTAACCATCAGCCTCAAGAAAACGAACATCATGGGGCAGGACGTCAGAAATGCTCCATCCATCAATATTGGCGACCACGCTCTGGAAGTGGTTCAAGAGTTCACCTACCTAGGCTCAACTATCACCAGTAACCTGTCTCTAGATGCAGAAATCAACAAGCGCATGGGTAAGGCTTCCACTGCTATGTCCAGACTGGCCAAGAGAGTGTGGGAAAATGGCGCACTGACACGGAACACAAAAGTCCGAGTGTATCAGGCCTGTGTCCTCAGTACCTTGCTCTATGGCAGCGAGGCCTGGACAACGTATGCCAGCCAAGAGCGACGTCTCAATTCATTCCATCTTCGCTGCCTTCGGAGAATACTTGGCATCAGGTGGCAGGACTATATCTCCAACACAGAAGTCCTTGAAGCGGCCAACACCCCCAGCTTATACACACTACTGAGTCAGCGGCGCTTGAGATGGCTTGGCCATGTGAGCCGCATGGAAGATGGCAGGATCCCCAAAGACACATTGTACAGCGAGCTCGCCACTGGTATCAGACCCACCGGCCGTCCATGTCTCCGCTATAAAGACGTCTGCAAACGCGACATGAAATCGTGTGACATTGATCACAAGTCGTGGGAGTCAGTTGCCTGCATTCGCCAGAGCTGGCAGGCAGCCATAAAGACAGGGCTAAATTGTGGCGAGTCGAAGAGACTTAGTAGTTGGCAGGAAAAAAGACAGAGGCGCAAGGGGAGAGCCAACTGTGCAACAGCCCCGACAAACAAATTTCTCTGCAGCACCTGTGGAAGAGCCTGTCACTCCAGAATTGGCCTTTATAGCCACTCCAGGCGCTGCTTCACAAACCACTGACCACCTCCAGGCGCGTATCCATTGTCTCTCGAGATAAGGAGGCCCAAAAGAAAGAAAACACTCGGTATCAAATTAAAACACAAGAAAAGAGGCAATCATCTCCAAACTAACTTCACAGAAATACAGGGGCAACACATACAACTTCCTTTTAAAGACCAGAATTTCTACATCAAATCATTTTAACTGACAGCCACAAATGGTCATGGCAAGTCACACCTATGAATAATTCATCCTGTGCTTAATGCCTCATTTTATGTTTGTATGTATATCCTGTATAATTGCGCACCAATGCAGCAGCAACAGACAGCACATATCACAGTAGTCAATTACACCTAAATAGTTCTATGGCTGAAATAAAGTTATGCACTGAAATTAGTCCTGTATTATATCCATGCTAATAGTGTAAACAACTACAACAAATCAGTTTTATATCTAAAATAATATACCACTGTTATCTCATACATTTACCATACTACGAGCTGTTGCTTAATCAAATGGGACACAAACTTCACTGTAGGCAAAGGCACTTATAAAAGCATAACTATTTAATCTGGTTTACAGAAGTCAGCTTGGTTCATTGCTAAAACTGTTGCCTCTGAATCAGAAGATTGTGGGCACAAGGCTCACTCACTGCAGAGCTTCAGCACAATTTTTAGCGAAAATGTATTCTTCAACCAACAGATTAACCAGTCACTTTTCTTATTGCTGTTTGTGGCAACATTTGGCTACATAACAGTGTCTGCACATCAAAAGTAATTTATTCGCTGTGAAATACTTTGCAATGTGTTGAGGACATGAAAAGTGCTTCCAAAAGAAGAATGGTTAATGGCCACTTAACAGTATGTTAACGTCTTTTTTGAGGACAGGATGATTCTTTATGATCCAGTGACCAATTCACGCCCTGTAAGCCAGCCAGGAGCTGAGTCTTGGTTCTGATTTGTTGCCCCTTCTGGCACACGCACTCAGCCTGGCTCACAGGCCATCTTATGAGCTAGCAGTACAAATGATTTATTATTTCAGTTTCAGTGTCTCTGTGAACCAAGAATAGCTGAGCTTTTTCCTTTCATGTGCCACTTGTTAGAACTTCCAATCCCAAGGATGCCTGAAAGATTGTGATCAGTCCCTGCCATCTCCTCTCTGACTTTTACCAGCATTTTAGGATGCATACTATCAGTGCTGAGTGTCTTTTACACCAACATATTCAGTACCGCTTCCTTCACTAGAGTTGTCCCATTAATCACTCCACCAGCTACTTTTGTGCCTCATCATTCCCACTATCAGCCTTCTGTAAAATCGGTGTCAAATTACTTGTCCGGTATCTCTACTCAACATTTTGTTTAACTGTTTGGCTTATTATTTGGCTATAAATTCCTTTACTATTTTTATTTGTCTTCAAACCATTCATTAGCCTTCTCATCTTTTATGCTCTCCTTCTACATTTTCTAGACTCCACTTGATTTTCTTTTGTATTATTAGCCTTCTAAGTGCATCAACTGCCACCAGCCATTAGCATTAAGAATTATATTGTGCAGTTGATGCTCAATATTCATTGTCCCAAAGTCTTGAAGTTAGGTTTACAGATTCTAAATCTGGCTCCCTCTGATGAGTTGCCATAAAAGCTTTTGTTTTAACTAAGTAAAGTGTGATCACTTAGGAAACTAATTGGGATAGAGCCTTGTCCAGTTGCCACATTTCAGTTAAATATGCAACATGATCTGTAACGAATAATTCAAGTCTTAGTAATTTCTTTGGTATGTGATGTTACTTTAGCACTGGAAAATCCCATGTCACGATTAATTCTTCAGTCCCTGTTCCTATTTTGCAAATATATTAATCTGTTAATTGCTCTAAGGACTAAGGCTGTCACGAATACCAGATTTTCACCCATGTTATGATGCATGTTTGTTATATTGTTCAAAACTTACTTATCCCATAAACAATAGCTGTAGCATGGAGACAGATAGATGCGATGAAGGCAAAGATGTGAGAAAACATAACAGATGTGGAGGGCGGGTGGGAATAAAAAAGTAAGATGGAGAACACAAGAGAGCGCACACGCACGAGATAGATGGAGGTGAAGAATGCATGAGAGAAATAGAGAACACGAGTGAGAGAGAAAAAATGCATGCAAAGGGCAGATGAAGAACACATGCTGCACAGAAAGATAAAGAGGCTAAACTTGTAAGATCAGTATATTATGAAAGAGGAATGGCAAACATGAAAAACAGGAGAGAAAGATTAAGAGCAAGTGTGGATAAAGTGAGAGCTCAAGCAATATTCGAGCATACTCTGGGAGAGAGGTGTAATAAGGGAGTAAGAATATGAAAGACAGAAGGAGATTGCAAGAGATGAAAAGTGAAAATGAGAGACAGGGAGACAGCCACAAAGAGATGGAATGTGCAACAGAAGATCACCAGAGAGAGAGAGATACGATCACACAAAAGAGATGGCAATGACGAGAGCAGCTGAGGAAGAAAGAGAGCATACGTTGGTGGGGGGTGGGGGGAAAGAGAGAGAATGATGCAGAGCACACACACAGAGCATAAGGGTGATAGCAACAGACAGAGAGCACAAGAGTGATTGCGCAAGAGGCCAACTGCACATCCATATGGTGAAGGTACACCCACAATGGTGTTAAGAGGGTTTCCAGAATGTTGACCCAGCCACGATAAAGTAACAGCGATATATTTCCAAGTCAGAACAGTATGTGCCTTGGACAGGAACTTGGAGGTGATGGTGTTCCCACAAACCTGCGGCCCTTGTCCTTCTGGGTAAAGGTTGTGGGTTTAGGAGGTGCTGTCAAAAAAGCCTTGGTGAGATGTTGCAGTGTATATTGTAGATGGTAGATACTACAACCACAGTGGGCCAGTGCTGAAGGGATACAAGCAGCAACAGGAAACAGAGAGTAGTGGTGAACGGTTGTTTTTCGGACTGGAGGACGGTATATAGTGGGGTTCCCAGTTGTCAGTATTAGGACTAAAGGCCTGCTCTGGTCTGCATATGAAACCAGACCCGAACCCCACAGAACCACATCCGACCCGAGTCCTTTGATTTTTTTCACGCGCCCAACTCAACCACCGGAATAAATTTGACTATATTAAAGAGGTTGTGCTCTACCTTGGATGGAATTGCTCACTGCAGACTAGTGCGGAGTCCAAATGCACATTTCCCGCCTTGATGTCCTGGCTGTCACTGTGTCCAACCCGGCCCGAACCGAGCCCGAATGCCGGACCCAGAACAGCGACCCAACACAACCCCGACATATGTCGTCGGGCCCGGTCGGGTTCAGGTCAGGTAGCCATGCTCTAATTAGGACCACTGCTTTTTTTGATCTATATTAATGACTTGGATGCACAGGGCACAATTTTAAAATTTACGAATGACAAAAAATTTAGAAATATTGTGAACTATGAATTGGATAATGATAAACTTCAAGAACAGATACACAGGCTGGGGAAATGGTCAAACATGTGGCAGATGAAATTTGTTGTTAAATTCCCCACCACCTTTCATGACTAGATGTTGCAGGACTGTAGAGCTTTGATCTGATCCTTTGGTGGGATCATTTAGTTCTGTCTATGGCATGCTGCTTCTGCTGCTTGCATGCACCTAGTCCTGTGTTGTGGCTTTGTCAAGTTGGCACCTCATTTTTAGCTATGCCTGGTGCCGCACCTAGCATGCTCTTCTACCCTCAACGACCAGCGTTAGTCCCATAGAGAGATGATAATGGTAGAGTGATAGATATTTTGGGCCATGAGGTTACAGGTGATGGTGGAATACAATTCTGCTGCTGCCTGATGGCCCACAGCATGGCACCCTAGTTTGAGTTGCTAGGTACTTCTGAATCCATCCCATTTAGCACGGTGGTAGTATCAAACGACACAATGTTCTCAGTGTGGAGAAAAGACTTTGCCTCCACTGTTGAGGAGGTGGTGAGCTGCCTCATGAACTGTGTGATGGTTACTCAGTTGCATTTGCAGCAGGTAGATTGGTGAGGAAGAGATCAAATAGATTTTTCCCACATGGGTTTGCTCGCCACCTATCCCAAACCCAGTCTGGCAGCTATGTCTTTCAGAACTCGGCAACTCAGTCAGTATTGGTGCTAATGGACACTGATGTCCCCCACCCAGAGTATACTCTGTTTCCTTCCTGCCCTCAGTGCTTCTTCCAAGTGGTATTCAACATGGGAAAGTAATGATTCATCAGCTGAGGGAGGGCAGTAGGTGGTAATCAGGAGGAGCTTTCCTTGCCCACGTTTGACCTGATGCCCTCAGACTTCCTGGTGGCCAGAGTCAACGTTGAGGTCTTCCAAGCCACTCCCTCCTGACTGTATACCATTCTGCCACCACCTTCAGTGGGCCCGGACATACCCAGGGATGGCAATGGAGGAGTCTGGGAAGTTGGCTGAAAGGTATGACTAATCACTGTGCTTGACCAGTCTATGGGGTAGCTCTCCTAATTTTGGCATAAGTTCCCAGATATCAGTCAGGATGACTTTGCAGGGTAGGCGTTTGTTGTGTCCAAATCTAATGCCAAACTTGATGCAAAGTGGTCCATCCAGTTTTCTTTTTAAATTACATTTTGTCACAGCAGTTTAGTACAACTAAGTCGCTTGCTAGGTCATTTCAGAGGGCACTTTAGAGTCAACCACATTGCTGTGGATCTGGAGTTGCATGTAGGCCAGACCAACAAAGGATGGCAGATTTCCTTCCCTAAATGGCATTAGTGAACCAGATGGGTTTTTACGACCATCTGTTAGTTACTTGTTCACCATTACTGATATTAACTTTTCACTCCAGATTTATTTAATGAACTGAATTTATATACTCTAGTTGCTGGAGTGGGATTTGAACTTATATCTCCAGATCACTGGTCCAGGCCTCTGGATTACTTGTCCAATAACATAACCAGTATACTACCGTTCCTTATAATTGTGGTCATATGCTCTTAAGCCGCTGCCAAATTTGCTTTAAGAAGTATGCACCATAATCCAACTAATGATTCTCCCTTCAATACTTTCTAAGCATAGAGCAAGTGCCTTCCCAAAGAGCACAGCCAAGAACAGCAACTCAGTGCCTTGGCAAAATCAAAGTACTGTGCCACTCCACTAGCATTGTGCATTAATATCTGAAACATATTTGGCTCAAAAAACCCACTACACCATTCATTTAGGTAGTGCAGCAATTCACAAATAAATGTCTCAGCAGTTTCGCCGGAAACATTTTTATCCAATGAAATACAGAAATCAATAAAACTCAACCCTCTGGATCATAAAAAGAAATAAATTACAAGCCTGTGCCATCACAAACAAACTCAATCAGCTTTTCATAGTGTTGACTGCACTTGACTTTAGGTCAAGATGCAGACTACCCAAAAGTTATGCACTGACCCTTAAGACATTGTTGGAGAATCTACCACTGCATCAGCGTTAATACTGCCATGTTCCACAAGAGACATCTTAAAGACCAACCAAGAAGATTTGCAGCACATTGATAACACAATTACAGTTTAAGTATTTACAGATCTCAAATAGCTAAATCAGTTTCCAAGTTCTGAAAATTTTCCATTCTAATTTTACACTTCCCATGAACATACAGTAGTTGTATGTAGATGAGGGGGAAACTAAATTTTTCTAGATGAATTAGCTAATTACAGGTTGAACAGCCATCCTCATACTTATATTGTGATCTTGTGAGACCACACTCTTAAGTCAGATCCATGTACTGCTGAGAAACAAATAGTGAGTGATTTTATAATTTTGCTAGAATTTGGAGGGGCAAAGAAACAATACGGTAGTACAATTCTGTTCCATTCTTTACTGTCTTGTTTGTAACTTATCTTACTTTACCCATGAGTTTCTAATGCTCAACAATCACAGATATTTAACACCTAAATTTACCAGTGCGAGTTACTAGAGAGCAGGAG
This sequence comes from Heterodontus francisci, assembly GCF_036365525.1. Taxonomy (NCBI): domain Eukaryota; kingdom Metazoa; phylum Chordata; class Chondrichthyes; order Heterodontiformes; family Heterodontidae; genus Heterodontus; species Heterodontus francisci. The sequence continues at coordinate 14,063,858 of NC_090402.1, forward strand.
GTGCAGGAATCCTGGCTGACTTTTCCCCCTCACTAGCCAAGAGATACAAAGCACAATTCTACCAGCATCTACCAACACCTCAACTGAAATCAACTGTCTCAGCATAAAATGGGAATCAAACTTTGGACTGTTGTGGTCTTAGTGGCTTAATATTATACTATGGTACATTATTCACTAAGACACTGAAATAACCAGATTAGGCAACACATTTATCACCAGATCCATCGGAGGATCCAAAATGTCATTGATAAAGAACTCGTTATATCAGAATATCAGAATCAAAATGAAAATGAGTTCCATTACAAGATGACTATTTTGTAGAAACAAAACATAAGAAAAGTGATACAAAGACATTGGTGAGCTATCAAATCACCTCTGAGGAATGAAATACTACTTTTACAATGGAGTCCAATCAATTCATTCAAATTCTCAGAGGAATTCCAGACACACCAGCACCCCAACATGCAGCAGTTACACTCACTGCGATAGTATATTCTATATCAATACTGGTTAGTTTTTAATGAGTTATTTCTTTTTCATTATGAATTGCAAATTTGTTTAACTTTACTAGAACTAGGGACCATAAATATAAGATAAACACTAATAAATCCAATAGGAAATTCAGGAGAAATTGTTTTTCCCAAAGGATGGTTATAAATGTGGAACTTGCTATCATAAAGGCTAGTTGAGGTGAATAGCATAGATGTGTTTAAAGGGAAGCTAGACAAACACGAGTGAGAAATGAATGGAAGGCTAAGCGGATAGGGTTACATGAAGAGGGGTAGGAGGAGGCTCATGTGCAGCATAAACATTGGCATGGACATGAACATCAACGCAAGCTCGAGGAACAGCATCTCATCTACCGATTAGGCACACTACAGCCTGCCGGACTGAACATTGAGTTCAATCATTTCAGAGCATGACAGCGCCCCACTTTACTTTCATTTTTAGTTATTTTTTCTTCCTTTTTTTTTTTGCATTCCTTTTTACATTTTTTGCATTTATTTCATTTCATCTTAGTTTGTTCAGTTTGCTTACCCACTGTTTTTTTCAGGTTGTTTTTCTTCAGGTTTGCACTTGCTGATGTTCTATATTCAGTATATTCACACCTAATCTGTACTAATGCTTTGTCTTTCAACACACCATTAACATATTGTTTGCCTTTGCTCTGTGACCTTTTGGTCAGCTATGTGGCCTGGTCCAACCTGCACCTTCTCCTTTGTTATCTCTTGCCCAACCCCCACCTCACTTGTTTATAATCTGTGACTTTTCTAATATTTGTCAGTTCCGAAGAAGGGTCACTGACCCGAAACGTTAACTCTGCTTCTCTTTCCACAGATGCTGCCAGACCTGCTGAGTGAATCCAGCATTTCTTGTTTTTGTTTCAGATTTCCAGCATCCGCAGTATTTTGCTTTTATTATTGTGTTGGCATGGACTAGTTGGATTGAATGGCCCATTTCTGTGCTGTGCATTCTAAGTAGCATCACAAATAAAGAAACAATCAATGTCCCAGCTCTCTGATCAATGATTAATAATTGTATCACAATTTATTACAGATTCATTGTATTTAAATGCATTTTCAATATTTTTGCATGTCTGAATTTTTACTTTCCATTGGCCAAGAGACTTGGAGAACAAAATCAGTTTGTTTAAAAGTGACATACCGGTATCACCCATAATCCATTTACAAGGATGGGACGAGAACTAAGATTACAGCAACTGGGAAAGATTGAACGGGTTGGAGCTTTTTTCTTTAGAAAAGAGAAAACTTAGGGCTGATCTGATAGAGGTTTTTAAAATTATAAATGGTTTGGAAAGGAGAGATGTGGAGATAATAATTTCAATTATTGGAGAATCCAAAAATGCAGAATAGTTACTAATAAAGCCAATAGGGAAAATAAGGAGAAATTTCTTCACTCAAAGAGTGGTTAGAATGTGGAACTTGCTACCAGAGGAAGTAGTTGAGTTACAGCTTACATGCTTTCAAAAAGAAACTAAGCAAGTACGAGAGAAAAACAGAAAGATATGTGAAAGGCTGAGATGCGGTAGATGGAATGGGAGGAGACTCGGAGTATATAAACACCAGCATGGACTAGTTGGGTCGAAGGGCCTGTTTCTGTGCTGCACATTTTATGTAATTCCATGTAATCTCTCCTCGAAGCTACTGAATAATTCATTTCAACACGTTTCAAGACATAGAAATTTATATCAGAACAGCACTAAAATTGATTTTCTGCTCTTAATGATCTATACAAAAATACATAGAGCAATAAACATAGCTGCAACACAAGAGTTAAAAGGATAAATGCACTTTTTTTTTAAGTAAAGCAAAACTAAGTATTTTGGATAGCGCATCCATAATCCAGCCTGCCATTAATTACTGAGGGCACGAATTCTCAGCACACCAACCAGACATAGTATGGAAACCAGACTGCAATACAGGAAAATTAATCTACAGGAACTTCAAAGAAATTAAAATAGCAATCACATCAGGATCATAGAATCTGCTATGTTTTTAATTAAACAAAAACATCTGAGCACAAGCAGAATCAATATTTTGAATGTGGCAGCTGGACAGACTGTAAAATCCAATGCACATCAACACCTACATCCAAGCAGATCGTCACCATTATGCTAAAAAATCCTATATACAAGCTTTTCCTATATTTACATCAAAACAGGTAGGTGGTCATGATTAAGCTACCCACAGACCCTCAAGGTATGCCATCTCAGTTCCTGTTGCCAGCTCCTCCAAACTGTATGCCTAGTATCACAGAAATGCACAGCAGAGGCGGCCATTCGGCCTGTCGTGTCTGTGCTGGTCCTTTGAATCCCACATCCACTTTTTTTTCTCCATAATCCTGTAAGTTCCTCATCCTCAAGTACCTATCCATCTCTCTTTTAAAGTTATTGATGGAATCAGTTTCCACCACTTTTCGGGTACAGCGTTCCAGATCTTGGCAACTCTGGGTGCAAAAATTTCTCTTCACCTGCCACCCTAGGTATTTAGCCAATAGCTTTGAACCTATGACCTCTGGTTATTGACCCACTTTCCACAGGCAAGTTTTTTTTCCCTGTCTACTCTATCAAAGCCTCCCATTATCTTGAAAACCTCTGTTCTTTTTTGGTATTCTGCCTTTTGGCAGGTTCTTGCCCCATTCTTACATCTGCCTGTCTATGGCTCTTTAATTACTCCTCTTGTCCTTCCTTCACCATATCTAGCATTTCTAGTCTCTTCCTTTCTCATTGTCTTTTACCCTCCATTCTACTTTCAATCACCATTTCCAGCAGGCCTTCAAGTCTGATGATGTGACCAATCCAGTTCCTTTTCCTTCTTCTGATGGTTTCAATAACGGAACCAGTCTCCTTGACCCTTATGAGCACTTCACCATTTGTCACCCTTTCTGACCAGCTGATCTTCAACATTCATCTCCAGAACCACATCTCACACGCTTCTAACTTCTTGATGTCTGTCTTGCACAGGTTTCATGTCTCTGCTCCGTACAGGAGCACATTCCATAAAACCATTTTGACTTCTCACTTTCAGGTTGATGGTTCACAACTCCTTTCATCTGTTGAATGCACTCTTTAACATTGCAATTCTCCATTTAATCTCTCTCATGCATTTCCCATCTTGTCAGTATGGTACCGAGGTATTTGAACTCTGACGCCTGTTCCAGTTGTTGTCCATTTACTTTGTCTATCTCAATGTTTTCCCCACCTTCATCACGTTCGTCTTTTTGATGTTAATCTTCATCCCATACTCCTCCACCACCCTGTTCAAGGAATCCATCATCCATTGAAGACCTTCCATAGTGCTAGTCATCATTGCCTGGTCATCTGCAAATCAGACTGCCTATACTAGATGACTGCTGACTTTTACTCCCGCCTGCAGCATTCCGACTCCTTCACCATCACCTCTGCATAGATGTTGAATAGGGATGACAATGGGCATCCCTTGCACACGCCTCTCCCAACAATGTCTGCTTCTGACTCACCATCTGCTACCCTCACATTAACCTCTTGGCTCATATATAATACTGCTATTGGTCTCCGATCCCTCCAGTCCATCCCCATATCTTTCAATATTTCAAGCAATTTTATCCATCCTACCTGAACAAATACTTTCTCATAGACTACAAAGCAGGCATAGACTTCCTGTCACTACTCGATACACCTCTCTCTCATCACGACTACTGCTTCTCTCGTTCCCCTTCCCCTGTGAAAGCCTCTATTTGGTCAAATATTAACCTTCTCTGTTCCAAAGAGAATAGTCTCTCAGCCCTGGGAACATTCTGGTAAACTTCCTCTGCACCCTTTTTAAGATCTTTACATCTTTCCTGAAGTGTGGTGCCTAGAATTGTCCACAATACTTCAGCTGAGCCTATCAGTGATAATAAAAGTTCTAGCGTGATCCCTTTGCTTTTATATTTTCTTCCTCTATTTATAAATAGAATTAACCCACATGCTGTTTTTTAAAACCACCATATCAACTTGCTGTCACCTTTAAGAATTTGTGTATATGGACACTAAGGTCTGTCTGCTCATCTATACTTTTCAAAATTGTATCATTTATACTGGCTTTCCATAATAGTCCTCCCAATGTGGATCACTTCACTCTGCTCTGCATTGAACTCTATCTGCCAAGCTTCTGTCCGTTTCACCATCCTGTCCATATCATCCTAAAACCTCTCCTCACCACTATCTACTACTTTGCCAAGTTTCAAATCATCTGCAAACTTTATGATGCTGCTTCCTACACCTGAGTTTATGTCATTTATAAAAACTGAAAAGACCATTCACGGAACACTACTGCAAACTACCACCCAGTTTGAAAAGTATCCATCCACCACTACCCTTTGTTTCCTGTCAATTAACCAATTTTGTCTCAATTCTGCCACTTTGCCCTTAATTCCATGGGCTTCCATCTTCCTAATAAGCCTCCTGAGTGGCACTTGGTCAAATGCCTTTTCGAAAGTTCACATATACAACATCTATTATTACGCTGCCCTGATCAACCTTCTGTTACCTCGATTTGCATTGAACAAGTCCATGCTGGCTCGCCTTCATTAAACAATGACTTTTCAAATGAAAGTTTATTTTGTCCTCGATAATGATTTGCAGTAACATTCCTACCACCAAATCTAGGCTGTTAGGCCTGTAGCTTACTGGTTTATCCCTCCCCCCTTTCTTGAATAGTAGTATAACACTAGCAACCCTCTAGTCCAATGGTTCTCAAAAATTTTCATTGAAGGGCCTCCTTTCAAATGGATTAGTAATCACGGACCCCTGCTGCACTCCCGCACCCCCCCTATCTAAACTCTAATATATAATACTCACCATATGAAAGTTCTGCATGTAAAGAGTGTTTTAATGATACTTTTAAGTAAACAGGTATCTGCTTATAGATAGTTAGTTACAGATATAGAGATCTTCATGTCACGCCCAGCGCTCTTCCATGTGTGCTGCCCTCCTACATGAGGCAGCCAGTTCATTCCATGGCACCTTCCCCTGCAATCGCAGGAGGTGTAATACCTGCCCATTTACCTCCTCTCTCCTCACTATCCCAGGCCCCAAACACTCCTTTCAGGTGAAGCAGCGATTTACTTGTACTTCTTTCAATGTAGTATACTGTATTTGCTGCTCACAATGTGGTCTCCGCTACATTGGCAAGACCAAACGCAGACTGGGTGACCACTTTGCGGAACACCTCCGCTCAGTCCGCAAGCAGGATCCTGAGCTTCCGGTTGCTTGCCATTTTAACAGTCCCCCCTGCTCTCATGCTCACATCTCTGTCCTGGGCTTGCTGTAGTGTTCAACTGAACATCAACACAAGCTCGAGGAACAGCATCTCATTTACCGATTAGGCACACTACAGCCTGCCGGACTGAACATTGAGTTCAATAATTTCAGAGCATGACGGGCCCCCCATTTTACTTTTATTTTTAGTTATTTTTTCTTTTTTACATTTTTTACAATTTATTTTTGTTTATTTCATTTCATCTTAGTTTGTTCAGTTTGCTTACCCACAGTTTTTTTTCATGTTTGTACTTGCTGCTGTTCAATCTTCAGTCCGTTAACACCCTATCTGTACTAATGCTTTGTCTTTCAACACACCATTAACATATTGTTTGCCTTTGCTCAATGATCTTTAGGTCAGCTACGTGGCCTTATCCAATCTACACCTTCTCCCTTGTTATCTCTTGCCCCACCCCCGCCTCACTTTCTTAATAACCTTTGACATTTCTAATATTTGCTCATTCCGAAGAAGGGTCACTGACCCAAAACATTAACTCTGCTTCTCTTTCCACAGATGCTGCCAGACCTGCTGAGTGGTTCCAGCATTTCTTGGTTTTATTACTGAATTAGATGATCAGCCATGATCTTTTTTATGTGGCTGAGCAGGCCCAAAGGGCCAAATGGCCTACTCCTGCTCCTATTTTCTATGTTTCTATGAGCTTAGTCTGCTTACTGTACTTTAAATACAACATTCCAATCTATATAAATATAGTTGCTGTACAGATTCTTTCCATCAAAGTATAAAATCATCCACATCTTTAACCAAAGTTGAATTTGTTCACAGTATAGTGGTTTTAATTGCAGAAAAACAGACAATACTCATCAGCTTTACATACGAACATACAAATTAGGAGTAGGAGTAGGCCACTCGGCCCCTCAAGCCTTCTCCGCCATTCAATAAGATCATGGCTGATCTGATTGCAACCTCAACTCCACATTTCTGCCTACCCCCAATAACTTTTCACCCCCTTGCTCATCAAGAATCTATCTATCTCTGCCTTAAAAATATATAAAGATGCTGCTTCCACTGCCTTTTGAGGAAGAGCGTTCCAAAGACTCATGACCCTTTGAGAAAAAAAATTCTCCTCCTCTCTGTCTTAAATCGGTGACCCCTTATTTTTTAAGTAGTGACTCCCAGTTCTAGGTTCTCCCACAAGGGGAAACATCCTTTCCACATCCACCCTGTCAAGACCATATATTTTTCAATCAGGTTTCCCCTTACTCTGATGAAGAAATTCATAACGTCTGGGATCATTCTGAATATCTTTATCCACACAACCACCTCTCCTTCAGCAAGTAGCTGACTCAATCAACATTTATATATCAATCATCCAATAAACTTGAATTATTAGATCTAATCATCTTGTTTCTCAAAGTAAGAACATAAGAACCCCAGACGGGAATACCTGTTACCTGGGCCTTGAAGGACAACCTCAAAGAATAAGATATGAAGAGCTTCTTGAAACATTTCTACCTTTAACAGCTGGTTGCAATGGTAAAAGGTTGAAAATCAGGACAGTCTCTAACTGGGAGTTACAGGCATCACCGTCCATTTGAACAAAACTCAGTTTAGGATTAGGTTCTTAATGTTTATGCATTCACATCAAAATATGTCTTTCTTCCCAACATGTCACTGTGCACTTGGTAAAGTGAAATTCATTGTAAAAGCAGAATAATTAAAATGTTTCAACATTATATTGAATTTCCTATTCATTGGTGTCACATAACTGTAGTGACAAGTACTTCATCCCCATTTCAACACCTCTATAATACTCAACTGCAATTAAATGAGACAGAGGAAAGCACTTTTCAGGTAATTGTGTCTCTGGTTGTTATGGTTCTTCACGATCTCTGAGAGCCATCACATCTTCTCTTCTTCCTCTCCACACAACACAACGAGCAAACAGATCCCGACAATAAAACCATGTTTTTCAACTTCATGTCAGTTCACAATTTCTCTCCCATCAGCAGTTTATATTTCTTCCTGAAGATGGAATATTCTGCAGTTATGCCCGTTAACACGCTGCACAATCTTTTTTGCATGCCAGTTTTTCCATGGCAAAGATAACCAGATCATTAATTTTGATGACACCATGGCACATTCTGTATTATCAAAAGGGCTCTTTCTAGTAAAACAACACATCCCATTTTATTTGCAACTGTTCAAAGGACCAAAGAAGATGATGTTGCACAGGACATGGCGAAAGAAGAAATAATTCAGACACAAAGTGTCTAAAATTGATAAGATTGGACAGGTTGGTTGTACTTAAAAGTTGATAAGGCACCAGGATTGGATGAGATGCATCCAAGGATACTGAGGGAAATGAAAGTGGAAACTGCGGAGGCACTGGCCATAATTTCCCCATCTTCCTTAGACTCAGGGGTGGTGTCAGAGGACTGCAGAATTCCAAATGTAACACCCTTCTTCAAAAAAAGGGTGCAACGATAAGCCCAGCAACTACAGACCAATCAGTTCAACCTCAGTGCTAGGGAAGCTCATAGAATCCACAATGCGGGACAACATTAATAGTCACTTGGACAAATGCGGGTTAATTAAGGAAAGCCCGAATTTGTGAAGGGAACGTCATGTTTTACTAACTTGCTGGAGCTTTTTGATGAGGTAACAGACAATTTATTTAGAGATACAGCACTGAAACAGGCCCTTCAGCCCACCGAGTCTGTGCCGACCATCAACGACCCATTAAAACTAACCCTACATTACTTCCATTACTCTCACACATCCCCACCTTCCCCTACCACCTACCTATACTAGGGGCAATTTCTAATGGCCAATTTACCTATCAACCTGCAAGTCTTTGGCTGTGGGAGGAAACCGGAGCACCCGGCGAAAACCCACGTAGTCACAGGAAGAACTTGCAAACTCCGCACAGGCAGTACCCAGAATCGAACCCGGGTCGCTGGAGCTGTGAGGCTGAGGTGCTAACCACTGCGCCGACCTTGATGAGGGTAATGCTGTTGATGTGTTGTACATGGACTTCCAAAGGGTATTTGATAAAGTGCTGCACAGAAGACCTATGAGCAAAGTTAGGACTCGTGGAATAAAAGGGACAGTAGCGACATGGATACAAAATTGGCAGGAATCAAAGAGAAGCGAATAATGGTTGTTTTTTTGGACTGGAGAAAGGTTTACAGTGAAGTTCCCCAGGAGTCGGTTTTGGAACCCCTGCTCTTCCTGATATATATTAATGACCCAGATCTTGGTGTACAGGGCACAATTTTAAAATTTGCAGATGGGACAAAAATTGGAAGTATTGTGACCTCTGAGGAGGATAGTGCAGAACTTCAAAAGGACATACAGGTTGGTGGAATGGGCGAACAAATGGCAGATGGAATTTAATGCACAGAAGTGTGAAGTAATTCATTCTGGTAAAAAGTACGCAGAGGGACAATATAAAATAAAGGGTACAATTCAGAAGGGGCTGCAGGAGCTGAGGCACCTGGGTGTATATGTGCAGAAATCATTGAAAGTGACAGGGCAAGTTGAAAGAGTGGTTAATAAAGCATACAGCATCCTAGGCTTTATCAATAGGGGCATCGGGTGCAAAAGCAAGGAAGTTATGCTAAACATGTATAAAACACTGGTTTGGCCTCAACTGGAGTACTGCGTCCAGTTCTGGGCACCAAACTTTAGGAAGGATGTAAAGGCATTAGAGAGGGTGCAGAAAAGATTCACGAGAATGTTTCTGAGGTTGAAGAACTTCAGTTAAGTAGACAGATTGGAGAAGTTCGGACTGTTTTCCTTGGAGGAGAGGAGATTTGATAGAGGTATTCAAAGTCATGAGGAGTCTGGACAGATTAGATAAGGAGAAACTGCTTCCATTGGCGGAAGGATCGAGAACCACAGGGCACAGAATCTAAATAAAGGAAACTATGAAGGTATGAGGTACGAGTTGGCTATGATAGATTGGGGAACGTTACTTAAAGGGTTGACAGTGGATAGGCAATGGCTAGCATTTAAAGAGCTCATGGATAAATTACAACAACTGTTTATTTCTGTCTGGCGCAAAGATAAAATAGGAAGGGTGGCTACTGTGGCTTACAAAATAAATTAGGGATAGTATTAGATCCAAGGAGGAGAAATATAAAATGGCCAGAACAAGCAGCAAACCTGAGGATTGGGAGCAGTTTAGAATTCAGCAAAGGAGGACAAAGGGATTGATTAAGAAGGGGAAAATAGAGTATGAGAGTAAACTTTCAGAGAACATAAAAACTGACTGTAAAAGCTTCTATAGATATGTGAAGAGAAAAAGATTAGTGAAGAAAAATGTGGGCCCCTTACAGTCAGAAACGGGGGAATTTATAATGGGGAACAAAGAAATGGCAGACCAATTAAATACATACTTTGGTTCTGTCTTCACAAAGGAGGACACAAATTACCTCCCAGAAATGTTGGGGAACATAGGGTCTATTGAGAAGGAGGAACTGTATGAAATCAGTATTAGTAGGGATATGGTGTTAGGGAAATTGATGGGATTGAAGGCCGATAAATCCCAAGGGCCTGATAATCTACATCCCAGAGTACTTAAGGAAGTGGCCCTAGAAATAGTAGACGCATTGCTGGTCATTTTCAAAATTCTATAGACTCTGGAACAGTTCCAACGGATTGGAGGGTAGATAAAGTAACCCCACTGTTTAAAAAAGGAGGTAAAGAGAAAACAGGGAATTATAGACCAATTAGCCTGACATCAGTAATGGTGAAAATGCTAGAGTCCATTATAAAAGATGTATTAACAGAGCACTTGGAAAGCAATGACAGGATCGGACAAAGTCAACATGGATTTATGAAAGGAAAATCATGCTTGACAAATCTACTGGAATTATTTGAGAATGTAACTAGTGGAATAGATAAGGGATAAGGATGTGTTGTATTTGGCCTTTCAGAAGGCTTTCGATAAGGTCCCACATAAGAGATTAGCGTGCAAAATTAAAGCACATGGGATTGGGGATAAGGTACTGACATAGATAGAGAACTGGCTGGCAGACAGGAAAAAAAAAAAGTAGGAATAAACTGGTCTTTTTCCGAGTGGCAGGCAGTGACTAGTGGGGTACCGCAGGGATCAGTGCTAGGACCCAGCTATTCACAATATATATTAATGATATAGATGAGGGAATTAAACATAATATATCCAAGTTTGCAGATGACACAAAGTGGGTGGGAGTGTGAGGAGGACACAGAGAAGCTCCAGTGTGATTTGGACAAGTTGAGTGAGTGGGCAAAAACATGGCAGATGCAGTATAATGTGGATAGATGTGAGGTTATCCACTTCGGTTGCAAAAACAGAAATGCAGATTATCTGAATGGCGATAGACCGGGAAAGGGGGAGGTGTGAGACCTGCGTGTCCTTGTGCACCAGTCGCTGAAAGTATGCATGCAGGTGCAGCAGGCAGTTAACAAGGCAAATGGTATATTGGCCTTCATAGCGACAGGATTTGAGTACAGGAGCAAGGATGTCTTGCTGCAATTATACAAGGCCTTGGTGAGACCACATCTGGAGTATTGTGTGCTGTTTTGGTCTCCTTATCTGAGGAAGGATGTTCTTGCTATGGAGGGAGTGCAGCGAAGGTTCACCAGACTGATTCCTGGGATGGCAGGACTGACGTATGAAGAGAAATTGGGTCGATTAGGCTTGTATCCTTTTGTGTTTAGAAGAATGAGAGGGGATCTCATAGAAACCCACAAAATTCTGACAAACTGGACAGATTAGATACAGGGTGCTCCCAATGGCGGGGGAGTCCAAGACAGGAGTCACAGAGTAAGGATAAGGGGTAAGCCATTTAGGACTGAGATGAGGAGAGATTTCTTCACCCAGAGAACAAAGAACAAAGAACAAAGAACAGTACAGCACAGGAACAGGCCATTCGGCCCTCCAAGTCTGCGCAGATCTTGATGCCTGCCTAAACTCAAACCTTCTGCACTTCCGGGTACCATATCCCTCTATTCCCATCCTATTCATGTATTTGTCAAGATGTCTCTTAGAAGTGGTTAGGATCTGGAATGCACTGCCTGAGTGTGTGGTGGAGGCAGGTTCAATTGAGGAATTCAAGACAGAATTGGATTATCTGAAAAGGAAGCATGTGCAGGGCTAGGGGGAGGTGGGGAGGCCAGCACAGATATGAAGGGCTGAATGGCCGCCTTCTTTGCTATAATCATTCTGTGATTCTCTGAAAAATTATGCAAGTGATCACAGTCACCCAATGTCCTTACACATACACTTCCAAGCTTGGACTTCCAGATAGCAAACAACAGAAACCTTGCCTGATATTCTTCTCCATTGAAACTAATAGTATCTCCCTATGACCATGCTGCCCAGGATCAGCTTACTTAGCAGAAACAGTGGATCAGACCTGGGAGTATCTTAGTCTGCATGGCTGTAGCTACTTGACTGGCTTAACCAATTAAACATTGGGGGAACCTTCTGCAAGCACTTCTAATCTATTGCTGGGAACATCCAACTGGATGCGAAGAATCTGAAATCCAGTGCTAGCATTTATTTCAACTTTGGAAGCACCAACAAACTCACTGTTCTGACAAGAGAACATGAAATGATGAAAAGCCTTGTCAAAAATAAACTGACTTGCAAAAATAATAAACTCTGCTCTGAAATCAAGAATTACTTGAAAGAAAAGCAAGATGAAAACTTAGTGAAGATTTAGAAATTTTGATAAAATGGATGTAAACTGAACTGACACTTTTTTTTTTGTAAAGAGAACAAATCTTCTCAAGGTATTAGATTTTACTCAGAAGATGAACGTGCCACCTCCATGCTTAAAAGTCAGTAAGAACAGTTGTGCTACTCCACTGAACAAAAATAATGTAAATGGGTGAACAATTTGAAATTAAATGTCAACTGGAGGCGGATTTAATTAAACCTGATCATCCCTGCATTAATCTTGTGAAATGTTAACCTAAATGTCCTCATCCACATCCATCAGTCATTCTTCAGTTGATGCACTTGCTTCATCTCAATGTGACTCACAAAGTATATTTCATAACATAAGAAATAGGAGCAGGAGTAGGCCATTCGGCCCCTCAAGCCTGCCCCACCATTCAATAAGATCATGGCTGATCTGCCCTCGACCTCAACTCCTCCTTCGTACCCTCAACTCCCCGATATTTCAAAAATCTATCTACCTCCTCTTTAAATACACTCCGTGATCTAGCCTCCACAACTCTCTGGGGTAGAGAATTCCAGACACTCATTACCCTCTGAGAGAAGAAATTCCTTTGCATCTCAGTTTTAAATGAGTGTCCCCTTATTCTGTAACTATGTCCCCTAGTTCGAGATTCTCCCAGTAGTGGAAACATCTTCTCAACATCTACTTTATCAAGCCCCCTCAGAATCTTGTACGTTTCAATACAATCACCCCTCATTCTTCTAAACTCTAATGAATAAGGGGCTTACCTGTTTAGCCTTTCTTGATAAGTCAACACCCTCATCCCAGGAATCAGCCTCGTGAATCTCTTTTGAACTGCCTCCAATGCCGGTATATCCTTTCTTAAATACGGGGACCAAAACTGTACACAGTACTCCAGGTGCGGCCTCACCAACACCCTGTACAGTTGTAACAAGACTTCCCTATTTTTAAACTCCAACCCCCTAGCAATAAAGGCCAAAATTCCATTTGCCTTCTTAATTACTTGCTGCACCTGCATGCTAACTTTTTGTGTTTCATGCACGAGAACACCCAGATCCCTGTGCTGCACTTTCTTGGAGTCTCTCTCCATTTAAATAATAGTCTGCCTTTTGATTCTCCCTATCAAAGTGCATGACCTCACACTTTCCTACATTAAACTCCATCTGCCAAGTTTTTGTCCACTCACTCAACCTATCTTTATCCCCTTGCAGATTCCTTATGTCTTCAACACAACATGTCCTCCCACCTATTTTTGTATCATTAGCAAATTTGGATATATTACACTCTGCCCCCTCCTCCAAGTCATTAATATAGTTAGTAAATAATTGAGGCCCTAGGACTGATCCTTGTGGCACTCCACTAGTTACGTCTTTCCAACATGAAAAAGATCCATTAATCCCGACTCTCTCTCTTCTGTGTGTTAACCAATCCTCAATCCATGCTAATACATTACCCCAATACCGTGAGCTCCTATCTTGTGCAATAATCTTTTATGTGGCACCTTATCGAATGCCTTCTGGAAATCCAAATACACTACATCTACTAGTTCCCCTTTATCAACTCTGCTTGTTATATCCTCAAAGAACTCTAGCAAATTTGTCAAACATGATTTCCCTTTCACAAAACCATGTTAACTCTGTTTGATTACATTAAGCTTTTCTAAATGTCCTGCTATTTCTTCCTTAATAATGGACTCCAGCATTTTCCCAACGACCGATGTTAGGCTGACTGGCCTATAGTTTCCTGCTTTTTGTCTCCCTCCCTTCTTGAACAGGGGCATCACATTAGCGGTTTTCCAATCCACTGGGACCCTCCCGGAATCCAGTGAATTCTGGAATATTTCAATCAATGCCTCCCTATCGCTGCAGCCACTTCCTTTAAAAATCCTTGGATGTAGGCCATCAGATCCTGGCGACTTGTCTGCCTTTAGTCCCATTAGTTTGTCAAATACTTTGTCCCTCATGATTAGAGACTGTTACAAGATCTTTCCTCCCATTAGCTCCTTGCTTATCTGACATCTGTGGGATGTTTATAGTGTTCTCCACCGTGAAGACCGATGCAAAATATTGGTTTAAATTATCTGCCATTTCCCTGTTCCCTGTTATCAATTCTCCAGTCGCATCCTCCAAGGGTCCCATGCTCACTTTAGCTACTCTTTTTATTTACCCGTAGAAGCTCTTGCTGTTTGTTTTTATATTTCTTGCCAATTCACTTTCAAAATCAATTTTCTCCCTCTTTATTAGCTTTTTAGTCATCCGCTGTTTGTTCCTAAAAAATTCCCAATCCTCTGGCCTACCACTAGTTTTCACCGCTTTGTATGCCTTAGTTTTTGATTGGATACTCTCCTTGACCGCCTTTGTTAACCACTAGTGGTTTTTCCTTCTCATCGAGTCCTTTTTGACAGGGATAAATTTTTGCTGAGCGTTATGAAGTATCGGCTGAAATGTCTGCCATTGCTCATCCACTGACCTTCCCCTTAATCTATTTTCCCAGCCCACTTTAGACAACTCTTTCTTCATACCTCTGTAATTGCCCATGTTTAAGTTGAGAACACTGTTTTAAGACCAGAGTTGCTCGCCCTCAAACTGAATTCGAAATTCTACCATATTGTGATCTTTACCCCCTAGACGATCCTTAACTATGATATCTCATTATTAATCCTACTTCATTACACATTATTAGATATAAAATAGCCTGTTCCCAGGCAACGTATTGCTCTAAGTAACAATCCCTGATGCACTCTACAAAATTCGTCTTCCATGTTACCTCTGCCAATCTGATTTGTTCATTTCATCAGTAGGACTTTGCAAAATGAGTCGTTTATGGAAATGTAAGCTTCAATGCTCTCTCAAACATTAACCTTGTTCCCTCCTGCCTATACAGGCATGACTGTTTCTTGGGGCAGCAATGGCCAACCTTGATCATTTTCTCCAAAGCTTTCCCCCATACTTGTCCTTTACTCTATCCCCATCCCATTTCCCAGTTACTTTGCTCTCATGAGTCTACAACACTGGCAAAACTCCCAGAGCTCCTCATTTCCATATCACTGACTGAATGCCTAAAGCATGAAATATTTGTATCAGATGGCAGCTGGGCTAACAGCTTTCGCCAGTCCAACTGAATACTACCTTCAATCATTCATTAGTCCAAATGGAAGCCCAGCACAGCCAATGGCACTACTTTAATTTGGACGTCATGTCAAAGATAACTTGCCACTGATGTCCTAAGACAAACCTTGAAAAAGAAGCATTATAAAAAATAAACTGTTATTACAAGCAAGCATGGAATCAGGAAACGAACAATGTTGCCAAAACATTGAAAATCACACTGAAATCAAATAACCAGTCAGGTATAAAGGCTCTGTGTTCATTTCTAACCTATTTTTGTGATCATCAATGGTGAAAGATATTAATTTTGGGTGCATTTTTCCTTGTTGGGCACTCGGTAACATAAGTTGCAGCATACTACCCTGAAAAATATACCACAACTCCAACTGAAGAACAGCATCCTTCACTCACCAATGTGAATTTTTCCATCAGCGATGAAAATGACATCTTTTGACAAAAATTGTACAATAAAGTGGCATGGAGTGGACCCATGCCTACTGGGAACTTGGTTGAGACAGGCCAAATGTATTTAACAAGATACCTTCTGGTACATCGCTGAAGGATCCATTCTAACTGGAAAGTAAGTGACAGCCAGAAGTCATCAGATCAGAGTTCAACTCTGTTCTTTCTCAACTAAGCACTTCCAGCAGGACTCAGTAGACAGCTATCGGTAGCTGGAACACTGGCTGATTTTACCCATCCCTAATCCTGCATTGACATTTGAAGTGTTCCCACTATCACACTGACTCAGATCAATTAGCTCAGCTGAATCAAGGTGGGAACTTCCTAATCTATAATGCAGATTACCACACCAGAGAGGCATGCTGATCAGACTTGTACATTTGTCAAAGAACACTTTTATTCCTTTTTAAAAGATTAGGAACACTGGACTCACCACTGTTGGACTTCTTTCTCAGTAACTGCAAAAGAAAAAAAGTTACCAGATTTACCAAATGGCCCATATTATATACACACACACACATATGTGGAATATGATAGCAAAACATCCTCTTTCTATCACATAGCAAGGAATATTTCCAACATACTATTCATCAAGTATCTGTCACTTTTAACTATAAAAGAGAAAGGTCAGATTTCAAACCATGAAATATTGGTGCTGATTTAGTTGTTAGTCACAGTTACTTTGGGGTAGAAGTTGCAATGTTACACATCATGCCAATCTGGAAATCCTGTAAATTAGAGCAACAGCCCTGTGAAATGCAATTGCAATGGAAATGCTTAAGCGAGAGTGGGAAAAAATTTCCCTCATTCTTTGTGGAGAAATTTCAGGCACTTGCTGATATGTATTGCTATTCTTTGTTAATCCAGAATGTTAAATTATTTTAATGGCACAAATTTACTCTCCTCCCTCCTCACTTCTCTTACCCAGTTCATCCTGGCTGCCCAGCGACCACCCTTGTGCGTATGAAGGAAAATAAATGAAATGACAATGAATCATTTAAACTGTGGAACTATGGAGAAGTACCAATGCCCATGACCAAATGAATAACCCCAATAAAAGCATTGCAACCATTGGTTTTTGCTAACGATCCTGCCCGCATCGCCACTAGCCGATCGCCAAAGTGCTTGAGGAAGTTTGCCATCGGTAGAAAGGCCTGTATATGGTATATTTTAGAGTAGGAGGTTGTACAGCAGACCCCATCCTGTCTTGGTGCGACAGTGCCTGGTTTCAATGATCAGGGAGCCTGTATAATTGAGGACAAGGCCCTGCTGCAACCTTTCGTCCGCCTTCACAGCCATCAGCCAATCCACCGTTGAAGGACTTTGTTGTGGTAAGACTTATTGAATGGCAGCCCTTGCGCACCATGTCACAGCGTGCTGTAAAGTAGGTTTATGGGGGTTTTGAATGATGTGGAGGCACCACCCACTACCTCACCCCACTCAACACTCTGTCGCTGTGGTGTGCGACTGTTTATTTTTCAGGACAGGTGTTACTCATTTTGCAGCTAGCCTGCATATCTGGAGATGGTTCCGGCTACCCATCACTTGCCACGCAGTTGGGGACTGCAGTTCACTAACACGTATGGGGGAGGGAATTTCATCAGTTGCAGGATTTGTTATTTTTGCGAATAGCGGGTGCTGTAATACATAGTGAAGGGCATTAAGCTTCCACAATTAAATCACAATTTGAAATTCAATTATATTAAGTATTATTGCACTGCATGGTATAGGCATATCCTTATTCATATAATGCTCAAATTAGGTCCATTCTTGGCATATGCCACACCACTATCAAGAGAAAGGGTAGGGGAAGAATACAATAAAGCTCAAACATTGAAAAATCAACAGAAACTGAACAGAGTTAATTGGGCATACGGAATTTTAATTAGAACAAATCCCTACCCAATTTGGGAAGTTACAGTCTGACATTTCAAACTGTTAGGCTGCCAAACTCCCATTTATCAAAATTTTTTGTTATAGTTCAAGAAAATGAAATGACTGCCAAGAGATCTAGTGTGCAGAAGTCATTTTTATTCCTAATTACCTGAAGCACTGTTCTAAATTTTCTTCTTTGATGAGATTAAAAGCAGAAAAAAGGCAGTGAAGTAAAAGGAACAAGTTAAGCACCACCCAAATAGTACAGTTTTTCTTCTGAATCCCAGCTGAGGCAAGAATGATAAAGTTTGAGACCTTAAGCAAACAAGATAATAAGAAATAGGAGAAGTAGGAGTTGGCCACTTGGCCCCTTGAGCCTTCTCCGCCATTCAATAAGATCATGGCTGATCCGATTGTGGCCTTAACTCGATTTTCCTGCCAGCTCTCTCCCCATAATCCTTGACTCCCTTGTAGATTAAAAATCTGTCTAACTCAGCCTTGAATATATTCAATGACACAGACTCCACTGCTCTCTGGGTAAGAGAGTTCCAAAGATTAACGAACCTCGAAGAGAAGAAATACCTCCTCATCGCCAACTTAAAAGGGAGACCCCCTATTTTTAAACTGTTCCCCAGTTCTAGATTCCCCCACGAGGGGAAATATCGTCTCAGCATCTATCCTGTCGAGCTCCTCGGAATCTTATATGCTTCAATAAGTTTACCTCTCATTCTTCTAAACTTCAATGAGTGTAGGCCCAACCTGCTTAAACCTTTCCTCACAAGACAACCCCCTCATCCCAGGAAATCAGCCTAGTGAACCTTCTCTGAACCGCTTCCAATGCAGGTATATCCCTCCTTAAGTAAGGAGACCAAAATTGTACGCAGTGGTGTGGTCCCACCAATGGCTTGTACAATTGTCGCAAAACTAAAAGAACAACCTATTGCCCAATGAGGGAATAGAAACCACCACATATCTCAAAATCAGCTTCTTATAAATTTCAAGCCCCACTATTGTTGATGAGGGCACACATTTATGTTTTCTTTTGTAACCAGGATAAAGAAGAAGCCTAGGTTTTTAAGAGGTGAGGATGAAGGGGCAAGGGAGATATTTGGTAGTGGAGAAAATAAAACAAATATAATAAAAATAAAATAAACTAGTCTCATGACTGATCCAAGGACAGTGGATGGTTTAGGCAGACAAAAGTGTGATCCTCCACAGCTTGAAATGGTCTAGCTAGATCTGGTGATACTGTGTCAGCCCTCATCAACTGGTGTAAAAAAAATGCTGCAACTTATTTTTTTGCCCTATAATGTCTGTCGGGACACATTGTGCCTCCATTTAGTGGTTCTATCCAGTAACATGGCTAAGATTGGCAAATTAACTATGTGGCTATAATTGAAGCCGCATTCAACTTTTCTTGCCCTCAGATGACATCAGCCAATCAATAATTCATCCTTCAGTATCGAGGATGGCTTATGTTTTCACACAATGAAATATTCCTAATGAAGGGACAATATGATTTTTTTTCTCTTCAAATGCTGAAACAGTAAACATGAGAAGTATTCAAATATTCTGCTTATGAATAAGAACATAATACAATATATTTAATAGATAGAACTTTTTGGAATGAAGAGGTTTTTTTGGCACAAAAACTGACAAGAGCATGCTAACAATGGTCTTTGCCTCCACTAGCAGCAGCTTGCCATCCATCAGTCTTCAGGTCACTTTTTGTACCAAAGCTCAATAATTCACATGGGCAGAAGAGCAAAGTTCTTATTTCCACAGCTGCCTCTCAGCTGCGCTATTCTACACATAGTTTTATTTTTGGATGTCGTGTCTGTCTGCTCCTCTTAACATAGGAACAGTGGATACCGCAGACAAACCTGAAAAAAAATGTTGAGGAAAAAGACAGACAACACTAGAAATAAATGCACCTGAATTCCTTGGCTTTTTCATCCTGTTTTACCACCTTTCCTCCTCTATACTTATTCTCTTATTTCCATCCACTAGGAATCACCAGCTTCTCTGTGCTCCTTTCATTCGGTCTGTATTTTACCAATTTCTGTAACTGTGAAAGTAACAATAGATATCTAAACTGATTTCACCTGAAAGTTTAATACCAAGTCTATAATAAAAATCGAACTTACTTGTCTTCTACTGTGCTTGCATTTTATCATTTGAAATAATCAGTTACATATATTACTGCAAAATTAACTTGCCCAATTTTCAACCCTTTCCGATTCCACTTGTCTGGAGGTGGTGCAATTCAATTTTCTATTCCTCATGTGTAAGCAATGAAGGCATAGTATTTAACTGTGGAATGCATTACAGCAGAATCCAATATTATGCTCATTTTGCCAACCAGTGTGTGTTGGTGATATCAAGTTATGGATTGTAATTAGGCAAGTTGTTGAGGTCATTTGTAGCACTCCAGTCCTCAAATGAGTCCCGAGTTTCAGCTTGGTTCAGTAGTGGTTGAGGTTGTGAATTCAGCCTACTGTAGTTCTCATCTTTTGGATGGAACATTAAATTGAGAACCCTAGAACAACTGAATGCAAGTCCTGAAAATGTGTATTGCCTTGTAACATACTACAGGTAGTTTCATTGTATGTTATATAGAAATTTAAAAACAACAATTTTGCAGTGGGGCTGTTGTGATGGACAAATGATGGATCCAGATTCTTGCAAGTGAATTGTGTAACGACAAAGAGTGATAGTAGGATCTTACTGACAGATAGGGCAAAATAATTGTTTCTTTGCAAGGGCAGGTAAGAGACTGACATGAAAATTGGGGACATTACCCCAATTAAAATTAGTCTAGAAGACTCCCACAAACTGATTTCTGGATAACAGTAAATAGAAATGCAACTAGAAAAGATGAATATATCTCGTTACCAAACAAAAAAGAAAATGCATTCTGCTCCTTTAGCACTGGGCTCCAGAGACCACATCAATTACTGAGCACAATACAGCACTGACACCGTATGGAATTTAATTGGTCACACACTTAAGAAAAAAAAAGGGTAGGAGTATGTGAATTTAAAATACAGCATTGCTGCATGTCTCTGCACTTTCTGGCACATATCATTGTAAAGACAGCAAAGGTCAGGAAACTATGCAGCCATTATTTCAGTTCTGATGAAAGGTCACTTTCACTGAAACGTTAACTTTGCTTCTCTATCCACAGATGCTGCCAGACCTGCTGAGTATTTTCCAGCACTTTTTGTTTTTATTTCAGATTTCCAGCATCTGCAGTATTTTGCTTTTATTTTGGTGATTAGTTGATGTTTGAATCATACCATATTGCATACAATTTATAAACTTGGTTTGTAATGTTTATTGTGTGGTCACTTTTATTTTTGCATTGCAGCCAAACAGACGTTTTGATGGTCAGAGACAGATTGAAGATAAGGTATAGGATTACTGTTACATGGGGAACTGGGATTATAAAATGCACTGCAGCAACTTGCCAAACCTCCTTCGACAACACCTTCCAAACCTGCGACCTCTGCCACCTAGAAAAACAAGGGCAGCAGATGCATGGAAACACCACCATCTGTAAGTTCCCATCCAAGCCGTGCACCATCCTGACTTGGAAATATATCGCCATTCTTTCACTGTCACTGGGTCAAAAACATGGAACGCCCTTCCTAACAGCATTGTGGGTGTACTTACACCAGATGGACTGCAGCAGTTCAAGGCGGCAGCTCGTCACCACCTTCTCAAGGATAATTAGAGATGGACAACAAATGCTGGCCCTGCCAGCAACGCTCACAAACAAACAAACATTAGTCTGGGCTAGATTCAAAGCAAGGTCTCAGAAATGATAGGGCAATAAACTAGACCACTGAGACAACCAGCTCTTCAAGTGATTGTTATAAATCATACAAATCACATTCATTTTGATTTTTAAAAAATAACTTTTCTTGGAAGGGAAGTGGTCATTCTGTTTAGGACTATGGTTATTGGTTGTCAACAAAGCACATCTTTGAAGTGAGAGAATATTTACAGAAAGGTATTAGCTGCATTGAAGGGCAATTTACTAAGATCCCGTGTTCTGGATATTTCTGTGATTCAAAGTATTTTAAATTTTATTCAGGAGCGATCAGATCGAGCAGCTGCAATTAGTGTCGTTACATAAAGTATTTGTGATAACAGTATCTGTACTTGCAATAAACAACATTTAACACAAGATGGATATTATCACTGATGGTCCATTTCATTAAGCAATGGATTTGCTTTGTTTCAAATAGAAATTAACAACATTTCAATTGTTAAAAAATCATTCTTAAGGTTTTTATTGCATTAGAAGAGTTGGAATCCTACACAACTACTGGATTAACTGTTTCAAACACTTTTTACTGTAGAGCATTATAACTTAACTCGGAGCTTGAAATTGTGGTTAAAAACGTATGCTTTAATTTTGTTTATCCTTTCATGGGATGAGCGCGTCGCCGGCAAGGCCAGCCTTTGTTGCCCATCCTAATTGCTATGGTCAACCAAAAGTGGCTTACTCGGCCACTTCAGAAGGCAGTTAAGAGTCAACCACATTGCTGTGGGTCTGGAGTCACATGTAGGCCAAACCAGGCAAGGACAACAGATTTCTTTCCCTAAAGGACATTAGTGAACCAGATGGGTTTTTAACGACAATCAAAGATAGTAAAAGCGCCATAAAACTGAGACTAGTATTCAATTCCAGATTTTATTACTTGAAATTAAGTAAACTTATTAATTAATTGAATTTAAATTCCACCAGCTGCTATGGCGGGATTTGAACCTGTGTCCCCAGGGCATTGGCCTGGATTACTAATTCAATGACATTACCACCAAGGCACCATCTCCACTCTCGTATCTAGGAATTTAAAGTGGAATCTGGACTAAGACTGGTCTATAAGTATGCTAATTATCAAATAGAAAAATTGGCTCATTCAAAAATGAGTTGCTATCTCAACTTGGGCTCAACGTCAGCCTCACCAGAAGTCCATGCACAAACACTTTCAGCAGCCGTCACGGGTATTAATCTGGTGCAGAAACTATGGGTCATTTTCCCTTCCCGAACCGATGGATAATGAGGACCAGCTGCAGACATATTGCTGCCCCAGCTAAGATCAATTAATCCAGGAAAGACAACAGCATTTTGATATTCAAAGTCATATCAGTGAACTTTTTTTATAATCAAAATCATATTTTTAAGCTAGACAATTATGATTAGTTTTTTTTGTTAAATATATGTGATCAAGGTGAGGAACACTAATGCTAAGGAATGCAGCTTTTGCCTCATTTATCGATGTCCATTATCAGAATCAGATATGTCAAGAATCAGATTGGTCATGGATACCTCAACTTGATTCAGTATACCACCTCTGACTGAATCATGTCATTTGCATTTTCCAAGTTTTATTGATGCATGAAGTGGTGTAACTGGAAACAGAGTTGTCAGACACAAGTGTAAGGAGTTTAGAAATGCTCACTAACTTATAATTTGAAGGGTAAATTTCAAGAAAAGCTGTTTCCATCGCTCAGTAACTAGGCATCACAAATTTAAGATCACCTAAAGAACAAAGGGAACAGTAAGAATGCTTGAAAAAAAGATGGCTGTTAGGACATAGAATGCCCAATCACAAAAGTGGTGCAAAGAACCCATATAGTAGCTCTAAAAAAAGGAAGCTGATATTAGAAAAATTAAAAAGGTAGGGGAGCACTTAGGTGGATAGCTCTTTCAGAAAGCTTGCACTGACATAATGGGCTCTGTTGTAAAAGTTCTGTGATTCTGGAAGCACTAAAGATGTACTGATTAGCAGTGACTGATATGGAACAAAGCCAAAGTCTTCTACGGCTTATCTTTGGTTCAGCAAAGGATGCTTAAAATGAACAATCTCCTAGGTGTGGACAGTCCTATAAGCAGGTGAAGCAGTATGGTTTCCAAACAAGTATTCCCATTTAATGTTAAATTGTAAATAACTTTCTACAGTAGATTTCTGACCACATACTAGATTGGGACTAGCCAGGCTAAATGAGTAGCAACTTAAATTTATATAATGCCTCTCATGCAAAGAATGCTCCAAGACCATTTGCAGAGGAAGCAGGAAGAAATGGAAAGTTTAGAAGGGGCTTTTGAAGGAAGGCAATAAGGTTGTAATGAATGCGTGGGACTTAGTATGGAATGGGATAGATAGGATCTGGTCACGATATTCTAGATGAGTTTTTTTTGTCTAGAGTGGAGCTGGGAATGGCAGTGAGAGGAGCATTAGAGAAATTGAGACTTGTGATGATGAAAGTATGAATAAGGGTTTCAGTGACAATGGGTGTAAGATAAGGGCATAAATAGACAATGCTTTGGAGGTAGAGGTAAGCAGTCATGGGGATGAAATGAGTTTGCAGTTCAGTTGATCAAACAGGAAGCCGGGTTCCACATTTAGTCTAAGTGGGCAAGTGAGGAAGGAAATGGAATTGGCTTTTGGTGAAAGCCAAACAGGACAGCTATGGTTTTGCCGATGTTGCACCAAGAAAAATTCTGGCACATCCCAGACTAGATATCGGACAGGGTGGATATTAAACAGGCATTTAGACACCACAGTGACAGTCATAGAATCAAGGGAAAATGTGGGCCAATTGTCACTGGAATACACAAAAAAGCTGACCTCATGTTGGCGTTGCAATATGCCATGGGAGCCAAGCTCAAATCCAAGTCAAATAGCAAAATGGAAGATGTGTACCATTTGTAAGCATTGCATGTTAAAGGAATTTGGGTACATTTTTTGCAGCTGTTAGTTCACAGCACAAAAGACCCTTGGTTTAGCACAAATCCCACAATCTTGCTAAGGCCTAAAGGATAACTAACGCAGGAAATAAAAACTGCTAATAGATCTGCATTGCATTGCTCACACATAAAGGATTCAGTTTTATAACAATAGGAGCATTTATGCCATATAGGGAACAATATCAGGGCCACTGATTTACTGTGAATGAACAATTCAAATTCAATTTTTATGCTAGGATTTTTCTTGGTGCTCTGGGGATTGAAATACCACAAGTCTATCCATTATTCTGTCACTTTCTGTTTGATGCATAAACGCTAGAAGCAAAAGAAAATGTTCCAGCAGTTCAGTGACTGAAAGGTACTGATGCAGCCTGGAAAACTGAATATACAGCACGTGTTTAGACTGCACAATCTGAATTCTGTTAGCAATGTCACAACTCTGGGTAAAAAACATCAAGTCCAAGGCTAGACGTTTGGGAAATGCAGAGACCAAGTTAAAGCTTTTAGTGAAAGCATTGCAAGGCATGTAATTTTTAATTTTGTTTAAACCTTTATTTTGAGCATAGAAGTTGCTGTTAATGAGCAAAGTGGCAGTTATTTTTTTTTTCACTAAGGTCAAGAGGAGATCTGATAGAGGTGTTCATGATTTTGAACACCTCTGATGGAGAAAATAGGAGAAACGTTTTCTAGTGGCAGAAGGGACACTAACCAAAGATGACAGATTCAAGGTGATTGAAAAAAGAAATAGAGGTGACATGAGGAAACTTTTTCTTTTTAAAGAATAAGTTATTTTGATCTGGAACCCACTGCCAGAAAGTATGGTGGAAGCAAATTCAATAGTAACTTTCAAAAGGGAATAGGATAAATACTTGAAGGGAAAAAATTTGCAGCGTTACGGGTAAGAACAGGAGAATGGGCTATACCAAAGAGCCAGCACAGCCATGGTGTGTCAAATGGCTTCCTTCTGTGCTATATCATTCTACAATTTTCAATCAATTTGATTGATTTGCAAAGAAATCACTTATGAATATTTTGCAGTACAATTATTAAAAGTGATTGTTATGTGACAGGAAGGTTTAAGGCCTCAGTTAACATACTATCAGACTGCCATCTACAGGCACCACAGGCAATTCCCTATACTAAGGATACTATTATACTGTAATAAGATTTCCCATAAGAGCTGGTTTACAGAGGTGTTGACAATGAAACACATCCCATGTAATACATGTAATATATTAGAAATATGCTGATTTGATGGGGTGCTGTGTTCAGTGTAGGGTGAAGGCACAATTGCTGGAGCAGTGAACAGGGAGCCTCCACATTTGGCCCATGTTAAACTTTAGTTTGAAGCATTCCATACTGATAAGTAGATAAGAACATAAGGAACATAGAATTAGGAGCAGCAGTCAGCCATTCATCCCCAAGCCTGCTCCGGCATTTAATAAGATCATGGCTGATCTGACCGCGGCCCTGACACCACCTTCCTGCCTGCCCCCCATAACCTGACTCCCGAGTAGATCAAAAATCTGTCTAACCCAGCCTTGATTATATTCAATGACCCTCCACTGTTCTCTGGGGAAGAGAATTCCAAAGATTAACAACCCTCTGAGAGAAGAAATACCACATCATCTGTCTTAAAAGGGAGACCCCCTTATTTTGAAACTATGCCCCCTAGTTCCAGATTCCCCACGAGGGAAAACATCCTCTCAGCATCTACCCTGTCAAGTTCCCTCAGAATCTGATATGTTTCAATAAGATCATCTCTCATTCTTCTAAATTCCATCAGAACAGACCCAACTTGCTCAAACTTTCCTCATAAGACAACCTCTTCATCCCAGGAATGAGCCTTGTGAACCTTCTTTGAATTGCTTCCAATGAAAGTATATCCCTCCTTAAATAAGGAAACCAAAACTGTGCACAGTACTCGAGAATGCAGTCTCACCAATGCCCTGTATGGTTTTAGCAAGATTTCCCTACTTTCATATTCCATCCCCCTGAAAATAAATGCCAACATTCCATTTGCCTTTCTGATTACTTAATGTGCCTACATGCTAACTTTTCCTGATTCACGTACAAGTACACCCAGATCCCTCAGTACAGCAGCATTCTGCAGTCTCTCTCCATGTAAATAATATGCTGCTTTTCTAATCTTCCTGCCAAAGTGGACAACCTCACATTTTGCCACATTATATTCCATCTGCCAAATTTTTGCTCACTCACTTAACCTATACAGGGTAATACAGTAACGATGTGGGACTTCAATCTACATAGAGACTGGGTAAACCTATGTAGCCCAATGCTATGGAGGATGAATTCCTGGAATGTATATGAGATGGTTTTCTAGAAGAGTATGTTGAGGAACCAACTAGAGAATGGGCTATTTTAGATCTGGTATTGTGCAATGAGAAAGGGCTAATTAATAATCCTGCTGTAAAGGAGCCTTTAGGAAAGAGTGGTCATAATATGGTAGAATTTTACTTTAAGTTTGAAAATGATGTAATTCAATTCAAAACTAGGGTCTTAAATCTAAACAAAGGAAACTACACAGGTATGAGGGGCAAGTTGGCTGTGGTAAACTGGGAAACTAAATTAGAAGGTATGACGGTAGACAGGCAATAGCTAGCATTTAAAGAATTAATACATGGTTTACAATAAATTTACTTTCCTTTGAGGCACAAAAACCCAGCAGGAAAGTGATCCAACCATGGCTAACAAGATAAATTAAAGACTGCATTAGATCAAAGGAAGAGGCTTATAAAGTTGCCAAAAAAAAATAGTAAGCCTGAGGATTGGGGGAACTTTAGAATTCAGCAAAGGAGGACCAAGAAACTGATAAAGAAAATAGAATATGAAAGTAAACTATCGAAAAACATAAAAACAGACTGTAAAAGCTTCTATAGTTATGTAAAAAGAAAAAGATTTGCAAAGATAAATGTGGGACCATTATAGGCAGAGACAGGGGAATTTATAATGGGGAATAAGGAAATGGCAGAGAAACTAAGCAAATACTTTGTATCTGTCTTCACAGAGAAAGATACAAAAAACCTCCCAGAAATACTAGAGAACTAGTCCCCCAAGTGACTAGCGAAAATGAGGAACTGAAAGAAATTAGCATTGGTGGAGAAATTAATGGGACTGAAAATTGATAAACCCCCGGACCTGATGATCCACATCCTAGAGTGTTGAAAGAGATGGCTGCAGAGATAGTGGATGCATTGGTAATAATCTTCCAAAATTCTAGATTCGGGAGCAGTTCCTAAAGATTAGAAGGTAGAAAATGTAACCCCACTATTTAAGAAAGGACAGAGAAAATGGGGAACTTCAGACCTGTTAGCCTGACATCAGTAGTAAAACAAAATACAAGAATCTAATCATAAAGGATGTTATAACTGGACACTTAGAAAATAATGGCAGGACTGGGCAGAGTCAACATGGATTTATGAAAGGGAAATCATGTTTGACAAACCTGTTAGAGATTTTTTAAGAATGTAACTAGCAGAATAGATAGGGAAAACC
This sequence comes from Heterodontus francisci, assembly GCF_036365525.1. Lineage (NCBI taxonomy): Eukaryota > Metazoa > Chordata > Chondrichthyes > Heterodontiformes > Heterodontidae > Heterodontus > Heterodontus francisci. The sequence goes on from NC_090402.1 coordinate 14,092,035, forward strand.
AGTGGATGTGGTGTATTTGGATTTTCAGAAGGCTTTCAATAAGGCTCCACACAAGAGGTTAGCAAGCACAATTAGAGCACATGGGATTGAGAATATACTGGCATGGATAGAGAATTGGTTAACAGACAGAAAACTGAGGGTAGGAGTAAACAGGTCACTTTCAGATTGGTAGGCTATGACTAGTGGCATACTGCAAGGATCAGTGTTTGGACCCAGCTGTTCACAATCTATATCAATGATTTGGATGTGGAGACCAAATGTAACATTTTCATTTTGCTGATGACACAAAAACTAGGTGGGATTGTGAGTTGTGAGGAAGGTGCAAAGAGGCTTCAGGAGGATTTAGACAGGCTAAGTGAGTGGGTAGGAACATGGCAGATAGAATATAATGTGGAAAAATGTGAAGTTATCCACTTTGGTTGGAAACACAGAAATGTAGAGGATTTCTAAAAGGGTGAGAGATCGGGAAGTGTTGATGTCCAAAGGGACCTGGGTGTTCTTGCTCATTAGTCACTGAAAGCTAACAGGCAGGTGCAGCAATCAATTAGAAAGGCAAAAGCTATGTTGGCCTTTGTTGCAAGAGGATTTGAATGCAGGACTAAAGAAGTCTTGCTGCAATTGTATATCAACCTTGGTGAGACCACACAGAATTGCTACAGCGCAGAAGGAGGCCATCCTGTCTGCACCGGTTCTCCGAATGAGCAATTCACCTAATGCCATTCACCAATCTTGTCCTCATAATCCTGCACATTCTTAATTTTCAGATAGCAGTCTACTTCCCTTTTGAATGCCTTGATTGAACCTGCCTCCACCACACTCTCAGGCAATGCATTCAAGATCCTAACAACTTGCTGTGTGGAGTTGTTTACAGTTTTGGTCTCCTTACTTAAGGAAGGATATACTTGCCATAGAGTGAGTGCAACGTCACCAGACTGATTACTGTGACGGTGGGATTGTACTATGAGGAGTGATTGAGGAGACTGGGCCTGTATTCTCTAGGGTTTAGAAGAATAAGAGGCGATCTCATTGAAGTCTACAAAATTCTTACAGCGTTCAACAGGGTTGATGCAGGAAGGTTGTTTCCTCTGGCTTGGGGGGGCGGGTGGGGGGGTCTAGAACTAGGGGACACAGTCTCAGAATAAGAGGTAAGCCATTTAGGACTGAAATGAGGAGGAATTACTTCACTCAAAGGGTGGTCAATCTTTGGAATTTTCTACCCAAGAGGACTGTAGAGGCTCAGTCATTGAGTATGTTCAAGACAGAGATCAATAAATTTCTAGATCTTATAGATATCAAGGGATTTGGGGAAAGTGTGGGAAAATGGCCTTGAGGTAGATGATCAGCCATGATCTATTTGAACTGTGGAGCAGGCTCAAGGGGCCGAATGGCCTACCCCTGCTCCTATTTCCTATGGTCCTATCTATATCTCTTTGCAGACACTTTGTGTCCTCCTCACAACTTGCTTTCCTACCTACCTTTGTATCATCCATACAAATTTGGCTACAATACAGTCAGTCCCTTCATTCAAGTTATTAATATAGATCGTAAATAGTTGAGGCCCCAGCGCTGATTCCCTGTGGCACTCCATTGGTTAGTTTGTCATCCTGAAAATGCCCCTGTTTCCTGTTAGTCAGCCAATCCTCTATCCATGCTAATATATGACCCCAACACCATGAGCTCTTATCTTGTGCAGTAATCTTTTATGTGATACCTTATCGAATGACTTTTGAAAATCCAAATAGACTACATGTACTGGTCCACCTTTATCCACCCTGTTTGTTACATCCTCAAAGAACTCTAAGAATTTTGCCAAGCATGATTTCCCTTTCATAAAACCATGCTGAGTCTGCCTGATTGCATTATGATTTCTAAATGTCCTGCTACTACCTCCTTAATAATCGATTCTAGCATTTTCCCAATGACAGTTGTTAGGCTCACTGGCCTATAACTTCCTGATTTCTGTCAAGCTTCCCGCTCTTTCTTGACTAGAGGTGTTATATTTGCAGTTTTCCAATCCAGTGGGACCTTTTCAGAATCTCAGGAATTTTGGATGCTGTAGAGAAGTTCTCAACTTCCCCTGAACACGCATCATGTTGATGAATGCCAGAAATTTTCCAACAAATTTTAAAAGCTAAATCCTAATTCATTTTAGCCTTTTTAAAGGGTTCAAAATGCACTCTCAATACCAAAGTTCTAAAACCTTGCAACCCAATATCACATTTTACATTTTTATTTCAAAATATTTAAAGAAGATTGTCAAAAAATGTAACTAGTTAACATTTTATAATCATACACTCACAGCACAGAAACCTGTAGTTATATATTCCCAAGGATCTCACCCGTGTAATGCCAGCTGGTCTCCTTGATCACATCACCATGCATTGTTTTGTGATTACAGTAACTGGATCCCATCGAGAACCATATGCTTTGAAATAAGTTGAATATTGCAGTCAATCTGTAAACACCTCTGCAAGTTTCTCCACTATGACACTCGGCAGGGAGTGGAGGGGTGGAGGGGTGGGGGAGGAGGAGTGACATAACAGAACATCCGAGGCTAAATATCTGCATGAATGGCTTACAAAACTAAATTGTCATATGGTAAAGTCGCAAATGGTCTTGTTAAAAAAAAAGGTGGAAAAGAATTGCAGGAGATCAACAGTGCTCCATCCTACAACTTACATCGCTTTAATTTTAAGTATTGGAGCACGTAAATTTTTACCACTTCTCAGATTTTCTCTCCGAATTTTCCTATTTTCTCCATCAATTCTCTACAAACAAACAAGCAACAGAAATGAATTGACTGTAGGTTTCATTGACAGACAACTACCCTATCTGATCTAATACTGCCACCCTGATCAAGAAAGTTCCATGGTCAGTTCCCTGTGTGCTTGAGTCAACTGCCTTGATGGTATTTTAACTCACATTTTCTGGATTATTTGTTCAGGCTGCTGCACTATTAGTCCAGTAACATAACCACAAAACCACTACACGATCATGCCTACATTTTGACTTTTATGCCTGCAATTGTGTCCTTTCTGCTTATGATGCAAACAGTTTTCTGATTCTCATTTGAGATCAGCCTGTGCAATTGAATTTTTGTAGCAAGCAGCATCCACTTACTTTGTGCAGAAAATATGACCATATCATATGTGATATTCTACTTTTACAATGCATAGTAAAAGGGCAAGAGTAAAACACTAGTGCTTTATTCTACAATATTTTTTACAAGTTTCTTGAAGTCTTTTTATACTGTGACTGGACAGCTAACCATTCCACTGCATTCTTAACCATCTGAATCAAACTCAACGTGCCTCCATTAGTTCCAGTCTGTATTATCTCCCCCAACGTCTCCCCTCTCACACAATCAAGCAGAATAGCTAATGAGAGAAAATGCAAACATAACACTGGTGTAGTTGTGGGGTTGGAGGCAGGGCTCATTACTACTGCAGCGCATACACAGCTTTACTCTGTAGTTTCCTGAAACAAGCATTGAGAGTGTTCAAGACACAAATCGATAGATATCTGGTACTAATGACATCAAAGCATATGGGGATAGCGCAGGGAAGTGGCATTGAGATAGATGATCCACCTTGATCTAATTGAAAGCTGGAGCAGGCTCAATGGGCTGAATAGACTACTCTTGCGCCTTTGTTCCTATGTTCCTAACTACGCCTATTAATGCAAGTCCACCACAGATGGCTTAATTATCAATCACAATTTCAATGTTTAGCTGTTACATTTTAAAAATATCAGCAAGCCCTTTAAGAAAAAAATTCTTACTTTGAATAGACAAAACTCAATTAGTAATTCAAGATAAGGAAACAACCAAGATGATGGGACAGCAGGCATTGTTTGGGATCGCTTCTCAAAAGCGTCATAATTTGGCCAAAACAAAACTATGGCCAAAAGCAACCACCATTTATTTAACTCCCTCCAAACACCACATGCCATCCAAGGGCTGGTTGGTGAGAAATTAGTTACAGGTGTGTGTGCAGAACAAACCCAACACAAAGTTATTCTCTTCCATGATGCAGAAGTGTCTCATTTTATTTGGCAGCTCAGGAAAATCCTGAGAGACTGGAAACTGCATTCCATTACCCCATGTTACTGGCATATCAATAGACTGTACAAATAGCTCAATAACTAATTTAGTTTAGAGATACAGCACTGAAACAGGCCCTTCGGCCCACCGAGTCTGTGCCGACCATCAACCACCCATTTATACTAATCCCACACTAATCCCATATTCCTACCACATCCCCACCTGTCCCTATATTTCCCGACCACCTACCTACACTAGGGGCAATTGCTAATGGCCAATTTACCTATCAACCTGCAAGTCTTTGGCATGTGGGAGGAAACCGGAGCACCCGGAGGAAACCCACGCAAACACAGGGAGTACCCAGAATTGAACCCGGGTCGCTGGAGCTGTGAGGCTGCAGCGCTAACCACTGCGCCACTGTGCCGCCCATTTTTTTTCCAGAATTTTGCAAATATAGTGTTCTTGATCCAGAAAGATAAAAACCACCCCAGGTATACTAATCAGGACAAATAGAGTCATATTTCCATAGGTACCGACATTTACCTTTACCACGCACCAAGCTATATAAAATAAATGGAAGTCTTTTGTAATCCATTAACCCTATTCCTTCCACAAGTTTTCACAGCTTCTGTGAAAACTCTGACTACTGACAATTCATGACTTACTGAAAAGTTGCACAGGGAGTGTTCGTACTCATTACCTTTAAAGAAAAGGTAAAATACATTTTCTAAAAATGCTGCCGCTGTAACTAGAATGTTGAAGACTGGGTGATAAGTTAATACACAGTATTTTCACTTGGAGAACTGGGGCTGTATCTAGCTCAGATGGTTGGGATGACTGTTGGCAAATTCTAAGTAAAATGATTACCCCTAACCTTAACTAATTTGCTCGACATTACTTACAGCACAAGACGTCTCCCCTATCTCACTCAATCAAGCAGAATAGTTGATATGAGAAAATGCAAACATAACACTGGTGTAGTTGTGGTGTTGGAGGTGAGGTTAATTACTACTGCAGTGCATACACAGCTTTACTCTGTAGTTCCCTGTACTTTAACTGATGCTAAATGCTTAAATTGAGAAAATATTCTATTCCCTAATGCCCATCCCTCACACTGAAGGTAACAAAAATTCTGCAATTCTTTTTGAAGTAGCTGAAAAAGTCTATAATAAAAAGGGAGAAATTGGATGACTTCAATATAATTTCTAAACAAAAGCTGCACTTCACGTACCCAAAAAGAAACAAACATGATACAATTTCCATCATTGCACACATTGTAGAAATGCTGGAATCATTAGCCATCTTAGGTATTTGTACCATTATTCTAAAATACAAGATATTCCAACAGCAAACATATTGGTTGCAAACCTTGTCCTCTCAAGGGAAATAGTGTCAATGGTACAGTGCTGCAAGCTTTTATTTTGAGAAAGACACAAATAAAATTGCCTGAGCCAGGGCAGGCAGCATTACCATGTGAATGAGTTGATGGTTTAAAGAAATTGCATTATCTAAAAGATAGTTTCTGAAATAATAATAAAAATTCATAATTCATAACCATAGACAAAGCACTTAGCATTTATAAACAGTCACACACCAACCAACTCTGCATTGATTGGGCAGTTAAATTCTAGACTGTGGGCATTGTTCCATTTTAAAACAAAAACTGAGAACACACAGATTCCTCCAAAGGATTTTTCAAGTGCTAGCTTATCACACCATCTGGATCTTACCAACAGTAATAATTTTATTAGAAGATATCTATTTTGGACAATAATGATTCATTTAAATTGTCACATAATCCTAATTATTATAAACAGAAATCAACTGAAAACTCGAGGCACTGGAAAAAAAACAGAAAATGAGATTGAAGTATGTCAGCTCTTTTTGGATTGAGTTTCTGCTTTACAATTGAGGGAAGTGGGCTGGGGGGGGGGGGGGGGGGGGGGTGGGTGGGGGTGGTGGTGGTCAGAGCATCCTAAATTCAGACACTTGATATTTTACAGAATGACCCTGCAGTAACCTTGTCAGCACAGTGTTATCTAAACCCACAACTCCATAGGGAATTCCCTCCCCCTATTCTGAAGTTCATTTCATGACTGCAAGGAAGGAATTCAATACTAAAAGCATGTTTCCAGGGATCCACTGACATTTTAAATGCTTTAAGAACAGATAAAGAACTGAAAATACAATAGTAAGTGTGCTTATATCTACTCCTGCCACACAGCTACGATAATGAATAGAACTTTTAAAAATCAATTTGACAAAACAATTACCCTAAATTTAGTGTTCTCCCAGATTTGCCACATTGCGAAATCTGATTGCAACTGAGCCTCAAGGAAAGAATAATCATATACTTCATTATGGAGGAGGGAGGGAAGTGCTTCACCATGGTCCATCCAAGTTACAGAGCAGCATTGACATGTCTCGAAGTTGTGAAGCTTAGGTTAAGAAGTAATAATGACCGTTAAAGATTTATAATTTCTCTTGCTACTTACTGAAATTTGCATTTCAAATGTATACGTTGTGTAATAAGCAAAAAAGGTAAAAGTTGCATTTGTTATCCCTGCAGTCGCATTTTGAAAATCCATGAGATCATAGTTAGTAATAATCACAATTTCAAAAATTAGTGATATCTACTGTAAGTCAATTGTAACTTTTTCTTTCTCCATCCACCCCATTCCTTGGTCAAGAAATGGGCTGAAAATTCATTTTTGATGAACTAACAGAAAAGGTTGATGAAAGGAATGTGGTGGATGTTGTCTATATGGATTTTAAGAAAGCACTTGATAAAGTACCACAGAAAAGGCTGATAAACAAAATCGAGGCTCATGGAATAGGAGGGTCAGTATCAGCTTGGATAAAAAATTGGCTTAAGGACAGAAAACAGCGAATTGTGGTGAGCAGTTGTTTTGCAGACTGGAGGAAGGTAGACAGTGGTGTTCCCCAAGAGTCAGTGCTAGGACCACTGCTTTTTTGCTATATATAAATGACTTGGATCTTCAAATACAGAGTAGAATTTCAATATTTGCCGATGATACCGAACTTGGAGGAGTGACAAACAGTGAGGCTGATATGAACCATCTGCAACAGGACATGGATAAGCTAGAAGAATGGGCAGACAAGTGGCAGATGGAATTTGATATAGAGAAGTGTGAGGTGATGCATTTCAGCAGAAGGAATAGGGTGAGGCAATATAGACTTAATGGCACATTTCGAAAGTGTGTGTAAGAAGAGGGACCTGGGAGTGCATGTATATCGATCTTAGGTGGCAGGACACAGAGTGGTTAGCAAAGCATATGGGATCTTGGGCTTCATAATAGAGGCACAGAGTACAAAAGCAGGGAAGTTATGCTGAACCTTTATATATCTCTGGTTAGGCCCTAACTAAAATATTGTGTCCAGTGTTGGTCACCACTCTTCAGGAAGGATGTGAGGGTCCTTGAGAGGGTGCAGAGGAGATTTACTGGAATATTTCCAGAGATGAGGGATTTTAGTTACAAGGTTAGGTTGGAAAACCTGGCATTGTTCTCCCTGAAGCAAAAGAGCTCGAGGGAAGATTTGACAGAGGTGTACAAGATTACAAAAGGCTTAGATAAGTGAGACAAGGAAAAACTGTTCCCAGTAACTGATGGTACAAGAACAGGGGACACAAATTGAAGGTTCTGGACAAGAGATGTTTAGTTTAGTTTAGAGATACAGCGCTGAAACAGGCCCTTCGGCCCACCGAGTCTGTGCCGACCATCAACCACCCATTTATACTAATCCTACACTAATTCCATATTCCTATCACATCCCCACCTGTCCCTATATTTCCCTACCACCTACCTATACTAGGGGCAATTGCTAATGGCCAATTTACCTATCAACCTGTAAGTCTTTGGCTTGTGGGAGGAAACCGGAGCACCCGGAGGAAACCCACGCAGACACAGGGAGAACTTGCAAACTCCACACAGGCAGTACCCAGAATTGAACCCGGGTCGCTGGAGCTGTGAGGCTGCGGTGCTAAACACTGCGCCACTGTGCAGGAAGAATGTGAGGAAGAACTTTTTTTTTACACAGTAAGTGGTAATGACCTGGAACTCGCTGCCCATGAGGGTGGTGGAAGCAGAGACAATGATTTCGAAAGGAAACTGGATGGCCACTTGAAGGAAATAAACTTGCGGGGCTACAGGAATCGAACAGGGGACTGGGACTCTCAGGATTGCTCTGCGGAAAGCCGGCATGGACTCGATGGACTGAATGGCCTCCTTCAATGCCATAAATGACTATGACCTGTATTATTGCCTTCAGAAATTTAGTGTAAGGATATAGCTTTAAATTTATGGATAAAAGTTACAACTGAATTGCAAGTCATTAAGAGCTACAGGTCAATCTTGGGTTTTCTAACTTGAAAGGAGATAGATGATGGGTTCTCTTACAAAATTCTGCAAGATTGCCCACAGTATGGAAAAAGTAAATTCAGAAATTATTTTAAATTGCAAGATTAGAACAAGTTCACAGATAGAAAATAAAAAAAAGCAAATTTAGGACTGGTACCAGGAAGTTTTTCTCCAGAGTGATCAATACATAGAAAAGACGCCTGGACACAGTCATAGAAACAAAGCCCTGGGAGCATATAAGAAACAATCGGATGGGTTAATGGAGGAGAGAAAGAGTTTAGGATCATTCTGAAAGGATGAGCTAAGATGTAATGGATTAGTTTAATCCAGAATTATCCTGTGAATTGGAGATTCTTAAACATGTGATGGATTTACACACATCAGACACCATCTGGCCAAAAGAAACTTTTTTAGTCTGCTATCATTCCCTCCCCAAAGTAGTCGGTTTCAAAATGGAAGTGGGACAAACCTGCCGTCAGGTTAGCAGTGTCTCCTCTTAACCGAGGCTGCTTTTGTGCAAGCCACAGCAAGGGGGATGGGGACTTGTTTCGGTAGACAGGAAAATAGAAGGTAAAATATATCAGAACTGCAGCCTCATGTTGATGCAAAACAAGTAATATTGGAAATATTCAACAAGAACCAGGTTCCAATTAGCTTAGTCAAAGCTATCATTCATTAGCAAGTCAGCATTTAGTCCCCAAACAATGGAAGGCACCAAAATGCTGGAAATCAATGAAGACTTAGCTTTTGAACACTTTCTATTCAGCATTATTTCATATTGCATGAACAAAATGTTAGGAATGCAAATACAAAGTTATTTTCCTGTGCACCACTGATAAAGCATGGTGTACGTCACCCAGGACTGCGCTAAATGCTATAATGCATCTTAGCAAATTTAAGCTTCTGCATCACGGTTTTAAACCTTTTGATGCCAATACACTCTTAAGCAGCATGTCTGAGATATGCCTTCATGGCCTCATCAGTAGTTATCTACAACTTTACCCACCTCAGTAATTTTCTCACCTCCACTCTGATCCCAAAGGTACTGACTCCTTCTTGCTGGGGTGAAGTTTTACAAGTGCCGAGCATTGTCCTAGCAACCATTAGTTATACGAGCTTTGACAGGAAGTGTTCAGGCTTCTAGGCAAAGCAGTGGGATGGGATGGGAGGAGGAAAATAGAAAAAGAGAAGAGCCACATTTGTCTGCCTCTGCTGCTTCCCTCTCTTCCCCAGCCCACCAAGTCAAACTTCCCATAAGGTTTCCCCTACCCTAGCCCTGAACACTCATCACTCTCTAGTTTCTCTCCTATCTTCCATCATGCCCTCTCCAAGCTCATTTTGCCCATGAGACCCATGTCCTGCGCCCTCAACCCTATTCCCACGAAACTGCGAACCAGCCAACTTCCTTTCCTAACCCCCATGTTAACTGATATTGTTAATGGTTCCCTTTCCTCAGCTGTCACCTTCCCCATAAAATTTGCCATCACCCATCTCTTCAAAATAACAACTGTTGAACCCTTTGTCCTTGCAAATTATCAACCCATCTCCAAACTCCATTACCATTCCAATGTGTTCTTACCTCCTAAATCCGTGCCTATCTTTCCAACAATTCCATGTCTGAATCCCTCCAATCGAGTTTCCACCCACCGCAGTATTGAAATGGCCCTCTAAGTTACAAATGATTTTTTACGTGACTATGACCTTCATAAACTATCCTTTCTCATCCTTCTCCACCTATCTGCAGCCTTTGACACGTTTGACCACATCATCCTCCTTAAATACAACTCCTCCGTTGTCTAGCTGGTTGGGGCAACTCTCGCTTGATTCCATACTTACCTATTCAGTCGTAGCCAGAGAATCACCTGCAACAGCTTCTCCTTCAGTTCCCAAACCATTACCTCTGGAAACCCCAAGGATATATCCTTGGCACCCTCCTATTTCTCATCTACATGTTGCCCCTCAATGATATCATCCAAAAGCATAAGGTCAGGTTCCACACATACAATGATGACACTCCTCTACCTTATCATCACCACCTCTCTCTCTCTCTCAACCCCTCCACTGTCCTTGCTTTGTCGAACTGCTTGTCTGACATTCCTACTAAATATTGGGAAGACTGAAGTCGCTGTCTTTGGTCCCTGCCACAACTCCGCTCCCTAGTCACCAACTCCATTCCCCTCAGTGGCCACTACCTGAGGCTGAAACAGACCGCTCGCAATATTGGTATCATATCTGACCTGAGGATAAGCTTCACCTACACTCGCTGGCCTACAGTGGTTCCTGTTCTGGCAACATTTCAATTTGAAAATTCTCTTCCTGGTTTTCAAATCTGTCCGTCCATGGCCTCACCCCTCCCTATATCGGTGACCTTCTCCAGCCGTACAACCCTACCAGATCTCTACGCTCCTCTATTTCCAGCCTCTTGTGGATCTCTAATTTTTTTTATTCTTTCGGGGGATGTGGACATTGCTGGCTATGCCAGCATTTATTGCCCATCCCTAATTGCCCTTGAGAAGGTGGTGGTGAGCTGCTGCCTTCAAACGCTGCAGTCCTTGGGGTGCAGGTACACCCACAGTGCTGTTAGGAAGGGAGTTCCAGGATCTTGACCCAGCGACAGTGAAGGAACGGCGATATAGTTCCAAGTCAGGATGGTGTGTGCCTTGGAGGAGAACTCGCAAGTGGGGGTGTCCATGCATCTGCTGCCCATGTCCTTATAGGTGGTAGAGGTCGCAGGTTTGGAAAGTTCTGTCGAAGGAGCCTTCATGAGTTGCTGCAGTGCATCTCTTGGATGGTACACATTGCTGCCACTATGCGTCAGTGATGGAGGGAGTGAATGTTGAAAGTGGTGGATGGGGTGCCATTCAAGTGGGCTGCTTTGTCAAACTTAGAGTGTTGTTGGAGCTGCACCCATCCAGGCAAGTGGAGAGTATTCCATCACACTCCTGACTTATGCCTTGTAGATGGTGGACAGGCATGGGGAGTCAGGAGGCGAGTTACTTGCCGCAAAATTCCCAGCCTCTGACCTACTCCTGTAGCCATAGTATGTGTGTGGCCGGTCCAGTTCAGTTTCTGATCAATGGTGACCTCCAGGATGTTGATAATGGAGGATTCAGCGATGGTAATGCCATTGAACATCAGGGGAAATGGTCAGATTCTCTCGTTTGAGATGGTCATTGCCGGACACATGTGTGGCGCGAATGTTGCTTGCCACACATCAGCCCAAGCCTGGATGTTGTCCAAGTCTTGCTGCATATGGACACAGGCTGCTTCAGTATCTGAGGAGTCGTAAATGGTGCTGAACATTGTACAATCATCAGCGAACATCCCCACTTCTGACCTTATGATGGAGGGAAGGTCTTGTTGAAGCAGCTGAAGATGGTTGGACCTATGACACGACCCTGAGGAACTCCTGCAGCAATATCCTGGGACTGAGATGATTGACCTCCAACAACCACAACTATCTTCCTTTGTGCTGGGTATGACTCCAACCAGCAGAGAGTTTACCCGATTCCTGTTGATTCCAGTTTTGCTAAGGCTCCTTGATGCCATACTCAGTCAAATACTGCCTTAATGTCAAGGGTATTCACTCTCACCTCACCTGATGTTAAGCGCTCCACCATTGGTGGCATGACTTCAGCTGCCTAGGTCCTAAGCTCTGGAATTCTTTCAGTAAGCTTCTCTGCCTCTCTTTTCTACTTAAACCGACTTCTTTGAGCAAGCTTTTGCTCATCTGTCCTAATCTCTTGTGGGTTCGGTGTCAAGTTTTGTTTGATTGTTGCTGTTCTGCCTGTCCCCATCTTCTGCTCCTATCTTCCTCCGTTCATATTCGCCTCTCACTTCCCTTTACTGTTCCTTTCCTTCTGTGCTCTCTCATCCTCTCTCTCTCCCCTATGATTGATTCTCTCCCCGACATGAGTAGGCAAGGACCGCTGGGAAAGGAGCACTAAAGCAACCCAAAAACCTTGCAAAAGCAGCCACTGACTTAGCAGACAGGGCCCTGGCAACAGCACATGGAGTGTGACAGTCTAGTAATGGCCAGTGCAGTTTATCACTTATTACAGTTCTACTGGTTTCTTCAAAATAACAATGAAAAAAAGAAATACTACAACCAGCACAGGACAGGTATTGCACCATGTAACTAAAATAGTTTCTGCAAACATATTAGGAAGCATGACCACCTCTAAGTGGCAATATAAAAACAGAAAGTGTGTTACTTTTGGTGACAAACAGATTGAGGCTGATAAATTGCTTTTCAATCTCTGGTCTGTATGAACTTTTCGTACAAACAACCCTTTAGTTATTTTGGAAGTTAAACCATCTGATGTAGAAACTGTTCTGCAATGTCCGACGGCACACAAAGTGCTGTGCTGCAGAACTTTTATCTGAAGTGCCTCAGTAATTATAAATGTACCTTTAAAAAAATGGAGGAGGTTGGACATTAACTGATGCACAATGGCAAACTTGCACAGCCTTTAATTATTACATGACGTCTCACAGTATCAGCAATCTCAAAAATAAACGTAATTTGATAATCGTTATACAGGCAGTTAACAGAATAACTACTGCAATGTTTTGTATAACACTTAATACCATTAAAGGATAAAGCAATTTTACATCTCCAATCTCAACAGAATGCTGAAGAAACTTCTAATGTTCGAACTGTAAGAATAGCAGAAATATGCTATATGGCCCCTCAAGTCTGCTCTGCTATACGATCATGGCTGACCTTGACCTCAACTCAATTTTCTCACCCAACCCCCATATCGAGATTCCCTTAAGAGACCAAATGTCTATCGATCTTAGCCTTGAATATACTCAACGACTGAGCATCCACAGCCCTCTGGGGTAGAGAATTTCAAAGATTCACAACCCCCGAGTGAAGAAATTTCTCCACATCTCTGTCCCAAATGGCCAATCCTTTAACCTGAGACTATGAACCCTGCTCCTAAACTCTCCAGCCCAGGGAAACCGCATGGACTCTGTCAAATCCTCTCAGGATCTTACATGTTTCAATGACAGCAGCTCTCATTCTTCCAAACGCCAGAGAGTATAGGCCCATTCTATTAAATCTTGCCTCATAGGTCAACCCTCCCATCTGAGGAATCAATCTAGTAAACCTTTGCTGCACTTCGTCTAAGGAAAGTATATCCTTCCTTGGGTATGGAAACCAAAGCTGTATACAGAACTTGAAGTGTGGTCTCACAAAAGCCCTGTACAATTGTAGCAAGACTTCCTTCATTCTTGTACTCCAACCCCCTTACAAAAAAGGTCAACATGCCATTTGCCTTCCTAATTGCTTTTTGTACCTGCACATTAACTTTGCATTTCGTGCACAAGGACAACCAAATCCCACTCAACCTCAGCATTTAATAGTTTAGTTTAGAGATACAGCACTGAAACAGGGCCTTCAGCCCACCGAGTCTGTGCCGACCATCAACCACCCATTTATACTAATCCTACACTAATCCCATATCCCTACCACATCCCCACCTGTCCCTATATATTTCCCTATCACCTACCTATACTAGGGGCAATTTATAATGGCCAATTAACCTATCAACCTGCAAGTCTTTGGCATGTGGGAGGAAACCGGAGCACCCGGAGGAAACCCACGCAGACACAGGGAGAATTTGCAAACTCCGCACAGGCAGTACCCAGAATTGAACCCGGGTCGCTGAAGCTGTGAGGCTGCGGTGCTAACCACTGCGCCACCATTTAAAAAATATTCTGTTTTCCTATTCTTCCTATCAAGGTGAATAAGCTCACATTTCCCAAATTATACTCCATCTGCCATCTTCCTATCCACTCACTTAACCTGTCTAAATCCCTTTGCAGTCTCTGTGTCCTTTTGAGAGCTTACTTTCCCATCGAGCTTTGTATAGTTAACAAACTTGGAATGCAGTACACTTGATCATTTCATCTAAGACATTACTATAGACTGTAAATAACTGAGACCCCAGCACTGATTCTTGTGGCACCCCATTAGTAACAGCCTGCCAGCCTGAAAATTACCAGTTTGTTCCTACTCTGTTTTCTGTCCTTTAGCCAATCCTCTATCCATGCTAATATATCACCCCTAACCCCAAACCCATTTCTTGTGTAACAACTTTTTGTTCGGCACTTTATCAATTGCCTTTTAAAAATTCAAATATACTACATGCACTGGTTCTTCTTTATCTATCCTGCTAGTAACATCCTCAAACAACTCTGACTTGTCAAACATGATTTCCCATTCATAAAACCATGTTGACTCTGCCTAACCATATTATGATTTTGTAAATGCCCTGTTACTACCTCCTTAATAATAAATTCCAGCATTTTCCTGACGATTCATGTCAGGCTAACTGGCCAGTAGTTTCCCATTTTCCCACTCCCTCTTTTCTTGGATAGTGGTGTTACATTTGCTACCTTCCAATGCAGAATCTAGGAAATTTTGGAAGATCACAGGCAATGCATCCACTATTTCTACAGCCACCTCTTTTAGAACTCTAAGATGTAGGCCATCTGATCCAGGCCATTTATTTGCTTTTTGTCCCATTAATTTCTCCAGCACTTTCTTTACTAACAGTAATTACTTTAAGTTCCTCACTCATCAGATCCTTGGTTCCCACTATTTCTGGTATGTTTTTTGTGTACCTATTTAACTGCACAATGATACACAAGACACAAGAGATAGAAACTTTGATTTAATTTGATTCGTAAATCCATTAAAAGAAACTAATCATCCTGTGGCAATGCAATGATATTTGAAGGATTTGAACCCTAATGAGGCTAAGCTGTTTGGTCCCAAGCCACCCTGCTGTAAGGAAGGTTTGATTAAAGGCCAACTATCCCTGCACAGAATGGGGAGATAAGAAGAATCAATCCTGGGTCAACCTAGATCATCGGAGTGCGCGAAGGAGAAGTGGGTGCAAGTCAGACAGAATTCTGTTTACTGATTACCATCAGGTCCTCACTGCTGGACACTGCATGTGTAGATATTCTTGAGGACAGTCGTGTAGGGATTGCCATTCACTACCTAGTCTCATGTACGAAGAATGACTACTATAAGATGATACTAAATTCCTAATGAGTAGATCTTTAGGAGAGAAGAAATCATGCAAAAATGAACCAAATGATTCAAACTGAAATGACGATGTAATGCTACTTCAAAGCTGATACTAGGAAATACAACTTTTTACACATAGTGAGCATCAATTGGGATATTGCTGGAAATATAAATTCTTTTGCAAAAATAATTTAAGTTGATTAATTCTTTTGCAATTACTGAATTAAACTATGATTTTGCTCATAAAATGGATCTGTTTAAAGGTCAAAATATCAAAACCTATCCTTTAATTTTAGATTCCAACTGGCCCACTGCATATTCCCAGTATTTTTAACTTTTATTTTCATGGGCTCATCACAGCAGGCCATACATTTATATTAACCTTTACATAGTACAATTTATCACTATATTGTAATACATGACATATCTCTCAATCCAATCTAGAAATAAAGCTAGAGGGCATTTAAAAATAACTACTCTTCCTTTGCTTCGCACATTGGCTCCTACAAGGCTCTTGAAATATGGGATTAGTATGCAACCTCAGCCAAACTCATGTGATGAATATCATGAAACGGTAACAACACAAACGTCTGTAGTTTCATAAAATTGCAAACTCACTATATTGGTTTATGATGGAGCAGAAATTGCTCTGCAACTGACAACCAGGAAAGCAGCTTGCAGTGCCGGAGCATCTGAAATTAATAACCCTGCAGCTATTAGTTAGGCCAATACACTGTGCCTGAAAATGGCAGAACATTAATTAATTCCCATCAGTGCCTCCAAAAGTTGGCGGCGTGTATACCTCAAAGGAGAGCAAAGAAGAAAATGCCAAATCATACCAGCCATGAACTAATGAGGAATTAAAGATAAGCATGTCCAGATATTTTGCTTGTATTCCATTTTCCTCACCTAATAAGAGCTATATTTAAAAAAAAGAGGGAGAAAGTTGAAGCAGAAGAAAATATCATGCACTATACTTTGGGATTGTGGGCTCGCAGCTTTTTTGTCACTAGGTCTCAGATATTGAGGTGTACCAACTATGTCTGTAGGTGAAACATCAGTACTGAGTAACATGTTGCTTTTTTTTTGATCTAGTGTGTTTTTCAATGAAGTTACTTTTCTAGACCAACCAGGTGGTGAGTTTCAATCACATGCCTGGCTTGAGTCTAATAGCTGGTGGATAAGTTTTGATGGGTCAGGTGATGAGTCATTCATTACAGTACCCAAGCCTCTGCCCTGCTGTTGTAGTCACAGTGTTAATATGGCTGCTCCAAATGTGAACTCGGCAATGCTGATGCCTAAGGTCAGAACATAGCTATCCTTTTGTTCAAGATAGTCATCACCTGGTATTAATGTGACAAATATTACCTGCCACTTGTTAGCCTAAACTGAATGCTATCCCGGTCTTGCCGTAGGCTTTCATAGGGTACTTCATTATCAGAGTGGAACTGATCACTGTGGAATCATTAACAAATAGTCCCACTCCTGACCTTACAACAGCAGGCAGGACACCAAATGAAGCACTTGAAAATGGTTGGGTCAAGAATGCTTCTCTGAGGAACTCATGTATTGATGTTTGCCAGCTATGACTAGACTCTGATAACTAGAACCATCTTCCTTTATGTCAAGCATGACTCTAGGTACTGGAGAGTATTCCCTTTGACCCCCATTGACCAATTTTGTTGGGGCTCCTTGGTGCAATACTCGGTCAAATGATGCCATGTCACCTCTCCTCTGGTACTGAGCCCATTCCCGAATCCAGGCTGTAATGAGGTCTGGAGTAAAGTAGTACTGAAGGAAACCAAACTGTAAATTAGCAAGTAGATGACTTGTGAGCAAATATCACAAGAGCACGACTGATAATTCCTTCCATGATTTCACTGATAACAGAGTAGCTAACAAGCTGGGTAAGATTTGTGTTTTTATTTTTTTTTTTTAAGAGATACAGCACTGAAACAGGCTCTTTGGCCCACCGAGTCTGTGCCGACCAACAACCACCCATTTATACTAATCCTACATTAACCCCATATTCCCTACCATATCCCAACCATTCCCCTACCACCTACCTACAATGGACAATTTACCTATCAACCTGCAAGTCTTTGGCTGTGGGAGGAAACCGGAGCATCCGGCGGAAACCCACGCAGTCACAGGGAGAACTTGCAAACTCTGCACAGGCAGTACCCAGAACTGAACCCGGGTCGCTGGTGCTGTGAGGCTGCGGTGCCACCCCCTCACATGCTACCAGCAGAGACCCACAAAACAATTGCAGTCAAATTACTATCTTTATTGCAACAGTACTTCTTTAAATACAGGATTGCTACTTATTCTTTCACCAAAGACTTTAACAGAATCAAAACTTCTCTCTGGAAAAAAAACTACATAAAGCTGCCCATGTGTAAAACAGGCCCAGGAAGATAAATACAAATTTTATCAAGAGTCTGGTCTTGTGACTTGCTCAAAGAAGGTTCGTGAGGTTGATTCCTGGGATGAATGGGTTGTCTTATGAGGAAAGGTTGAACAGTTTGGGTCTCTACCTGTGGGATTTAGAAGAATGAGAGGTGATCTTATTGAAACACCCAAGATTCTGAGGGAGCTTGACAAAGTAGATGCTGAGAGGATGTTTCACCTTGTGGGGGAATGTAGAACTGGGGACACAGTTTCAAAATAAGAGGTCTCCATTTAAGATGGAGATGAGAAGGAATTTCTTCTCTGAGGATCATTAATCTTTGGAATTCTCCACCCCAGAGAGCAGTGGAGGCTGGGTCATTGAATATATTCAAGGCTGAGTTGGACAGAGTTTTGATCTACAAGGGAGTCAAGGGGTATGGGGGCAGGCAGGAAAGTGGAGTCAAGGCCACAATTAGATTTTTATACAATCTAACCTCACTCTAACCTCATTGCTCACTCCAGAATTATTAAGCCAGAAAACCAACTCTTGTTCAATGCAGATGTAGAAGTACAGCACCAGACATACGCAAGAATGAAGTATGAACTTAGTGAAGCTATTACTAAGGGCTACCTGGATACTAAATACCATCAGCAGCAGGCTACAGACTCAGCCATAATCTTATTGAATGGTGGGCCAGGCTTGAGGGGCCAAATGGCCTACTCCTGCTCCTATTTCTTATGATCTTATAGTCATAGAATATACAAGTCTAATTGGGAACTGTTTTCTCCTGAGTTAAAAAGGCAGATTTACATCTGATTGGACTCAATATTATTCGAGCAATGTTTGCCTTGAAATCTGTCCCGTTATAACTTCAGCATTGAAGAAAACAGATTCCTAACTACCAATCTTGTTCCATGACAAAGTCCTTGTTTAGGATTCAAGTTTTGTAGCATTATAACTGCTCCTTCCTTGAATCTATGTTTGTGCAGTGGCATGCCCAATGGAGTTAGACTGCGTGGAAACTCTGGAGGGTACAGACCGTTATTTTCATCTACAGAATCAACACTAATGTATTCTTTTAATACACCTGATAGCTTTTCTAAAACTTTTTCATTCAAATCTATTTAATCATAATTTCTAGAATAGCTTTCGAACAATAAGTTCTATCAAATGGACCCCACCATTTTGCCACAACTTAACCAATTCTGTCATCTCATTCCCCCCCTCCCATTCCTCCCATCAACATCATCCCATCAAGAAAACAATTTCTCCAGCCAGGGTAACTGTTGTTGGGCTGCCCTTACCTCCTGCTGTGCTCGTTCTCTACCAACACTACCACCCCCACCAAACATTGGCAGCCTCACATGCTCCAGTCCTCTGCATGCCCCACATGCGCCAGATACCGCCCACCAAATAACCTCACTAACACACATGCCCCTTAAACTGACCAAGAAAAACAATCCATTCAGGCAAAAACTGCCTATTATTATTATAGATTTACAGATGGAACATGCCTGGGAAAACTTTTACATTGTCAGGTAGATGCCAGTGCCACAACTTGGCGACAGAATAAGCTAGCACAGGTCTGCAGTAGTATAGCCAGAATGTTGTCAAGCCCATAGCCTTTATTGTACCCACTGCACAACCATTTTTTGGAGGTCATGTGAAATGAACTGAATGGATATCTATGATGGTGGGGACCTCAGGAAGTGGTCAAGTAGGATTATCCATCTGACACTTCTGACTCAAGACATTTAGAAATACTTCAGCCCTGTTGCACACATTTGCTGGGCTCTGCCATGGTTAAGGATGGGGGATGTTTGTGGTCACTCCTCCACCTGTTAGTTGCCTGGTTGCTTACCATTCACAACTGAAAACAGTGGTGCACAGGATTATAGTCTAATCAACGGGTTTTAGAACTGCTTAGCTCTGTCTATAGCCTGCTGCTCTTGGTGTTTAGCATCCAGGTAGCCCTTAGTAGTAGCTTCACTAAGTTCATACCTCATTTTAACATATGTCTGGTGCTGTGCTTCTACATCTGCATTGAACATGAGTTGGTTTTCTGGCTTAATGATAATTCTGGAGTGAGGAATGAGGTTAGATTGTATAAAGATCTGCTCCTGCTAAAACCCACAGACCCTCATGCGGTCCTAATTAGCATAGTTGCAGTGGCCACTGCATGTTCAAGAATATCTTCAGTGAATACAAAGGCTGTACAGTGGTCACGACTACCAATGCTCTGATGGACAGACATGCCTGGAACAGGCATATTGGTGAGGACAAAGTCAAGCATTTTATTTCCGCATTTTTTTTATTCTTTCATCGGATGAGAGCGTTGCTGGCAAGACCAGCATTTGTTGCCCATTTCTAATTGCCCTTGAGGTGGTGAACCGACTTCTTGAATAGCTGCAGTCCATCTGGTAAAGGTACACCAAAAATACTGTTTGGAAGGGAGTTCCAGTTTTTGACCCAGTGACAGTGAAAGCGCAGCAATATAGTTTCAAGTCAGGATGGTGTGCGGCTTGGAGGGGAACTTGGAGGTGGTGGTGCCCCCACGTGTCTACTGCCCTTGTCCTTCTACGGTGTAGAGGTCGCAAGTTTGGAAGGTGTTGTCAAATGAGGCTTGGCCAGTTGCTGCAATGCACCTTGTAATTGGTACATACTGCTGCCAATGAGTGCCGGTGGTGAAGGGAGTGCATGTTTAATTGGTGGATGGGTGCCAATCAAGCGGGCTGCTTTGTCCTGGATGGTGTCAGGCTTTTTGGAATGTTGTTGGAGCTGCACCCATCCAGGCAAGTGGACAGTATTCCATCACACTCCTGACTTGTACCTTGCAGATGGTGGACAAACTTTGGAGAGTCAGGACATGAGTTACTCGCCACAGGATTCCCAGCCACAGACTTGCTCTTGTAGCCACTGTATTTATATGGCCGAACTGGTTTCTGGTCAATGGTAACACCCAGGATGTTTGTGGTGGGGGATTCAGCATTGCTAAAAGGTGTTGAATGTCAAGGGAAGATGGTCATTGCCTGGCATCTGTGCAGCACAAATGTTACTTACCACTTATCAGCCCAAGCCTGAATGTTGTCCAGGTCTTGCCGCATGTGGACTTGGACTGCTCCAGTATCTGAGGAGTTGCGAATGGTACTAAACTGGTGCAATCAGCAGCAAGCATTCCTTCTGACTTTAGGTTGGAGAGGTCATTAATGATGCAGCTGCAGATGATTGGACCTAGAATACTATCGAGAAACTCCTGCAGTGATGTCCTGGGGCTTAGACATTTGGTCTCAAACAAACACAACCATCTTCTTTTGTGATAGGTACTACTCCAACCAGTGGAGGATTTTGCCCTGTGAATTCCATTGACTTCAATTTTGCTAGGGCTCCTTGATGCCAAACTCAAGGATGTCAAGGGCAGTCACTCTTACCTCACCTCTGGAATTCAGCATTTTTGTCCATGTTTGGACCAAGGCTGTAATGAGGTCTGGAGTCGAGTGACCCTAGCGGAACCCAAGCTAAGCATCGTAATAGCACTGTCGAGGACACCTTCCATCACTTTGCTTATGATTCAGAGTAGACTGACCGGACAGCAATTGGCTGAATTGCATTTGTTCTGCTTTGTGTACAGGACATACCTGGGCAATTTTCCACATTGTCAGGTAGATGCCAGTGTTGTAGCAGTACTGTAACAGCTTAGCTAGAGGCACGACGAGTTCTGGAGCACAAGTCTTCAGTACTACATCCAGGATGTTATCAGGGCCAATACCTTTTGCTGTATTCAGTGCCTTCAGACGTTTCTTCATATCATGTGGAGTGAATCGAATTGGCCAGAGATGCTTGGAACCTCAGAAGGAGGCCGAGATGGATCATCCATATTGATGGCTGGTGGCTATGTCACACTCCACCAGTTTGTTTAGTGGTGGCAGTACCCAGCTACACTTAGTTCTGGACATATATAGGGATGGCTGATAGATATGGTTCTGTGAGTATAACTATGTCAAAGTTGTTCCTTAGGGAAGAGAACTTTGCCAGGTTCACAAGAGCTTGCTGATCCCAATACAAACCCAATGGAATCACATGCAGACTAGATTGGGCAAAAATGGCAGGCACCTAGTGAATCAGTTAGGCTTCTAACAATCTGGAAGCTTGTTTTTTTTTCTGATGCTTGCGCTCAAATCATGAGATTCATTTAATTCAATTTTACAACTGGTCATGATGGGATTTGAACTTAGATTTTGGGCTTTTAGTCTAATACCATAACCACTAAGCTACAGTACCCATGCAGCAGAGAATTCATCATAAACTCAAAACTGTGTGGTCTTAAAGTTATTGCAAAGTTGTTTTTTTCTTTAAATGTACAATCTACGCCAACACTCCAATGCACCAAAGAGTGATGGATGGTCAATGGGATTGTCCTTCAGATGAGGTGTTAAACATATATGTCCCAATTTATTAAAGATTTCATGTTTACATCCCAAAAAATTGTTCTCTAGTATCCCAGCCAATATTCCTCCCTTAACCAATCAAACTGGTCATTGATGCCATTGCTGTTTGTGGGAAATAGATGGTGAGAATGGCGACAAATCTATCACATTATGTCATATTTATCCCATAATTAATAAACGTTTCAAATGAAGTGAATGAAAAGCTTGATTATGTGATCAATATGATGCGTCAGGTGCTAAAAAAATTAGATATTTAAAGTAGACTACCTTGGGCCTGACAACCCTTTCAAGCAGAGTTGAGGCCCACAGCGTTAGCACTAATTATCCTTCAGAACCATTTCCCAATGGTGAAAGACTCAGCAAAAATACACAGTATCATAATAAACTTGCATCGTACCACTTTGCAGCATGACTTAAGTTAACTTTATTCAGCAGGCTATGTGGAGAGATGAGCAGGAGGAATCTCTCAGAATTCTTTCCCAACAGGAATCCAATTTTTTTTTTTAAAGAGTGTGTCATCTCAGCTGCTCTTGTGCACCTCCTAATGGCTGGTTATAGAACTGTGTTAACGTTAGCTGGGCGCTGATAAGTTCCATACCACTGTCCCTAAATGAAGCCTAAAGAATTGTGCATGGTACAGGGGAAGATGAAGAAAAGCTGAAGTTGCAAAATAAACATGTCATAGTTCACCTTTTTCTTTAATACTTACAATATGTTTTCCTCGTCAGCTCCTCCACAACTTCAGGCTTCAGCTTACTGTTGGACTTCCCCATTGCAGCAACTTAACACATGAGATTTTTTTAAAAAATAAGAGTACATTAAAGTTTGAAGAAATCAGGTTCAAACAGGCCAGAAATAATAATGGCGAGCTTGAGTTTGTTCTTGAAATGAAATATTCTCAGGATGCCTCCTGCGTTCTCTCTGCGTAATGTTGCACAGCTGTGGTTTCCCTGGTGATGGTTTAATAATGGCCTGTTTGTCACTCTACCACAGACTTTATAAGCAGTCCAAACACAATGTCAAAATTTACTCTGGATCTTTCTTTTCTTCAAACCCGCTTTCAGAGAAGCTTTCCTTTGGTGTGAAGTGTTGATAGCTACTTAATTTAGCCCCTATGGAGATGGGTGGTGATTTCAGCTTTCCTTTGGTATGAAGCGTTGATAGCCACTGTCCCTGGCTTCAATGACAGTTTGTTCAATCTAGCCCCAATGGGAGATGGGTGGTATTTTCAGTGTTTCTTTGTCTTTTGTATCTTCCTGATTGAGTCAATTTAATGAGTTGTTTTATTCCATTCTATTTTTAGAAACTGATGATGCACTTTAAACAGTTCAAGCGTAATTACGGCATTACAGTACTGCATATGGTCAACTCACAATGCATTGGTGTCCTGGGTTACAGTGCATGGAGCAGTTAATCAATGCTACAATCCTTGGAATCCTGGAAGAAACAAAACAGTGCAGGTACTGTACACAATGATACAATTATCCAGATCACATGAAAATGTCAAATTAACCTTTACTGTAATTGGGTGAAAAAGATCTATTAACAGGACAACTCATGCTTCTTAAAGCTAAGTAGGTATGCAGTTAATTAAAGTTACAGCTAGTTAAAGCAGTGACCAGCTTAGCTGTCCAGATCAGAAACTCCCCATATTTGATTCTCTAACTGCTTATCTCAGCTGAGTTGCCCGTAAGGTGCTACAATAGATCACAGCACCACTGGTTTAGGGAAGGGGAAAAATGGACTAGAATTATGACTCCTGTTTGCTTTACTTGCTGGAAGTATGCAAATGTAGATACCAGATGAGGACACAAATGGATTCAGTTATCATGCCCCCATGGTGAACAGTTAACAAAAATTCACTGGCAAAACTTATAGAAGAGTAAATCAGTGAAGTGCCAGAGGGCACCCAGTAACTACGTAATTGTACCAAGTGATGACACTGCAAGACACTATGCCATAATCATTTGAATCACGTGTCAATTTTTGACATTATTTTACTTCTCTATGTAGGCTGCAAGAAATCACTACAAAGAGAAGCTGGAAGGTGGGGAATCAATACAACTGGTTACAGAGAAGCATCTATTTGCAGGTCATGTGTTGTGTCTTCCAAGCATTGGTGTGTAATTGGGTCTCTAAAGACTGAGTTGATAAACATACTACATGATGTTTAGCCCTGATCCATACAAAAAGCAAGAGTAGAGAGTTAAGCAATCTTAGCTAGGGCAATATAGATACCACAACATTTATCTGATATTGTTGGACTAGGGTAGAAATGGAAACATCTATATACTAATAAAACAGAGAGCTGAGGAGGAGGAGAGGATTTAGGATGGTTGGCTAAAGGCACAGTCATGAAGGTAGATTTTTGATAAGTTTTTTTTAAAGGCAAGGAAGAAAGTCACATGGTGAAGTTTATGGAGGAAATTCCAGAAGATTGGGTCAAGACACAAAGTTTATGTCACTAAGTGAGTTTCAGCAGAATGGATGATGAAATGTAGAGGAACCCAAAGTCAGACAACTGTGGGGCAAAGAGTTTGAAGAGGTTGCAGAGACAGGGTGGGGAGAGGGCATGGAAAAAATTGCAAATGGGACAAGGATGTAGAATTTGCTACACTGGGAGACTGGGAATCAGAGAAGAATAGTGCTGACAAATGAATGAAATTTAGTGTGAGGAAGATTGTGGGTTGTAAAGTATTAGACAAGTTGAATCATGTTTGGGGAGGCGTTTGGGGGCTAGTAAAGAGTGTGTTCAGGATGTCAAGTCAACAAAAGCACAGACAAGGGTTAAGGCAGTGAAGTGGGATGAAGGCAGGCTGTATGGCAAAGGTGGAAGCAAGGTCTTGTTAATGGATAAGATATGAAGTTTGAAACTCAACTTAGGGCTAAATAAGAGACCAAGGTTGTGTAGGGAGGGGAAGAGAATTAGGAGCAAGATTACAGATTTTTTTTTTAGTAGAAGCTGAAGATGGCTGAAACTTAAGCAGGATTCCCACGTCTATCATTAACCACAATGCCTGCTGGAAATGTTTGTGGTTTAGGTGTCAGGGGCAGAAACATGCTTGCAGCAACAGGCCCCAGTCAAGCAAATTAACGACACTCATACTCCAGGCATACAAGATCAGTTTGTGCTCCAATGATTCACCTGCTTCAGAAGAAAACAGGTAAGAGAAGAAAACTGGAAAAAAAAGGATAGATCAATTAACCAATCTGCAATTTAGCGTACTTTGCTGAAACCAGATAATTTACAATGCAGCCAAGTGAATTTAGTTTATCACAATCTCCATTGAAAAGTAAACTTGGCAGCATAGTTTCTCAACACTCCACTGTTTTTCTCTCTCTCCTCCCCAGATGTTGACCCCTCAAACTGTGGTATGGATCCATGGGCAGAACTTGTCCTTTCATATTTTGCACAATGGGTATAGCCACGTTGAATCCTGTTCTTACCCAGCATTCACACATTTCCATTAAGACTGGTATAGTTTTCAGGGATACAAAGCCTGATCAATTTGCTCCTATATAACTAGGAGCCATTTGGTCAACTTTGGAACCCCCAAATTGCATTGAATGATTCTAATTATATGACTCAGGCTTTACCATAGAACCACAGAAGAATATGAAAGCACTATAAATACTGCAGAGACCCCTAGGGTGAGTACTTCAATGTTACACCCATTTTTAACTTCGGGGATTCCCCTTGGTTATTACAGATTTCAAACTTGTTTTTTCAGCCAACTCACACTACTCCAGTGAGACCTTAATTTGCAACATTTTTTGACATAATATATGCCACTGTATCAACAGGAAAAGAACTCAAATGTTTATGGAGCTATAGTTTACTCAACATCAACACCCTCAATTACTTAACATGTATAATACACATCACCCTGTATGTGTGTCCCAGGTAAATCTGATCTCATCCCTGACGATGTTGATGGCATTAACCAGTTCCACCCTAATGAATGGCCAAATAGTATGGAGCAGAAATACACAAATTTCAAATTAATCACTGTTTAAACAAGGCTGAATTAAGTAAGGAAGAAATAAAGCACAAAACAAAAGCAAGATACTGCTGGTGCTGGAAACCTGAACTAAATATGGAAAATGCTGGAAACACTCAGGTCAGGCAACATCTTACTTCAACAAAACAATCTGCATTTATAGAACACCTTTAACATGGAAAAATGCCACACAGTGCTCCACAGTAGCAGAACCTTTACAAATCAGCTTTTTAACTGCAATTGTTGCTTGTATAACTGTAATAACCCTTATACTAGTGTATACAACATTTGTGAATACAGGTATAGTTCTAACTCACTGCAACAGCTTTCCAAAGCAATATTTCTGAAATTTCATGAAAGTCATTTTGCTATGCAACATCACTGATTGGTTTATTAATAGCAAGCGAGCAATCATACAACGCCAAAGCAGAGAATGAAATACACCATACACGCATTACAGTTGCTAAACTAGCAATTCTCTTACTCAAAGAAGCTTCCCTTTTGGTGCAGATATTGTACTGTGCAGAATTTAACAACTAATTAGTTTTAGTAGCTTAATTTAAGCTCAAGTTCAATATGTTTCCTTAAGATTTGTTCTTAGACACGCTTATATAATAAACTTTAAGGGCTATTTAATTTGGTTGAAAATCATAACTATTTGAGCTATCTCATTCTTAGAAATGAATGTTTTCAAGGAGGCTTGCGATTTGTTATTGGGCGTAAATCTAACTCCGGCCTTTTCAAGATGCTGACAGCGATCATACATAGACAGTGCTGACAAAGAAAACCCTGTAGCTACAGATGTCAACACGTTCCTCCCTGTCACACCAGCAAGCTTAAAATCAGACCCTGCCAAGAACAGCAAAGACACCGAGACGCAGATTTAAAAAGACTCTAGATTTCTCAAATACATATATATATATATATGAATGAGAGAGAGAAAGAGAGGGGGGGGGGGTGAAATGAATGCCAAAATAAAAGGAGGGGGAAAGCATAAACACAAAAGATGGATTGACATCTGCTCGGGAGAAAGAAAAAAAGTGCAACAAATGCAAGTTCGTCCCCCCGAAGTGCGGTTCGTCCACGCCTTCTAGAAATGATTCTCCAACACCCACTGCAACCCGTCTAACGAATATATAAACAAACCTCCATCCACCCACAAATGAGAGGACAAAAAGAAATTATATACTCAAAATACAAGGACATTTCAGCCCACACGCACCAGCTAAGGTGGCTGAAGGTGGCGAGGGTTTCACAACTCAAACAAGCTTCCGATTTACAAATTAAAAGCAAAATACTGCAGATGCTGGAAATCTGAAATAGTTTTATTCCCGATTTACAAACTCGACCATCGAATAGTCGGACCAAAAAAAAAATACTTTTTCCCCCCCCGTTAACTTAAATCAGACAGAGTGTGTTATACAGTATGAACAGGATATCAAATATGCACCTCCGAGCCAGTCAGAATCAGGAAAAAAATAATGACCAAAACACTCCCAGTCAATGCAAAAAAAAGGCATGAAAAATGCTAAGACTGGAGAGAAATCTAGGCCCGTCACTCTGCACCTTTGCTTTCTTTGGTTATTGGAAATGCATTTCTCCTTTCAATATAAATGACAAAAGAAATTGCAACCATAGGGGGTAATAGCAGCTAAAAAAAAGTTTCTAACATTTATAAAAAGGCAAGTTTTATTTTTTTTTAAAGCAGGAGGCTTTCTCTCTGCGCGCAGCCAGTGTGTAAATCACCGCCCGCCCTCCATAGCAACCATAAAGCCTCGGCGTTACCCCCGGCCACAAACCCCAGCCCCCGGGCTCACTTCACTCAATCAGGGAGCGGCAGCAGGGGGAAAGGGGGCACCGATTTTAAAACAGAAAGAGTCACACAGCTTTGCCCGCTCCCCGCGCGGGACGCGCTGCTTTCCGCCCCATTTTCCCCTCCCCGCCGC
The DNA here is from genome assembly GCF_036365525.1 of Heterodontus francisci. Classification (NCBI taxonomy): domain Eukaryota; kingdom Metazoa; phylum Chordata; class Chondrichthyes; order Heterodontiformes; family Heterodontidae; genus Heterodontus; species Heterodontus francisci. The sequence continues at coordinate 14,120,288 of NC_090402.1, forward strand.
TCACCTTCCCGCGGGCGCTCCCTCCGCCGGTTTGAATGCAGCGGAGCCGCTTCTCCCACAGCAACCGCAGCGCCTGCGCGCGCATCCGCCGGTGGGGGAGGCGGGGCTTGCGTCTGACGTCACGGCATTCCACGCAAAGGCGGTGACGTCATGGGGACCCTGACTCAGGTGGATGACCTGCTGTTGTTATGAGAAAGAATGACTTTGCATTTACGCAGCGCCTTTCAGAAGCACAGGGAGGTCCCAAAGCGCTTATTTTTTTAATTCGTTCATGGGATGTGTGCATCACAGGCCAGGCCAGCATTTATTGCCCATCCTTAATTGCCCTTGAGTAGTTGTTGAGCTGCCTTCTTGAACTGCTACAGTCCATGTGGGGTAGGTACACCAACAGTCCTGTTAGGAAGGGAGTTCCAGGATGTTGACCCAGTAACAGTGAAGGAACTGTGATACATTTCCAAGTCAGGATGATGTGTGGCTTGGAGGGGAACTTGCAGGTGGTGGTGTTCATATGCATCTGTTGCTCTTGTCCTAGGTGATACAGGTCGCAGGTTTGGAAGGTATTGTCGAAGGACACATGGTGAATTGCTGCAGTGTATCTTGTAGATGGTACACACTGCTGCCACTGTGCGTCGGTGGTGGAGGGAATGAATGTTGAAGGTGGTGGATGGGGTGCCAATCAAGCGGGCTGCTTTATCCTAGATGTGTTGAACTTCTTGAGTGTTGTTGGAGCTGCACCCATCCAGTTAAGTGGAGTATTTCATCACACTGCTGACTTGTGCCTTGTAGGTGGACAGGCACTGGGGAGTCGGGAGCTGAGTTACACACTGCAGAATCCTCAGCCTCTCACCCTGTTCCTGTAGCCACAGTATTTATGTGGCTGGTCAAATGTGATCCCTAGGATGTTGATGGTGGGGAATCGAGTGGTTGATGGTAATGCCATTGAATGTCAAGGGAGATGGTTAGATTCTCTCTTTGAGATGATCATTGCCCGGCACTAGTGTGGCACGAATGTCACTTATCAGCCCAAGCCTGGATTTTGTCTAGGTCTTGCTGCATCTGGACACAGGATGCTTCATTATGAGGAGTCGCAAACATCCCCACCTTTGACCTTATGATGGAGGGAAGGTAATTGATGAAGCAGCTTTACAACCAATCCAGCACTCTTTCAGGTGGTGTCACTGTTGTAATTGCAGGAAACCCGACACCCAATTTGCTGTGCAGCAAGCTTCCACAAAACAGCAAAGTGATAACCTGTTTGCAGTGATAAATATTGGCTTGGACACCGGGGGTAGATTGAGGCTGCTCTTCTTCATCCACCTGCAAAGGTGGATGGGTCCTCAATTTAACATCACACCCAAAAGACAACATCTCCAACTGTACAACACTCCCTCAGTACTGCACTGGAATATCAGCCTTGATTTTTGTGCTCTGGTCTCCAGAGTGTGACTTGAACCCACAACTTTTTGACTCAGAGGCAAAAGAACTACCACTGAGCCACCACCAACCCATGTTTTTTGTTGTCTCTGACCTCTTGCAATCCTGATTGCCTGGTCTGTATGCAGAGATGCACATACCAAGAGTTGTTAACTTTGGACAGTTATGAGGTTTTTGTTTGCTTTATTTCTGTCAAGGTTAGAGCCGAGGGTTGTAACTTGCTTCAATTTCAGGCATCCAGTGTCACTATCAAGCCCTCCCAGGATAAGTGTACTATGTACCCAGGTGCAAGGTAAATTTGCTTCCATTAATTGTGTCGAGGATGAAGTTGCAAAAAGAATCTAGGTGTATTAGTGGACTTAACACTTCCAATTACTGCAGAGCAGCAAGCAACAAAGTAAACCACATAGCCCAACCGTAGGGTTGTATATAAGTAAGGTATCTCAGCTCATCTGCTGCTGAAACCCTCATTCATGCCTTTGTTACCTCGTGGGAGTCAGTTGCCAGCGATCGCCAGAGCTGGCGGGCAACCATAAAGCGTGGCGAGTCAAAGAGACTTAGCAGTTGGCAGGAAAAAAGACAGAAGCGCAAGGAGAGAGCCAACTGTGTAACAGCGCTGACAACCAATTTTATCTGCAGCACCTGTGGAAGAGTCTGTCACTCTAGAATTGGCCTTTATAGCCACTCCAGGCGCTGCTGCACAAACCACTGACCACCTCCAGGCGTTTACCTCTCGAGACAAGGAGGCCAAAGAAGAAACTTGACTATTCCAATGCACTCCTCGCCTGTCTCACACATTTGACACTCTGTAAACTTGTCATCCAAAACTCTGCTGTCTATGTCTTAACCTGTGCTCACTGACCTACATTGGCTCCCAGTCAGGCAACGTCTTGATTTAAAAATTCACATCCTTGTTTTCAAATCCCTCCATGGCCTAACTCTGTAATTTCCTCTAACCCTATAAACCTCCAAGATATCAGCCTCTTGTGCATCCCTGATTTTAATCGCTCCACCTTTGATGGCCGCGCCTTCAGTTGCCTCGGCCCCAAGCTCTGGAATAGCCTCCCTACACCTCTCTGCCTCGCTTTCTTCCTTTAAGACACTCCTTAAAACCTACCTCTTTGATCAAGCTTTTTGGCATTTGACCTAATATCTCATTTTGTGACTGGGTGTCATACTTTGTTTTATCATGCTCCTGTCAAGTGCCTTTAACATATAAATATAAGTTGTTGTTGTGTACCGTGTTCTAGTTAGACCACATTGAGTACCGTGTCCAGTTCCGGTCACCAAGAAATAAGGGAGACATTAAAACACAGGAAGCAATGTAGCAAACAGTTACGAGCTGGTATCTAGTATTAAGGCTCAATGTTATGAGAAAAGGCTATCCATTTTTTTTCTTTACACCTCTGTGATTACCTTAGATTGTATTTCTATATTAAAAACAGTATATAAATGTAAGCTATTGGCTTTGAGAAATGTGGCCTTGAAAGAAAGCATCTTACTGATGAGCTTACAAAGATATACAAGATAAAGGTAGAGAAAGGGTAAATACAGAATATGACTTAAAACTAAATTGTGGGAGGGAGACAAACCATTAAAAGGCAAAGTCATTAGGACCTTCTTTTCACGAAGAGTGATTGAGATATGTAATAGACTTCTGGATAGAGCAGCGGAAGTAAAAACCCTGGAACCATTTAAAATATTAGATGCTGCAATCCATTCTGTCTGAAACCGTGCTTCATTTCCAGCTTTAGAACACTCATTCTTTCTATTCCCTACAAAAAAAATTCTGTGGCCTCTCTGAGTGAGATTGCCAAATTAGGAACAATTTTGTGCTGCAGGTTTATGCCCAAAAGGAACTGGTTGAGGATAATTAAACTCATTTCACATTTATGCACTGAATATATTCCTATATTTAGTTAATGTGCTTATTGCTCTGTGAATAAGGAAGCTCGTTGTTGCTCTGGCTCAGGCATCATCATTCTGTTGCATGACAGGATATATTTGTAACAGTTGGTACTCAGTCAGAACAGGACTCCATCTTTGAGGCAGAGTTAAATATGTTTTGTTTCAGAAACACAAAAGAATGGAAGATAAACTAATCCCAATATTGATGTCCATAAATTGCATGCAGGAGTCAATAAATGGCTGCAAACTATTACTGAAGAGTAGGTGTGGTGTGAAGTTACAACTCAGCACCATATCAAGCCTTCAATCTGCTCAGCTCTAAAGTGAAGCAGCCTTGGTGATTGTGTCCCAGACAACACGAGATAGACTGACTAGCAGGATGTTGCATCCCTCCAAGAGCTGACTCTCTTTCCACTTTACAAATACCGTTTGTACCCAGCAGGCATTCTAAAGCTACCACTTCCAATTGTACTTGATTCTCCGCACCCCCCCCCCCCCCCCCAACTTCCTTTGTGTTATTTAAAATTGATCCCTAATTTTATTACATTCTTCTCCTGACAACACTGACTTGCTGGGTAAAATCCCGTGGCTACCGGCAGTTATCTGGTGACTCATCCATGTCTATATGTGCAAATCTGGACAGTGAGTGTTGACCACAGAGAGAGGGAGATGATTAGGAATGTGAAAAAACTGTAAACTGTAATGTTGGCTAATTGTCAACCCTGGAACAGGTCAGAGCCTCTCTGATACTGATGTGAAATTACAAACAGGCGTTCCGCTAGGTGACCTACTGATGTTTAAACTCCAAATGACTTCACTGTATTTTTTTACTATAATGTCTTATTTGAAGGAAGGAAAAACAAGAGACTGCAGGGATATTGAAACCCGTTTTACAAACACAGTGATGCAATTAAAATGTGCACTCAGTCTCACAGTGAAGCTCATCATCTAGGTTGAAAACTGCAGAACTTGGGTTCTAAAAACACGTTGACTGTAGGGTGAAGGGCAGACTGCAGGCGGAGAAGGAGTTTCACAATTTGAGGTACAGGAAAAGTACAAAATTGGATTAGGAGACAATATGGTGATTCTAAATATCAGTAGTCTTGATGAGGGTAACAAAATCAGCTGTAAAAGTGGGTTGAGTCATGTAAATTGGTTTCTTTCTTTCGGTAATGATCTCTTTCAATTTCTGTGAACAAAGTTATTAACAGATGTTTATGGGAAACACATGAAAAATTACAACAGCCCTGTACTTCTAACTTATGGTGCCTTCCACACTCCCCGCTCTAATATTGTGAAATCATTTTGGAAATTTGAAAATGAACTTTTAACACATACACTGAATCTTCCAGCTTTCAGTTCCATCTGTTATCTCAGAACCGAAGATTAATGGGAATATCTCTGCCACAATGTAACAAAGTTGCAGATTGGCAGCATAATTCACAAAAACCTTTTGATCACTTCACACTGAAACACAAACAAGACTTGTGCGTAATATTGTATTTGTTATGTGATAATTGTGTATTCTTTCTTTTGGGCCTCCTTATCTCGAGAGACAATGGATAGGCGCCTGGAGGTGGTCAGTGGTTTGTGAAGCAGCGCCTGGAGTGGCTATAAAGGCCAATTCTGGAGTGACAGGCTCTTCCACAGGTGCTGCAGAGAAATTTGTTTGTCGGGGCTGTTACACAGTTGGCTCTCCCCTTGCGCCTCTGTCTTTTTTCCTGCCAACTACTAAGTCTCTTCGACTCGCCACAATTTAGCCCTGTCTTTATGGCTGCCCGCCAGCTCTGGCGAATGCTGGCAACTGACTCCCACGACTTGTGATCAATGTCACACGATTTCATGTCGCGTTTGCAGACGTCTTTATAACGGAGACATGGACGGCCGGTGGGTCTGATACCAGTGGCGAGCTCGCTGTACAATGTGTCTTTGGGGATCCTGCCATCTTCCATGCGGCTCACATGGCCAAGCCATCTCAAGCGCCGCTGACTCAGTAGTGTGTATAAGCTGGGGGTGTTGGCCGCTTCAAGGACTTCTGTGTTGGAGATATAGTCCTGCCACCTGATGCCAAGTATTCTCCGAAGGCAGCGAAGATGGAATGAATTGAGACGTCGCTCTTGGCTGGCATACGTTGTCCAGGCCTCGCTGCCGTAGAGCAAGGTACTGAGGACACAGGCCTGATACACTCGGACTTTTGTGTTCCGTGTCAGTGCGCCATTTTCCCACACTCTCTTGGCCAGTCTGGACATAGCAGTGGAAGCCTTACCCATGCGCTTGTTGATTTCTGCATCTAGAGACAGGTTACTGGTGATAGTTGAGCCTAGGTAGGTGAACTCTTGAACCACTTCCAGAACGTGGTCGCCAATATTGATGGATGGAGCATTTCTGACGTCCTGCCCCATGATGTTCGTTTTCTTGAGGCTGATGGTTAGGCCAAATTCATTGCAGGCAGACGCAAACCTGTCGATGAGACTCTGCAGGCATTCTTCAGTGTGAGATGTTAAAGCAGCATCGTCAGCAAAGAGGAGTTCTCTGATGAGGACTTTCCGTACTTTGGACTTCGCTCTTAGACGGGCAAGGTTGAACAACCTGCCCCCTGATCTTGTGTGGAGGAAAATTCCTTCTTCAGAGGATTTGAACGCATGTGAAAGCAGCAGGGAGAAGAAAATCCCAAAAAGTGTGGGTGCGAGAACACAGCCCTGTTTCACACCACTCAGGATAGGAAAGGGCTCTGATGAGGAGCCACCATGTTGAATTGTGCCTTTCATATTGTCATGGAATGAGGTGATGATACTTAGTAGCTTTGGTGGACATCCGATCTTTTCTAGTAGTCTGAAGAGACCACGTCTGCTGACGAGGTCAAAGGCTTTGGTGAGATCAATGAAAGCAATGTAGAGGGGCATCTGTTGTTCACGGCATTTCTCCTGTATCTGACGAAGGGAGAACAGCATGTCAATAGTCGATCTCTCTGCACGAAAGCCACACTGTGCCTCAGGGTAGACGCGCTCGGCCAGCTTCTGGAGCCTGTTCAGAGCGACTCGAGCAAAGACTTTCCCCACTATGCTGAGCAGGGAGATTCCACGGTAGTTGTTGCAGTCACCGCGGTCACCTTTGTTTTTATAGAGGGTGATGATGTTGGCATCGCGCATGTCCTGGGGTACTGCTCCCTCGTCCCAGCACAGGCATAGCAGTTCATGTAGTGCTGAGAGTATAGCAGGCTTGGCACTCTTGATTATTTCAGGGGTAATGCTGTCCTTCCCAGGGGCTTTTCCGCTGGCTAGGGAATCAATGGCATCACTGAGTTCCGATTTGGTTGGCTGTATGTCCAGCTCATCCATGACTGGTAGAGGCTGGGCTGCATTGATGGCAGTCTCAGTGACAGCATTCTCCCTGGAGTAATGCCTGGGAATAGCCTGCTACAACATACAGCCAGCAATGACAAAAATAATCAACAAGTGCAGTTTCAGGGATTCCAAATTTAGTGGCCTTCAGATTTTTGAATGGAGTTCAATGTCATCTGTGGAATTTAGTTTTATTTTTCAGGCGAAATTCTTCCTTTGCTCAAGACAAGGAATGGGCCTGAGCCAGACACTCTAAGGCTTTCCTAGATTCAATTTCTGGTCTGCTGATAGGGATGCTGGATTTGATCCTTGTTTTCTCAGGCTGGAGAAAGGGGAAAAAATAGTCCTGTGCCTCACTCCTTCGCTGGCAATGTACATGTAAATACTGGGTGATATTAATACTCACTCCCCAGGCTTGAATGAGCAGAATGACCACTTGGATGCAGTACTGGAAAGTGGTTGGCACTCAGAGAACTGGTTCAGCAATTTTATGAGAAATGGGGAAAAATTACAGAATGGGATATGGCTTAAACTTCCAACATTTACATTATAGCGATTGAGAACACAAGGACTGTTTTGAACTGAACTCAATTTTCTTTCCAAGGCAAGTAGCTCCATTCACAATTTATTTCCTTTCAATTGAAAGCGGTGCTTTTCCATCTCATTGCAGTAGCGATTACAGCAAAAGACTCCACGTTCTGGCACTGAATGCATTATCAGGTTATTACGAAGGAACAGGTTTAAATGTCCACACATTAATTCAGCTGACATATGCATTGTGTTTCCTAAAGATAATGTGTGGGAATTAATTGCAAGGTTAGTCAATGAGACTATAATAAAGTAATCCACAGCGTCCTTGCAAAATTGCACCAAGATGTTCTGATGTCATAAATGTGACCTTAGGACAGAATGTTGTTCCTCTGCATTAATAATAAATTGACTTCCTCCTCTCCTAAAAGCACTGACACTTACTGAGAAACAGTTCACAGTGGTTGACTGCCCTCTGAAATGGCATAGCAAGGCACTTAGTTGTACCACCAAGCTTTGATGAAAATGTCACTGAGAGAGAGTACCTTCACCACAAGCACTGTAGTGGTTCAAGAGGCTGCTCATCATCTTCTCGATGACAATTAGGGATGGGCAATAAATGCTGGCTGTGCCACTGAAGACCATGTCCTGTGACTGATTTTATATATATATATATATATATATATATACAAAGCTCCTTTTTGTCCCAGCAAGTCAGTCTCCCATCCCAGATCAGTTTCTCAGACAGGTGTGTGTGTGTAGAAAGCAAAAAAAGATATATAAAACCAGGTGTTGGGAGAATAGGCTTAACAGGGGGACACACATTGGGTATAGATTACAGTGGAAACCAAGAATTCACAATGTTGGTCTTTCTCCTACAAATTACTCACTGCATTATTGAAGAATTATTGTACAGAATTATACATTTACCACCTGCTAAAGGAATAAAACTATCAGCTCATAGATATGCGTATTACGAAGAAGACAAAATGCAATCCAGAAACTGTTTATATAGTACAGTCTGTATTCATGAAATCAATAATTTCTCTCCACAACTATAGGCTCTGACAATTTTCACATGTATTATAAATGTACACCCCATTAAATAGTGAATAATGGATGCTGTGAAGGATGTTTTAAGGCTGCAATTCAACTGATGGAATTGCATGGGACCAATAACCAGGAGAGCTTAGCTCATGGTCTATTACAATAATAACAACTTGCTTTCATATTTAAGGCAGTAAAACATCCCAAGGTACTTTACAGCAGCGTAATCAGGCAAAATCGGTATTGAACCAAAGGAAAGCTTAGTCAAAGAGTTAAGTTTTAAGGTGCATCTTAAAGGAAGAGACAGAAGTGAAGAGATTTAAGGAGGGGATTCTGAGCTTAGGGCTTAGATGGCAGGGAGAAGGAAAAGGGGGATGTACGAGGTGAGAGTTGGAGGAATGCAGAGTTGTCAGGGGGGATAAGAGTCGGGCTGAAGGAAATTACAAAAATAGCAAGGAACAAGACCATTTGAACACGAAGAAGATGGGCATTTTAAAATCATGCCCTGGGTCAACCTATGCTGGCTCATGGTCAATTCCCCACATTTCCTTGGCTCTCCATTTTCAATTAAAAACTTCTAGAAGTGTGCTTACTGATACTCTGCCCCTCAAACAACTCCTGGGCTCATCTGCCCTCCACTCCTGTCTCCAAATCTGGACATCAGTTCGTTGGTGCTCCAAACTGACTCCCCCTTATTAATAAGTCAAGTTTCTCCCACTGCAGGACCTTTAACTTTGGACCCTCACTGTCTCTTCCTTACTCACGATTTACAATCAGGACACATCTATCACAATCGTTGCATTGCCTATGTAACCTAAGTTTCCATGTGTCAATTTGCATGCACATCTTGGCTGCTGTTCTGGACCTGAGCCCATTACTTGTTTCTCTCTTTTTCTTTTTAACCCCTCTTAGGCCATTCTCATCTGTCTCCTTGCCTTACATTTCGACTCCTCCCTCACTCTGGGTACTTTGCCTCTGCAAATACATACCCCAATCCTTCACTACTCCTATACATTGTTACTCATTCCCTCTTGAACAGGCCCACATTTCCCTCTGCGTGTCTCTCAGCATTCTCCAGAAGGTCCATTGAGGCACCCCTTGCCGCCTACTTGCAAGCAGCAACCCAAGTGCCCAATCCTACACGCTCACTGACCTTCCAACACAACATAATACTTGCCCCGCAGATCCCACCCTCAACTCCAACAAATACAAGGTGCTCATGAACTTCTTTGTCATTATGATTGAGACTATCTATTCATCTTCCTTGGCTGCATTCTTCCCCTCCCCACCATGCCAAGCTTCTCCCATTTTCCCACCCTCCTCTAGCCCTGAACTTGTATTGTTTTCTAGTTTTTCTCATTTGTCCCCTCATGCTTCCTCCAAGCTCATCTTGTCCATGAGACCCATTTCCTGCTCCCTCAATCCTATTCTCATTAAACTGCTTCCCTATCTGTCCCCCATGCTTACTGAGATTGTAAATGGTTTCCTTTCCTCAGGTACTGTTCCCGCTCCATTTCAGATGAAGTACATCATTTGAAATCCACAACAGAATCAGTTATAAGTCTTGACCTATTTACCCTACTTTCTATAATACATATACTCTTTCAACTGTAAAGATTTTCTCGGCCTTTCCCAGGTTCTTGTTCGTTGTGGAACTCTTGAGCATCATTGAAGACGATTACACCGAAGCTGTTCTCTGCAAGGATTAGACAGGAGAGCATGACATAAGATTGAGAAAAAAAGACTCCATCATTTAAAATACAAAATTGGGATTCATCCTTATGCTGCTGATCTTCCAGAGTGATAGGTGGCTGTATTCATTAAGAAGTCTGGCCTAGATGTCAATGATTACAATATCCAATTGGGTGCCTATTTCAATGTATTAAGCCGAATAGCCAAGATTTAGGAACCAGTTTTCACAGGCAATGCAGATTTGATGCTTATATGAGCTGTTGGACTATGGAATGCTTTGCCAGAGGGATTAGTTGAGGCAGAGACCATTACATTGCTTAATTGGATAAATGCTTGAAGCAATGTGAGATACAGGCTGAGGGAAAAGAATGGGGCAGTGGGTTAGTTTTGGCTTGTTTTGGTGGACAGTCTGCATAGATTTGATAGGCCTTCTTTTGTGCTATAAACTTCTACAATTCCAGAGTATGGTTATTGAATAAGAAATGAGAAATGACAAGTTTAAGAGGATTGGGAAAGATCACAAACAAAGAAATTGGTATGTAGGTCAGACGCACAACAGACTGGATGCAAATTCTTGTGTTTCTAACAATATGCTGTAATCCCAAACTCAAAATAACCTTTCCCCTTCCTGTCATTTCCTCAGTACGACCTTTCCATTTTACATTCGAACTATCCTTTCAAACCTCTTGGTGGTCTTTAGTTTAATGCTATGGTGAAATCTGTGGGGAAATGGATTTAGAGTATGCCAAATTGATTTCACACAGGACCTTACTGTTGAGAGTCAGAGAGTGCAATCCCATTGATCCCATCAGTTTGGGCTAGGTTTGAACCCAGGTTTTGGGGGTGAAAGTATAATGGATCAGACTGTGCTATCTAGTTCCACTTTTGTTTCATGTGTGCTTCTCGTCTCCATATTTCAGTTGTGACCTTTCTCCAGTGACGTGACTCAGCTGGTCAGAGACCACTCTACGTACATTTGCAGGACATCTGGACTCAGTGTGTTATCTTTTCTTTCCCCTAGAATTATTGTTCTATTTGACCTTGAGAGGAAAAAGCTATTGCACAATGAATAACCTCAGATTTAATTGAAAGATTGCAGACAATACAAAAGCAAATGGGAACAGTTTTTGTTGCATTGACCTTTTATTGTAGAAATGCACAAATTATTGATTGATTCACTTCCCCATGTCATCAGATTTTAAACAGCTTATAAACTCAAGCATCACTTAGAATTGCAGCCTTTGTTGACAGTCACCCTGGGCAGCCTTTAATTTAGTGATGGATGTCGGTGTTTATTTAAAGCTCATGGGAGTAAGCCAAGGTAGAGAATCTGAAAATTAAACACCGTCAAGATGGAGCACCATGTACTCAAAAGATGCATCAAGGAGGATTCTACTCAGTCAGGTGTTATCAGCAGACAACAGTCATCTGCTTTGGTCATGTGTCAAGCCAATGAGCTTACACAAAACAGAGGAGGGAACATTAAATTTAGGTCAAGACCATTAAAAGGGAATACAACTCCACCCTCCTTTGCATGAGAACAGATTAAACCTGAGGGTTGCAGCAAAGTGAAAAAACAAGGACACCGGACATGGATTGGGTTATGTGTGCCTATCTTCTCATATGAGCTCCAATCTTTGCAGTTTATTGTAATCTGATCCACAGGTGCACATAAACAGGCTGTCCAACCCATAATAATTGTTGCCCTGGCTATCTCTATCCAAAATACCAGTAAGCTAGGGTTCATAACTCAAGAGTAAAAACAGAAAATGCTGGAAATACTCAGCAGGTCAGGCAACATCTGTGGAGAGAGAAACAGAGTTAATGTTGCAGTCGATGACCTTACATAACAAGATCAGTTCACCCCCACTCCCTACATTTTCACAGGGAAGGAGCAAGAAGAACAGCAGCTCACTGATGGGGTGAAGACTTTCTTGTAGTGGTCCCTGTGATTTATGCACCTATTGTAAGAAAGAAATGCTATGATTTACCTCCACCAGTAAGATATCTGTTTATTAGTCACAATGATATGGAGGTGCATTATGTAAGGTGCTGTGAAGTCCTGAAGAATGCTTTCATATGTAAGCTAATGAAACCCAGATTTACCTTGCCATCACCACCCTTGACCTCACAACTGTCACAGTGCAGTGTGATTGCTTATTCAACATGAAGTCGCGGATAAACCAGTATTTTCTGCAGTTCAATGTCAGTAATGCAACGCCATCCTGTTTGGCCCTACCAGACTCTGCACCTTCACTCTATTCCCAATTTCATCCTTCTTCCTGGATGCCCACTAAAACTGAAACCAATAGCACACAACTTCACTGTCATAGAGTTATACAGCACAGAAACAGGCCCTTCGGCCCACCATGTCCATGCTGGCCATCAAGAACCTTTCTATTCTAATCCCATTTTCCAGCACTTGGCCCGCAGCCTTGTA